>NC_088340.1:31437500-32037500 GCF_036884655.1 Musa acuminata AAA Group
GTAGGCCTGGAGTTTTGAGGAGCGTCGTCGCAACCCTGCTGTGTGGATCACCGCTAGAGAGGAGGACGCTTGACCTCCTTCACCCTCTCCTGAGGATCTGCAAGGAAACAGGGATATACGATCTCCCTAGGTAACACAATCTCTATACACAGTTTTGTGTTTTGCGGATTTTGCGCACCAATCTTCGCACGACGACGAACATCATTTTGGGAATCGAGGATTTTTGTTTTCTTGTTCTTCCGCTGCGCATATGATGTCGCCCCCCATGATTTCCCAACACCAACTGTCCCGTGTCAACCAATGCTTGGATGCGTTCCAACGCGAGTTGTGAAAATCGCAGAGCAAGTCCAGCGAAGGTGGCTCAGGCTGGTCCCCTTTCACTCAGGAAGTATAGGACAAGCCAGTACCCCTCAACTTCAGACTGTCGACATTGGAGACATACGACGGTGGCTCCGATCCCATGGAGCATGTCTTCGCATTCTGGGCCTAGATGGCCCTCTATGGCACCTCCGATACATTGATGTGCTGGGCATTTCCAACCACTCTGAGGGGGCCGGCACGAACATGGTTCAGCTGACTACGCCAATCCTCAGTCTCATCCTTCGACCAACTTGCCAGGAAGTTTGAGCAGTACTTTCTCACTAGCGCGCGACCTAGGCCTTCCATGACCACCCTACTCGCACTATCCCAGCGTGAAGACAAGTCGCTCTCTCAGTTCATGGCACGTTTTGCCATTGAGATCCGAGGGTTTCCGGACGTTCACCCCTCTCTAATCTTGTAGGCTTTTCTGATGGGTTTAAAGCCTTCGAGGTTTTTCTGGTCGTTGATCGAGAAGCCGCCGGTGACCATCTCCGAAATGCTCCAATGCACCAACCAGTACGTCATCGCCAAGGCGCTGGTGGCGGGGAGGTGCATAGAAGGCAAGAGGCTAAGGGCGGAACTATCTCGGGGAACGACCTCAGCAGCCTCGGCGACACCCTGTCGCGGGCTCGGTCGACAAGAGCTACCACTCCTGAGGCCCCCACCTCTCCCCCTAAATACGTCTCGCACCGAGATCTTCCTCCAAATCAAGGAGATGGGTCTCTTGCAACAACCTAGTCCTATGAAGGCCACTCACAAAGATCGGTCTAAATATTGCAGGTTCCATCGGGACTACGGTCATGACACGGAGGACTGCCATGACCTCCAGAATCAAATAGAGGCGTTGATCCGGAGAGGTCACCTCGGACGTTACCTCAAATCCCCGGAGGTGACTGTTAGTTATAGGTGCCCAGCAAGCCAATCATGTGAGTGATGACACGTGTGACTTGATACATAATATTTTTGCTTATTATATTTTGGCGTATATCATTTATAATTATTGCATATGTGCATATATATATTGTGATGTTCTTGGATTTGTGCAATGGGAATCGGATCGTGATGAGATCACGATAATGAGATCGATTCACCTTTAAACACATATCCTAAATAATCCCGGTCATAGGTTACTCAAGAGGGACATCATGATAACCAGACAGACTGGTGTGCTATATACCCGTCCATATGATGGATGCAGCTGGTCTCATAGCTGCTCGTGTAGGGACACTAGGGATACAGTATAGGTGCTCATTGGAGAATGGGTTCACTAATTGATCCGCTTACGGAATGCTGGATGGTTGATGATGCCTTATTGTCAGACAGCGATTCCGTAGTCCTAGTGGTGTATTTGGTCCTTAGACTTGAGACACCAAGGATGTCCTGTATGAGTGCTCCACTCTTTGATACCAGACTTATAAGTTTGGCTGTCCCAGATCTAGTACAGCTGGTCATTGGGAGTGGTAGTCAACCTTACGAGGGCTATTGAGTGTCGATAGAGGATCATCCACTCTCGGCGTCATACGAGAAATATCCCATGTGTTCTTGCTCAGACAAATCCCTGGCCAGGGTCATTCGGGTTGAGAGAGAAAGAGTTCTCCGGGAGAATCCGATTAGAGCGAGACTCGAGTAGAAACCGTATGAGTCTAATAGCACCATGCTCGATATACGGTCTTTGGGATATTAGATGGATGAGGGACTATAGGTACACGGTAACTGAGGACAGACAGGTCCAATGGATTGGATTCCCCTGTATCATCTGGGGACTACGGCGTAGTGGCCTAATACGTCCGTAGTCGATGAGTCAAGTGAATTATTACAGAGATAATAATTCACTGAGTTAGAAGGAGTTCTGACAGGTATGACTCACGACCAGCTCATATTAGGCCTAGAGGGTCACACACATATGGTAGGTATTACGATAAGTAGAGGTTCGGATATGAGATATCCGACGAAGCTCTTTATTGGATGCAGATCCAATACCCACTAGGGGAGGACCCATTAGGGTTTGACAGGGTACCTCTATAAATAGGAGGGATTCAGAGCCTCATAGGCTAGAGCCTTTGCTTGCCTTTCCTATTCTCCTCTCCCTCTCCACCTCAGAGCAGGCCTGGAGTTTTGAGGAGCATCATCGCAACCCTACTGTGTGGATCACCGCTAGAGAGGAGGATGCTTGACCTCCTTCGCCCTCTCCTAAGGATCTGTAAGGAAACAGGGATATACGATCTCCCTAGGTAACACAATCTACCCTATATGCAGTTTTAAGTTTCGTGGATTTTGTGCACCAATCTTCGTACGACGACAAACATCTCTTTGGGAATCGGGGATTTTGTTTTCTTGTTCTTCCGCTGCGCATATGATGTCGCCCCCAAGATTTTCCAACAGTGGTATCAGAGTTAGATTGTTCGTGCGAATGATTGGTTTTGAACTGCGTGTATTGTGTTTAGGAAAAACTTTTGACATCAAGATCGTTGACGCAAAAGTTAGAAAGGGCAGCAACAGTTGTTGCCCTCGATCTGCGTGCGTGTAGCGCAGCCGCAAGCAGGCAGCACAGGGGTTGCGTCTGCAGCAGCCGGCCGACGGCCTGCTTGTAGCAGGCTTGCGTCCGGCGGGGCTGGCAGCCCGCAGGCAGAGGCGCCTGCGGTCGCTTCTCCCGCGGGGTGAGGCGCCGCGCCGCTGCTCCGGGGGCAAAACCCCCCCCCCACAGGGGCGGCCGCCCGGCGGGACAGCACCGCCTGCGGGCGTTGCCCCGCCGGCAGAACCGCCCGCGGAGGCGGCGGCGCTCGTGGGGGCACCCACCTGCAGCGGCAGCGCCACCAGCGGGCGTGCCGCTTGTAGGCGAGGGCAACGCCCTCGCCCCGCCAAACAGGCCGTCGCCAGCAGGGTGGCGGCGGCGGCAGCAGTAAGAGGGAATTAGGGTTTTGGGTAAAAAGATAGTTTTGCCCCTGTGAATTTAAGAAATTCCAATTTCCGTCTTTTATCCAAATTACAAAAATACCCTTAGGAATTGAGAAATTCCCTACATGTCCCTGATTTCAAAAAATATTAATTAATTAAAAGGTTTAGTTGATTATTATTTTTATTATTATCTAGTAGTCCTACATGATGATGATTATTTATACATGTGATGTATGATATGTGAACGGATGATTATGGACCATGTAATGTGTGTACTTGTGATTATTATTATTGGTCTACGAGCCTTCTTTATATTTCTCGTTTATTGTCGGGCCTACGTGTCTATGATTAAGTTGTAATCACATGAGGAGGCGCAGCGGGAGCGTGGATGTGATAATGGGACCCACGGGACGGACGATCGTGATGCATGAAGATGCATCAAGATGTCGACGGAACCGACGAGGACGAGATGAATGATCACAGGGCATGGAGATGCACCGTTGCACACATAGATCTTGATGTGAGTGATTAGGCCTACTGGCTCGGGCCTAGTCATATTAGGTTGTGGTCCATGATCATCTGGTGTGATTGCTTATACACATACTAGATATGTATATATATTTGCATGCGATGTAGATATATATTAAATATGTATATGTGTGACATGTCATATTAGGAGACCAAATCATAGAAACATCTCTCGATAATATTAAGTCGGTAAACGTGAGGCAATTAGATTGACCCACGTGGCCTTCCATCGTTATAAGTAGGAACCGATTCCCGGTGTAGGTTGAGTTGCTCGAGTCCTTCGAGACTCACCTATATCGCGATTCGCTATCTTGCTTACGACATAGAGATGTCACCGGTGACCTGACGGCATGGTATGCTTGGTCGAGTACCTCGAGGGTATCAAATCAGACTCATCTTGTAACGAAGGTGTTGACCATGATGCTTGGCTGAGCATCATGGTTGGTCGAGTCCCTCGAGGCCATGGTAATTCGGAGGCCGAACAGGACGAGAATCACAAGGAGTTGTGATCAACAAGAGTTGCCTACCTTTTAGGCTTAGTGTGATTGGTTGAGTCCCTCGAGGTTACACTAAGACGCTGATTGGATCCTGATCCCCACTAGAAGTCTGCCGGAGACTTCCGTTTCACGTGCTGAGGGTGTCGCGTGACTCGTTAGTAAAATAGTGGGAGCATATTAAGATAGAAGTCCATATCTTGATAGTTTATTTCTTGCAAAATCTGCATGTTATTCATTTCTGCTGCATCTTTATTTTCAGAAAATGTCGCTTTCAAATCCCTTACGTGGCATACTTGATGTCAACCGCCTCACTGGTCCAAATTATACGGATTGACTCCGTAACTTGAGAATTGTTCTCACAGTGGAGAAAATCGTGTATGTCCTTGATACAGTGATGCCTACGCCCGAAGAAGGGGCAAGCGAGGATGAGATCGCTCGCTATGTGAAGTACATTGATGACTCCACTCTTGCTCAGTGCTATATGTTGGGCTCTATGACTCCTGAGTTACTGAGACAACATGAAAAAGATGGATGCCAGATCCATTCTCCTACATGTCCGTAAATTGTTTGAGGAACAGGGAAGGACTCAGCGATATGAGATATCCAAGAGCCTCTTCCGCGCTAGGATAATTGAGGGGACACCGGTTCAGAACCATGTCCTAAAGATGATTGAGTGGATAGAGAAACTCATAGGTCTAGGAATGGTCCTAGAGGATAACTTGTGTGTGGACATTGTGATTCAGTCCCTACCAGATTCCTTTTCACAGTTCATAATGAATTTTAATATGAACAAGCTTGAGGTGACTCTCCCGGAGCTCCTTAATATGTTGAGGGAGGCAGAGAGTACTATTAAGAAAGAGAAGCCAGTTCTCTACACTGGTGAAACCATAAAGAAAAGGAAAGCAGAAAGGTCCCCTAAGAAGGGAAAGGGCAAGGGCAGACCAGGTAAAGCAAAGGTTGCTAAGAAAGACCCAGCAAAGGACAAAGGCCAGTGCTTCCACTATGGTAAAGATGGGCACTAGAAGAGGAACTACAAAGAGTACATTGCAGAAAGGGCGAAATAGAAGCTTGGAGAAGCTTCAGGTACATTCATGATCAATCTCCAATTGTCAGATTTTTGTGATAGTGCATTGGTATTGGATACCAGTATTGCTTATCACATCTACAATTTATTGTAAATTCTAGCAAAGCCGAGGGGAGATTGACGAGAGGAATATTGCATAAAGGTTTGTTTATGCAAGACACTACACATATCATGAATGTAAGTGTCTAAGAGGAAACGAGATGAGGTGAACAGTGCATACCTATGGCATTGTAGGCTAGGTCATATCTATGAAAGAAGGATTCAAAAGTTGCTAAATGATGGATATCTAGATCCATTCGACCATGTGTCATATGCAACTTGTAAGCCTTGCATTCGTGGAAAACTGACCAACTCTCTATTTAGTGGAACTGGAGAGAGAGCCACTGAGCTGTTGGAACTCATACATAGTGATGTATGTGGACCCATATCAACTCATGCCATTGGTGGTTACTCCTACTTCATTACCTTTACTGATGATTTCTCAAGGTATGGATATGTGTACTTAATGAAGTACAAGTCCGAGGCCTTTGAGAAATTCAGAGAGTATAAGAATGAGGTGGAGAACCAGACTGGAAAGAGTATCAAAACTCTTCGATCAAATCGAGGAGGTGAGTACTTAAGTACAGAGTTTACTCAGTTCCTCAAGGACCATGAGATATTATCCCAATGGACACCTCCTTATACACCTCAGCTCAATGGTGTCTCTGGAAGGAGGAATCGTACGCTATTAGACATGGTACGGTCCATGATGAGTTTCGCTGACCTACCCATTTTATTCTAGGGATATGCCCTAGAGACCGCAGCTTACCTTCTGAACATAGTTCCAACTAAGTCGATAGTGTCTACACCATATGAGGTATGGAAAGGGAAGAAGCCTGATCTTAAGGTTGTTAAGATTTGGGGCTGCCCTGCCCACGTTAAAAGACACAACCCCGATAAGTTAGAATCAAGAACAGAGCGATGCAAATTTGTGGGATACCCCAAGGAAACTTGTGGGTATTATTTCTATCATCTCGAGGACCAAAAGATTTTTGTAGCTAAGAGAACAGTGTTCCTTGAGAAGGAATATATTCTTGGCGGAGATAGTGGGAGAATGATAGAGTTGAGCGAGGTTAGAGAACCAAGCTCAAGCACCACTCTACAGCCCGAGTCTGTTCAGGTACCTAATACACAAGTTTCAACTTTATGTAGGTCTGATAGAGTATCTCATCCTCCTAAGAGATATGTGGGACATATTAGAGGAGAGGATGTTGAGGATATTGATCCTCAGACCTACGAGGAGGCTATTATGAGTATAGACTCCGGGAAGTGGCAAGAAGCCATGAATTCTGAGATGGATTCTATGTACCCCAATAAGGTTTGGAACCTAGTTGATGCGCCCGAAGGTATTGTACCCATCGGTTGCAAGTGGATCTTTAAGAAAAAGATTGGAGTAGATGGAAAGGTAGAGACCTATAAAGCAAGGCTAGTGGCTAAGGGGTATCATCAAAGGCAAGGTGTTGATTACGACGAAACCTTCTCACCCGCAGCAATACTAAAATCCATCAGAATTCTATTGGCTATTGCAGCACACTATGATTATGAGATCTGGTAGATGGATGTGAAAATCGTATTTCTCAATGAGAACCTCAAGGAGGAGGTGTATATGATGCAACATGAGGGATTCGTGTCCAAGAACTGCCCAGATAAGGTGTGTAGGTTGCTTAGATCCATTTATGGACTAAAGCAAGCTTCCCGAAGTTAGAACATAAGATTTGATGAGGCAATAAGATCTTATGACTTCATTAAGAACGAAGATGAGCCTTGTGTGTACAAGAAGGTAAGTGGGAGCGTTATCACCTTTTTTTGTGTTATATGTGGATGACATCCTGATAATTGGGAATGACGTAGGAATGCTATCCATAGTAAAGGCTTGGTTATCTAGACACTTCTCCATGTAGGACTTAGGGGAAGCATCCTATATCTTGGGGATTCGAATCTATAGAGATAGATTCAAAAGGATGCTTGGCTTGTCCCAGTCCAGGTACATAGAAACCATTGTCAAAAGGTTTGGCATGGAAAATTCCAAGAGAGGTCTCATACCGATGAGACATGGGATATCGCTTTCTACGAGTATGTCCCCAAAGACTCCAGAAGAAAGGACGAACATGAATATGATACCTTATGCCTCAGCAATAGGGTCTATCATGTATGCCATGCTATGTACTAGGCCTGATATAGCGCATGCTCTGAGTGTCACGAGCAGGTATCAGGCGGATCCAGGCTTGGAGCATTGGAAAGCAGTAAAGTATATCCTTAAGTACTTGAGAAGGACTAAGGATCTTTTACTAGTATATGGAGGTAATAGCCTTAAGGTTGAAGGCTACACTGACTCAAGTTTTCAGTCTGATGTCGATGATAGCAAGTCAAATTCAGGGTATATGTACACCTTAAATGAAGGAGCAGTGTGCTGGAAGAGTTCCAAGCAAGATACTACTACTGACTCGACCACAGAGGCGAAGTACATTGCTGCATCAGATGCAGCAAAGGAGGGAGTCTGGGTGAAGAAGTTCATCACAGATTTGGGAGTCGTGCCGAGTAGCGAGGAGCCGACTTCCTTATATTGCGATAACTATGGGGCGATTACTCAAATAAGGGAACCCAGGTCTCATCAGAAGTGTTCTAAGGAGGTTCCAGCTTATCAGATAGATCGTAACCCGAGGAGATGTAGCAGTGGAAAGAGTTCCATCCGAAGATAACATTGCAAATCCACTGACAAAGCCGTTGTCTCATTTTGTCTTTGAGCGTCATAAGGGTCTGATCGGGATCAGACACATAGGTGATTGGCTTTATGTCAAGTGGGAGATTGCTAGTCATAGGTGCCCAGCAAGCCAATCATGTGAGTGATGGCACGTATGACTTGATACATAATATTTTTGCTTATTATATTTTGGCATATATCACTTTATAACTATTGCATATGTGCATATATATATTGTGATGTCCTTGGATTTGTGCAATGGGAATCGGATCGTGATGAGATCACGATAATGAGATCGATTCACCTTTAAACACATATCCTAAATAATCCCGGTCATAGGTTACTCGAGAGGGACATCGTGATAACCGGACAGACTGGTGTGCTGTATACCCGTCCATATGATGGATGCAGCTGGTCTCATAGCTACTCGTGTAGGGACACTAGGGATACAGTACAGGTGCTCATTGGAGAATGAGTTCACTGATTGATCCGCTTACGGAATGTTGGATGGTTGATGATGCCTTATTGTCAGACAGCGATTCCGTAGTCCTAGTGGTGTATTTGGTCCTTAGACTTGAGACACCAAGGATGTCCTATATGAGTGCTCCACTCTTTGATACCAGACTTATAGGTTTGGCTGTCCCAGATCTAGTACAACTGGTCATTGGGAGTGGTAGTCAACCTTACGAGGGCTATTGAGTATCGATAGAGGATCATTCACTCTCGGCATCATGAGAGAAATATCCCATGTGTTCTTGCTCAGACAAATCCCTGGCCAGGGTCATTCGGGTTGAGAGAGAAAGAGTTCTCCGGGAGAATCCGATTAGAGCGAGACTCGAGTAGAAAACGTATGAGTCTGACAGCACCATGCTCGATATATAGTCTCTGGGATATTAGATGGATGAGGGACTATAGGTACACGGTAACTGAGGACAGACAGGTCCAATGGATTGAATTCCCCTGTATCGTCTGGGGACTACGGCGTAGTGGCCTAGTACGTCCGTAGTCGATGAGTCAAGTGAATTATTACAGAGATAATAATTCACTGAGTTAGAAGGAGTTCTGATAGGTATGACTCACGGCCAGCTCGATATTGGGCCTAGAGGGTCACACACATATGGTAAGTATTGCGATGAGTAGAGGTTCGGATATGAGATATCCGACGGAGCCCTTTTCTTATTGGATGCAGATCCAATACCCACTAGGGGAGGACCCATTAGGGTTTGACAGGGTACTTCTATAAATAGGAGGGATTCAATGCCTCAAGCCTTTGCTTGCCTTTCCTATTCTCCTCTCCCTCTCCACCTCAGAGCAGGCCTGGAGTTTTGAGGAGCGTCGTCGTAACCCTGTTGTGTGGATCACTGCTAGAGAGGAGGACGCTTGACCTCCTTCACCCTCTCCTAAGGATCTGTAAGGAAATAGGGATATACGATCTCCCTAGGTAACACAATATACTCTATATGCAGTTTTAAGTTTCGCGGATTTTGCGCACCAATCTTCGCACGACGACGAACATCTCTTTGGGAATCGGGGATTTTGTTTTCTTGTTCTTCCGCTGCGCATATGATGTCACCCCCAAGATTTCCCAACAGTGACTCCATGCCTTAGGGGACCCGTGGAGAGACAAATTGACATCATCTCTGGGGGACCAACGACCGGTGGCAGCAGCTCTGCGGCGAGAAAGGCCTACGCTCGCAGCATGGTCGAGAAACATCCCCGGCCCGAGCTTGAGCCTGAAATCACCTTCCGGGCTAGGGAGGCCTAGCGCTCCAACCATGATGATGCTATGGTGATATCCATCCAGATCGCCAACACCCGAGTTAAGAGGGTGATGGTTGACACCGGGAGCTCCACCGACGTTTTTTACTTCGACGCCTTCAAGAAACTCGGGTTGACCAAGGGAGACCTTACCCCTATGACATCAGCCCTCACAAGATTCATAGGGGATTCCATCTCCCTGCTCGGGACTACGGTCCTCCCCGTCACCATTGGGGAGGAGCCAAGTGGCCAAGATGATAATGAACACCTTCATGGTAGTTGATCTGCCCTTGGCCTACAACGTCATCCTCGGCCGCCCAACGCTCAACAAGATAAATGCGGTGGTTTCCACCTACCACGGGACTATCAAATTTTCGATCTCGGTAGGGATCGGGGAGGCTTGAAGTGACCCAAGGGAGTCAAGGCGATGCTACCTCATTGCGGTTACTCTCCTAGGAAAGCTGTGCCCAACTCTGGTTCCCGATCCACGTGAAGAACCCATACCGCAAGTACCCCTAGAGCCTCCCGAGCCACTCATCAAGGTACCCCTAAAGAGGAGCCAACTCGATCGGATCATCAAGGTCGGAACCACTCTCCCTAAAGCGGACCAGCTCCACCTCGTCGATTTCCTGAGGAAGAACGCCGACATGTTCGCATGGTCCCACGAGGAGATGCCCGAGATCGATCCAGAAGTGGCCCGACACCGGCTCAACATCGACCCCGAGGCATGGCCGGTGAGACAAAGACCAAGGAGGTTCGCCCCCGACCGATAGAAGGCGATAGGGGATGAGGTCGATTGCCTTATAAAGGTCGGATTCATTACTGAGGTTAAATACCCCTGGTGGCTATCGAATGTAGTCCTCGTTAAAAAAACCTAATGGAAGTTGGAGGATGTGTGTTGATTACACCGATCTCAACCGGGCATGCCCTAAGGACCGCTATCCGCTCCTCAGGATAGACCAGTTAGTCAATGCCACCGCCGGCCATGAATGCCTTACATTCATGGATGCATTCTCGGGCCACAACCAAATCCGGATGGCAACCCAAGACCAAGAAGACACTGCCTTCGTCACCAATCGAGGGGCGTATTGTTACAAGGTGATGCCCTTCGGCCTAAAGAACGCTGGGGCGACTTACCAAAGGTTGGTTGACAAACTTTTCAAGCACCAGCTCGGGAGGAATATGGAGGTGTATGTAGACGACATGATCGTAAAGAGCAAGGTTGCAAGAACACACCTAGTAGACCTAGAGGAAACGTTCCAAATGCTCAGGCAGTTCAACATGCGTTTGAACCCTGCGAAGTGCGTCATCGGAGTCAACTTGGGGAGGTTCCTCGGCTTTGTCATTCACCAGTGAGGGATATACGCTAGCCCAGAAAAGGTATGAGCCGTTACCGAGATGTGTTCCTCCCGCTCGGCCAAAGAGGTGCAGTGACTTGCTAGGAGGTTGGCAGCGCTCAGCAGGTTCGTGTTGCGTTTAGGCGACAAGTGCCTCCCCTTCTTCCGGGCTCTATGACGGGCCAACAACTTTACATGGACCTCAGAGTGCGAGGAAGCCTTCGAAAAGTTAAAGGCATGCCTCGCTCGCTTGCCCCGACTCTCCTCGCCCGAGCCGGGCGAAACCCTCGGTCTCTATTTGGCGGCCTTAACACAAGCCATTAGCTTGGTGTTAGTTCGGGAAATACCACTAGCATAGCTACCCATATCTTGGCACATAAGAAGGTGACAGCTTAGATTTACAACCGGAGGGTCCGTCCATGCTCGATCAAGGTCAGGGACCTCATCCTCCGAAGAGCAGAAGTGAGCGACCTGACCCGAGTAAGGGGAAAGCTCGCACCCTACTGGGAAGGTCCCTATCGAGTCTATGATGTGGTCCGAGAGGGGACCTACTGACTCGAGACTATGGAGAGAAGCCCCCTGCCAAGAACATGGAATGCGGCAAACCTGAGAAAATTCTACCCATAAAGGAGGCTGGTTGGGACGTAGAAAAGATATATGGGGCCTGTGCACCCATGGTTGGGGAAAATAGCAAGTTAGAATTTCAAAATAAAAGTGCTTCTTAATGATAGAAGAGACACACATGGTGGTCGGGTGGCACGGCCCCAAGCCCGACCAGAGTAAAAGACAAAAGGAGAGGGGGTGCAGCCCTTAGCTCGAGGGAGGAGTCGCGGGCCCATCGTCGAAGGGGACGTTCGCTGGCATGTCAACGTCCTGATCCACCGAGTTATCGACAAATGGCTCCGACTCTAGCTCTAGGTCCGGGTACTTCGCCCGGAAGCGAGTGCAGGCCACCCGGTACCCGTACTTGTACGTGACCCGGCCTGACCTCACCAAGCCACGCTCGAACCCAGCAGATGCTTTATACCCGGTGATCACTTCCTCGACCCTTTTGGGCAACCCTAGCCGCTTCTCCTTCAGGGCCTCCTCGGCGGCCTAGGCCGTCGCCCTAACCAACTCCTAATAGGACTCCTACTTAAGACTCCTATTCTTTTACAACTCCTAATTCTTCTTTAAGAAATAACCTCCTAACCCTAGTCGGCCTCTTTACCTCTTTAATAGGGGTCGGCTTAGGTAGGTTTTACATAAATGTCCCTCTTAATTAGGACTCTCCTAGCTAGAGTCCTAACAGACCCGCCCTCTTCAAATCAGCCTTGTCCTCGAGGCTGACGATTCTTGAATTCTGGGAATTTGATATTCAAGTCGTCATAGTTCTCCCAAGTGGCATCTTCTGATAATAGGTTCGCCCACTGTATTAGCACTTCAGTAGTGGGTTGTCATCGTTGAGTCAAAATCCGTCGATCAATAATAGCACTTGGTTGGGTCTGGAGTTCTCCTTGCGTAGTCATATTTGGTGGGTGGTTTTGGGCTATCTCCATGCACCTATTTACAACTTTTATTTGGCCATCGGTTTGTGGGTGATATGCCATACTCCTTTTCAATTTAATACCCTGCATATGGAATAACTTTGTCCAAAATTTGCTTGTGAAGATGCAAGTAGAATTTGTCACAAGCATAATGCATCCCTTATAGTGTAATTCTTTTGAGTCCCAATTGTAATGAGCCACGGAGCTTGGTGCTTCCTCCAATATTTTTTTTTTTTTTTATAATCTTATTAGTCTCTGAATCTTCCTGTCATTCTATCTTAATATCCTCAAGGAAGTCGCTAGTCGGAAGTGAAACGGCTGAAACTTCAGCTTGCTCGGGTAGCTGCGAAAGTGCATCTGCAAGAACATTCTCTTTCCCGTTTTTGTAAGTTATTTCATAATCAAATCTAAGAAGTTTTGTTACCCATTTTTGCTGCTCAGGGGATGATATCTTTCGCTCCAAAAAGTACTTAAGGCTTTTTTGGTCGGTTTTAATTCGAAATCATCGACCAATCAAGTAGGGTCTCCATCGCGTTGCTGCGCGCATAATGGCGAGCATCTCCTTATCATATGTTGACTTATTTTGATAGGAGGGAGATAATGCCTTGCTAGTGTATGCGAGTGGTCGACCATCTTGCATGAGAATAACTCCAATTCTGACTCTAGATGTGTCGGCCTCAATAATGAAGGGTCGGTTGAAATCTGGTAGTGTTAGCACCGACGTCGTCGTCATGGCTGCCTTAAGTTTGTCGAAGGCAGCGAAGGCTCTATCAGACCATTGGAAGACATCTTTATTCAGTAAGGAAGTAACTGGTGCACTAATCTCTCCATAGTTTTTCACGAACTTGCAGTAGTAGCCTATTAAACCCAGAAAGCCATGTAACAATTTTATGTTCCTCGGGGTCAACCAGTTTTGCATTGCTCCAATTTTGAAGGGGTCTACTGCCACACCTTTCTCTGATATGATATGCCCAAGATATTCCACCTTCTTTTGAAGAAAGCAAAAATTCATAGTGGTTGTTGTGTGTTCAAAAGGTGGTTTTCGGTATGTCTTCTTCGCATACTTGTATTTGATGATACCCGGATCGAAGGTCCAGTTTTGTGAAGATTTGTGCTCCCTTAGCAACTCATCTACTACTGGAATAGAGTATTTATCCTTGATGGTTATGCCATTGAGAGCTTGATAATCAACACATAATCGCCATATTCCATCCTTCTTTCTTATGATGAGCACCGGTGAAGAGTAAGGGCTGCAACATGGCCGAATAACTCATGTTTTGAGCATCTCTTTTACAATCCTTTCTATTTCATCCTTTTGGAGATGTGGATACTAATATGGCTGAGCATTTTCTGTAGATTTGCCTAGAAGAATCGTTATACAATGATCATGCCGACGGGTAAGAGGTAGGTTGCACGGTTCGTCAAATATATCTGAAAATTCAGCAAGCAAAGGAAGTAGATTTGGATCTTCAAATTTTGTTGGCTCTCCCTTAGTTTGCTGCTTAAGTTGTACCAAAAGGCCGCTGCATGCTTTATGCAAAACCTTCTTCATTTGTTGTGTGCAAATCGTCGTTATGTCGCCCTCATGTTTCCCGTTCAGTATCACTTGTTTCTCCTTACTGTAAAATTTCATAATTAGTTGCATAAAATTCCAAGAAATATCACATAATGTCGTCAAACATTTAATTATGAGCATGGCCTCATGATCATCAAGAGGGAGAAGGAAGAAATATGCAATTATCTCTTGGTCCTACAACAATAGTTTCTCCTGCGGGCGCCTACGATCACAATTCAAAATCCGTCCGTCGACGACCTTAACGTCAAACCTGCTACAATTCTCAATAGGTAAGGCCATCTGGATAGTAACCTTACTGTTTAGAAAGTTATTAGAACTGCCCATGTCGATGAGAACAGTGATCGGTTGTTGTTTGAGAAGGCCTCCAACTTTCATCGTTTCCGGGTTTGAGTAGCCGGCTAGTGCATGTACCGTAACTTCAGTCGGTTGTGGCTCTTCTTCTGCATCTTCTTCTTCATGTTCAAGGCTCTCTTCTTGATGTTCAATGACCTCTTCTTCTATTGGTTCAATCATAAGAAGTCTCCCTTTACTACAGCGATGCTCACGGCTCCACGGCTCGTCACAATGCCAACATAACCCCTTCGCATATCGCTCCCGAAGCTCTTCTCTTGTTAACCTCTTTGGTGTAGGGACTTGGTCAACAATAGGGGGGGCTGAGGGCTTCAATATTATTGGTTGAGGAGCGACCCTAGTCCTCCGAGCTTCATGATTCAATTGTTCCTCTTGATGTCGTGCAAAAGAGATGGCTGCCATAAGCGTATACGGTTGTCGCGCTTTAACTTCTCCTCGGATCTCCGGCTTCAAGCCCTCAATGAAGGTCCTCAATAGCTGTTTTTGAGACCAATCATGAGTTTGATTAGATAACCTTTCAAACCTGGTTTGGTACTCCTGAATGGTGGAGGTTTGTCGGATCTTTGCTAGTTGTTTGTCAATATTCTCGTAATCGGTTGGTCTGAAGCGAATCAGCAGTCATTCTTTGAATTGTCGCCATGAAAGGACTCCATAAGTATGTTCAAACCAGTCAAACCACTGTATAGCATCCCCTTCAAGATGTATAGCTGCAATTTTCACCATAGATACATCCGCGGTTTTGTGGTACCGAAAATATCGCTCCGCACGCGAGATCCAACCAATCGGGTCTCCTTCTTCCCATCTAGGGAAGTCCACTCTCATGCATGGATAGTTGGGTTCAGTCATATAGCCTCCCCTCCCTTGGAAGTCATCTATTCGGGCTTGGTGTGATTGGGCAAAGCTCTCTCCTTGATATGATTTCTTCGGGCTTAGTGGTTGGCCCAATCTGAGTTCGGTAAAGAGCATCCGAATCTTATCCTCCATTCGCACCTCCAAGGCTTCGAATTTAGCATTGTTTGCCTCCTTAGATGCCATAGTATATGCCCCCAAATCTCTCTTTTGTTGTTGGGTTAAAGGCATGTATAGGTTGAGAGAAGTGATGGTTGAAAGGGTTGGTGGATTGGTGGATGTAGGCTACGGTTTAGGCTTGTTTTGTGACTATTTTGGGTACAGTTTGAGGGTGTGGTTTGGTAGAGTTTTAGGGCTATGGATAAAAGTTTTGGATCTGTGATAGATGGTAGCAAAGGTTTGACAGAAATCCGTGGAAGTTGCAACAAGTATGTGCTGTCTTGTAAGAGTAGAATTGTCGTCGAAGAAACAACGGTTTCTCGACGTAATTTCCACCAAAAACTTGAGAGAATTGAGGAGGGAATTGATAGCAAAATCACAGTTTATATGACAGCAAGGATATCTAATTTAATCAAGAAAATTTCGGCAGTATAACAGCAAGGAAATTGGTGCAAGTTGCGATTGCAGAATTCTCGTCGAGAAATTTCAGTGGGTTACGATGAAAATTTGTAGCAACATAAAATCGTTTTTAGAGATGAATTTCTTAATAGATCAATCTTAGATGGAAGCCAAGATGATCTATGAAGTGTATAAGAAATTTCATTCAAAAAAGATTGCAAATAGATGGGTTAAGGCAACGATATGCAGCTGAAATTTTCTGCAGCATAGATTTTCAAGTGCAGCAGATTGGACATAAAAGATCAGTAGTTTATATTGAGAATTTTTTGATAAAACCAAAGGGAAATCTACTGTTAGGAAGTGTCAAATATGTCATAAAAATTTCGTAAAATTTGGATAGAAAAAGCACAGTAGCAAGATCAAATAGATGGTGCTATGCGGCTTGAATTCTGCAATTCAAGTGCAGCAGATTGGACATAAAAGATCAGTAGTTTATATTGAGAATTTTTTGATGAAACAAAAGGGAAATCCACTGTTAGGAAGTGTCAAAGATGTCATAAAAATTTTGTAGAAATTTGGATAGAAAAAGTACAGTAGCAAGATCAAAGAGATGGTGCTATGCGGTTGGAATTCTGCAATGTATCTTTCGTCGTAGAGATGAAAACTTTATGACGAAAAGTTTATGCAGCAATATAGGAACAAATTTTTTTTTTTTTTTGGATTTTTGAATAAGGATAACTAAATTGCAGAAGCAGTAAGGTAGGAAACCAGAACCTTTTGCAATTCACGGGGAGATCAAAAGATGACCCATGGTGGTGGAGATGATGGCGGAATTCGGTGACGATCTTTTAAGCAATTGTGGGAATTTCTTTGGATGGTTGTAGAGGGTTGATGGATGGCTGTGGAAGGGCAGCGAGATGCCAAGAACGCTGCTCTAATACTAGGTGATAGAACCCTTGCAGATTCTAAACTTAGGATTGATCTCTTTAGGGGATCGGCCTCCTTGGAACTCTATAGGGGTTCCTCCCTCCAAGTTGATGCTCAAAGGCTGCAGAAAAGATTCATCTATTGCTTATGAAAAGAGAAGGAATACATGACTATTTATAGGGCTTCTAAACCCTAACTCCTAATAGGACTCCTACTCAAGACTCCTACTTCTAACCAACTCCTAATAGGACTCCTACTTAAGACTCCTATTCCTTTACAACTCCTAATTCTTCTTTAAGAAATAACCTCCTAACCCTAGCCGGCCTCTTTACCTCTTTAATAGGGGTCGGCTTAGGTAGGTTTTACATGAATGTCCCTCTCAATTAGGACTCTCCTAGCTAGAGTCCTAACACTCACCCAGTGCCATGGCGCGCTCTTCGGCCGTGGCAATGGCCTCTGGACCCCCCTTGGCTCGTAGCTCTAGGTTCTCTAGTTGAAGGGCGGCGTCGATTTTCGACTGGTGCCTGATCACCCGCCCAGCGTCGAGGACTCGATCGATCAACGCCATACCATAGTGCTAGCTCTGCACAAGGATCAGTGTCAGCACCCAAGTAAGAGGGGATCGGGTAGGGAAAGGAAGCCACTACTTACCAGACGAGCGACCTGGCCGCTTGCTCTACTAGCACTTCGGAGGTGGAGCTGTAGAGGTCCCTGACCAGGGCTAGGTATAGCGCCCCTCGAACGAACTCCTAGGCGGTTAGGACATCGCCCTAGAGATGGTTGTCGGCCTTGAGGGTCGGCCACCGAGTGGCATAGGGGGCCCCCGGCTCCCCGGCCAGATGATCGACCATAGTCTGGGCTTGGTATTGCCCACCATCGGCCCAGGAATAGATGCGGCACAACTCCCATATCGGTAATGGGCACGTCGGCGCCCTCTTGGAAGGGTCGCTACCGGACGACCCGACCGACCCTTTCCACTTCACGCTCCCTGAGCCCTCCCCCTGGGCAGTGGCCCCGAGCGATTTCAGGGGGGTGCTTGAGTGGGTGGCCTGGTTAGTGGGCGTTTTTCGAACCACCGTCTTCATCTTCTTAAGAGGGCATGCCGATGCTAGAGATGCCGGCGCCCTCTTCAGCGTACCCGCCAGTGGGGCAACCATGCCTCCAGAGCCCTCCCCATCCCAAGATGGGGGCTCGATGGCCTTGGTGCTAGCCGTCTTCTTCATCGATCGCAGGTCCGCCATTTCTGCAAAAGTTGGTAGCGGTCAGATAGTTCGGGACAAGCGAACGTGCCATTATATTTAAATGGCCATACCCATGGTGGCGGGGCTCAGCTTCACTTCAACCATCCACTCCTTGGTCATCTTCTTAATCGCCCGAGAAGAGAACATGATACCCCTCAGACAATCCATGACCTAGTGCTGAAACCCCACTCTTGATCGCAACTAATATAGAAGAAACGCTTCTTCCAACCTTTGTTGTTGGAGGGCACACCAATGATCTTGAAACCGCTGCGGGCGATCAAGTAATACCTGCATAGTCCCCTGCCCAGGTGAAAGCAAGCCAGAAAAAGGGGCTGGAACAGCTCGATACTAGCCCCCCGACACTCCCAGATGAAAGCCACCAAGTAGTGCTAGGAGTTTGGCAACACCTGGGATTGGGGAGATTCCCCAATAGTGAAGACGGTCCCTTATGACAGGGTGCATCGGGAACCACAGCCCCGCCTCAAGCGCCCCCATTGTTAACTCGAATCCATCGGGAAACCCGTCGTACGGCCATTGCCCAGGCTGAGGGGCGTGTAGGCCATTGTTAGGATCAAGAGCACTAAGAGGGGGGGTGAATTAGTGCAGCGAAAAATCTTCTACGAAAAATAAAAACTGCGTTCGTTCGTTAAAAGTGATTTTGGTAAGAAAGCTGATTCGTAAATCACTTTAACTTTTGTTTAAGCGAGATGCAGCAAAGATATAAATGCAGTTTGCAGTTATGATTCTAATCAGATAGTAGGCGCAAACTGAAATATGATATTCGTACGAAAAAACTGATTTACGTCTAAATGCTGATTCGTAAATCACTTGATTAAGCGAGATGCAGTTTAAGCAAGGATATAAAGGCAGTTTGCAGTTATGATAGAAATCAAAACGTAAACGCAAACAGAAATATGATGATCGTACGATGAAACTATTTTACGTCTAAACGCCGATTCAGAAAGTGCAAAGCTTGAAACCCGATCATATATGTGCAGAAAGTAGTAAGCTTTAGAGGAGGTTTGTAGTAAAGATAATATGCTCAAAGTAAATGCAAACCGAAATTTAGAGTGGTTCGGTCAATCTTAACCTACCCCACTTTTGGCTTCCTCCACCGACGAGGTGACCGACGTCAACTAGAGGCCTTCCTTCAATAGGCAAAGGCTAACCACCCTTTTATAGTTTCACTCCTTTTGATGGGCTTAGGAGACAACCCTTACAGAATTTTCTCTCCTCTCTTTAAAGCTCAGAACTTGGAAGAAAAGAGGGAGAAGTGTTAGGATCAAGAGCACTAAGAGGGGGGGGGGGGGGGGGGGGGGTGGGGGGTGAATTAGTGCAGCGGAAATCTTTCACTATTAAAATCGAAAGCTGCGTTCGTTTGATAAAAAAAATTTCGATGTAAAAGCCGATTCTAAGATTACTTTAACTTAAGATTAAGCGAGATGACGTTAAAGTAAATCTACGAAGGCAGTTTGCAGTTTATGACAAAAATCAGAATGCAAGCGCAAACTGAAATGCGATGTTCATACGATAAAACCGGTTTACGTCTAAATGCCAATTTTGAGGATACTGAACTTTGAGATACATTTTATAAATGCGCAGAAGGTAGTTTGCAGTTATGATTGAAATCAAAACGTAAATGTAAACTGAAATGTAATGATCGTACGAAAAAGCCGATTTACGTCTAAACGCAGATTCGGAAAGTTCTGAACTTAGAAACTCGTTCGTAAACGCGCAAAAGGCAGTAGCTATTTAGGAGGTTTGCAGTAAAGATAAAATGCTCAAAGTAAATGCAAACCGAGATTTAGAGTGGTTCGGTCAATCTTGACCTACTCCACTTTTGGCTTCCTCCACCGACGAGGTCATCGACGTCAACTAGAGGCCTTCCTTCAATAGGCGAAGGCCAACCACCCTTTTACAGTTTCACTCCTTTTGACAGGCTTAGGAGACAACCCTTACAGAAATTTTCTCTCCTCTCTTTACAACTCAAAACTTTGAAGAACAGAGGGAGGAGAACTTTTGGCCTTTTCAACAATTTTGAGCTCTAAGAATCACAGAAAAAGATCAAGATTTCGAGTGTAAGTTATGTTCTTTCAGTGCTGAATGGGTGGGGTATTTATAGGCCCCAACCCAGTTCAAATTTGGAGCTCAAAACTGTCAATTCCCGGAATTTCGGGATTAGGCGGTTGCACCTCCTGACTGGGGCGGTTGCACCGCCTGGCAGAGCTCGAAGACTGAGCCTCTGGGCGGTGCCACCTCTGTCAGGGGCGGTTGCACCTCTCTGCCAGAGCTCGAAGACCGAGCTCAGGCGGTTGCACCTCCTGACTGGGGCGGTTGCACCGCCTGCCAGAGCTCGAAGACTGAGCTCAGGCGGTGCTACCTCCTGTCAGGGGAGGTTGCACCGCCCAGTCTCGCTCGGAGACTGAGCCCAGGCGGTGCTACCTCCTGGCTGGGGCGGTTGCACCACCCAGTCTCCCTGGGAGACTTAGCCTAGGCGGTGCTACCTCCTGTCTTGGGCGGTTGCACCTCCCACAGCAATCAGGGTCCGAATGGGTAGATCCATTCGGCCCAATTTGGGTTTTTCAGGGGCCCAATTGCCCCAAGATTAAGCTAATGGGATCACCTCCCATTTCCAACTTAATCATTGTGCTAACTACGATAAATCCTAAGATAATTTCTGTAGCTTGCTCCGGTGCGTCAATCGCTTCTTCCGGCGAGTTTCCGGCGAACTTCCGTCGATCATCCGATGAACCCTCGATGATGCTCCTGCGGACTTCCGGCAAACTCCTGGACTTGCGACGATCCACTTGGCGAGTTCCGACGAGCTTCTTTTGGCAAGCTTATGGACTTCTTGGATTTGTTCCCGTAGAACCTCCGACGACTGTCCGAACTTCCGTCGAACTCTCGAACTCCCAATGTGATCATTGTCTTGACTCCGGCGCAACTCCTGCTGCATGTCTAACTTTCATCGTAGTTAATCCTGCACACTTATCTCAACACATAGATTAGACAACAAATGACAATTGACTTCATCATCAAAATCCGAGATTCAACAATCTCCCCCTTTTTGATGATGACAATCAATTGATAATGGAGTTAACCTTAACTCCCCCTATCTATATGCCTTACTTGAGATAAGTCATTCTTGAATTCAAAACCTTAAGAATTCAAGAGACATATTGATAAGTTAAAATCATTTGAACTTATCAATATTCTCATCATGATTCCTATCATGATGTATCTCTCTGAAGATGATGTCAAGGCTTGACATTCATTTTCAAATTTTACATTACAAGTTTGAATGATGGTAATAGTAACAATTCATCATATTGTAAGATATCAGCATGTAAAACTGTGAAGTATGATTTTGATATCATTACATGATGTACACATTTCAAGTACACATTTCAAATATTTTAGCAAGTATTGCATTTCATCACACGATAAGATATCAACTCGTAAAATTACGATGCAAGTTTTTTGTTTGATATCTTGACACGATACAAGGTATAATACAAATCATAGCATTTATTCATATATCTCTTGGTGATGCAAGCATGGCATAATTATAGTATCAGTATTTATAGCATCAATTCATATATTTCTCCCCCTTTATCATCAACAAAAAGCATGGTAGTTGTAATATCAGGAGAACAATACAAGTAAATTTTGAGTATAAGTGCGATGATTGTTTCATACCTTTACTTGATTCATGTTATTTCCAATAGTAAATGATAGGAAATTAATTGTTCAAGCACATAAAGGAAAACATGATATGTTGATTGCTTTGATTCATGCTATTTGTGAGTTTGCTTTGAGTCAAGATATGTGAAACAATCTTTTTGTAAATAGAAATACTATCATCCATATTTCAAGATGGAATCATTTCATCAAATCCATTTCAGAAAAATATTTTTCGTAAGAGTGTACGAGAAAATCCGATTTTTAGCATTCCAATTGTTAAGCGAATCCGAAAATGAAATTAACTCTTTCATGCATTCGGACAAAACTATGCTACAGATTTTCAAATACAATCAAAAGACAAAACATTTTTGTATTCAACACATGATTTCCAACATGTTATTTAGGCATGTAATGGCAGTCAAGTGATATAATCATTCAATAAAGTCCGAAAGATAATTTTAACTAGTTTATGTATTCGGACACATCAACATTCCTAATTCTCTTCTTATGAAATCAAATTGTTCTTCACTTAGAGGTTTTGTAAAAATATCAGCTAGTTGATGTTTAGTGTCAATGAACTCTATGATTATATCATGATTAGTAACATGATCTCGTATAAAGTGATGTCTAATATCAATATGTTTTGTTCTTGAGTGTTGTATAGGATTCTTTGTTAAGCATATTGCACTTGTGTTATCACATTTAATGGGAATATTTTTAAGATGAACTTTATAATCTTCTAAAGTGTTTTTCATCCATACAACTTGTGCACAGCATGCACTTGCTGCAATATATTCAGCTTTGGTTGTTGATAGTGCAACCGAGTTTTGTTTCTTAGATGACCAGGAAACAAGGGCATGTCCTAAAAATTGACATGTTCCTGATGTGCTTTTTCTATCTAGTCTACAGCCAGCAAAGTCTACATCAGCATAAGCAATTAACTCAAGATTTTCTGATTTTGGGTACCATAATCCTAGATTTGTGGTACCATTAAGATATCTAAGTATTCTTTTAACTGCTTTGAGATGAGATATCTTAGGGTTTGATTGAAATCTAGCACAAAGTCCTACACTGAACATGATGTCTGGTCTAGTTGTAGTAAGGTAAAGTAAACTTCCTATCATACCCCTATAAGTTTTTTGATCGAAACATTCTCCACTTTCATCAATTTCTAACTTAGTGGAGGTGCTCATAGGAGTGTCAATAGCTTTTGAGTTATTCATATTAAACTTTTTTAGTAAATTCATAGCATATTTAGTTTGACTAATAAAGATGCCATTGCTTAGTTGTTTGATTTAAAACCTAAGAAGAATGTTAACTCTCCCATTAAACTCATTTCAAATTCAAGACTCATAGTTTTAGCAAAAGATTCACAAAGAGATTCATTCGTAGAACCAAAGATAATATCATCAACATAAATCTGAACAATGAGAAAATTATTTTCAAAATTCTTGATGAATAATGTAGTATCAACCTTGCCTTTTATGAAATTATTTTCAATAAGAAAAGAACTAAGTCTCTCATACCAAGCCCTCGGAGCTTGTTTTAAACCATAGAGAGCTTTAGTTAATTTAAACACATTATTAGGGAGGCTATTATTTTCAAATCCAGGAGGTTGTTCAACACAGACTTCTTCAGAAATAAAACCATTAAGAAAAGCACTTTTAACATCCATTTGAAACAGCTTAAAATTATTACTACTAGCATAGGCAAGGAGCATGCTTATGGCTTCTAATCGAGCCACAGGAGCGAAGGTTTCTTTGTAATCGATACCTTCTTCTTGGTTGAAACCTTTGGCCACTAGTCTAGCCTTGTTTCTAACCACGATACCATTTTCATCTTGCTTGTTTCTAAAGACCCATTTAGTACCAATAACTAAATGGTCATTTGGCCTAGGAACAAGCTTCCACACCTCATTTCTCTCAAATTAATTTAATTCATCTTGCATTGCGATAATCCATGAATCATCTTTCATGGCTTCGTCAACGCATTTGGGTTCAATTTGGGAGAGAAAAGCGGTGTTGGCACAAAAATTTTTAAGAGAGGATCGTGTTTGAACCCCCTTTGATGTGTCTCCTAAGATTAGCTCCTTAGGATGAGCATCTACATACTTCCAATCCTTGGGTAAGGATGTTTCAGAAGTGGATGCATTCAAGTTGCTAGTTGGAGACGGGGTTTCATTTAAATTCAAGGAATCAAAATTAACATCATCATCAAAATTGTTTTTCCTGATTTCGAAAATCTCATTGAAAACAACATGAATGGATTCTTCAATAATTAATGTTCTTTTATTGAAGATACGAAAAGCTTTAGAAACCGAAGAATAACCAAGAAAGATTCCTTCATCGGATTTAGCATCAAATTTTCCTAAGTTATCTTTTTCATTCAAGATAAAGCATTTACACCCAAAGAGTTTAAAATATGAAACATTGGATTTTTTGTTGTTCCATAACTCATAAGGAGTTTTGGTAAGTAAGGGTCTAACTAGAACTCTATTCAAAATATAGCATACAGTGTTTACGGCTTCGACCCAAAAATATTTGGGTAGGCTATGTTCATTCAACATGGTTCTTGCCATTTCTTGTAAATTTTGATTTTTTCTTTCTACTACTCCATTTTGTTGAGGATTTCTTGGAGTAGAGAAATTATGGTTGTGTCCATTGAGTTCACAGAATTCTTGGAAATCATGGTTTTGAAATTCTCCACCATGATCACTTCTAATTGACGAAATCATAGAACCCTTCTCGTTTTGAATAAGTTTACAAAACTTGGTAAAAGATCTAAAGCATTCATTTTTCTGTTTTAAGAAGTAAGTCCATGTGTATCTACTATAGTCATCCACAATGACGAAGGCGTATTTGCTACCTCCTAGGCTTGATGTAGAGATTGGTCCGTACAAGTCCATATGGATCAATTGTAATGGCCTAGAGGTGCTTATTTGATTCTTAGATTTGAAACTACCCTTAATTTGTTTACCTAATTGGCAAGCATCACATACATTATCTTTGATAAACTTGATATGAGGAATTCCTCTTACAAGATCTTTAGATGATATTTGAGTGATTAGTTTCATGCTAGCATGACCTAATCTTCTATGCCATAGCCAAGCATCCTCATTCAAAGCCGAAAAACACATTTCATTACACAAATCATTGATGTCAATAGTGTATACGTTATTTTATTTTAATGCAATCATAAACATGTTTTTGTGTGGTTTTTCAATGATGCAAGCATTAGATTCGAATCTAACAATGTATCCTTTATCACATAATTGACTAATGCTTAAGAGGTTATGTTTTAAACCATCAACTAACAAAACATCTTCAATAAAGAAGTTGGATTTGTTACCTATGGTTCCTTTGCCAATGATTTTACCCTTGTTGTTGTCTCCGAAGGTGACATAGCCTTCGTCTATGCTAGTGAGCGTAGAGAATTGAGATGGATCTCCGGTCATATGCCTTGAGCATCCACTATCAAGGTACCATCTCTTGCTCCTAGCTTGCGATGGTATGGGTTTCTACAAGAAAGGATGATTTTTAGGTACCCATTTACTTTTGGGTGCCTCAAAGATAGATCTACATTGTTTATCATGTTGCATAGAGTTTATCATGGTTCCTTTAGGGACCCAAGTTAATTTATTCGGACTAATCTTCTTGAATGGACAATAATACGTTTTGTGTCCAAGTTTGCAACAAAAGTTGCATTTGCTTTGGTGTCGAACATGTAAGATGGGGCCTTTTATGAAGGTGGTTGGATTTTGGTGAGGACTTCTCACAAATCCAATTCCACTTCTTTTGGGAATATAACCCTTGTTTGCAAGGATCATGTTTAATGACTTGCTACCAACCTCGAATTTCTTCAAGGTGTCCTTAAGTAGCAAGTTTTCCTTTTGGAGAGTTTCTAGATCATGGCATTTTATGCATGAGCTTAAACTATCATGATATTCAGCTTTTAACTTATCGAAATTACAAATAAGACTATCATGCTACTTTTTTAGCAATTTACATTTTCTACTAATTGTCTTACATTCATCAAATAATTCATGGAAAGCATTTAATAATTCATGATAAGGTAAATCTACATCAATTAAATCCGTTACCTCTTCTCCGATGGCCATTAGGGCGTAATGAGCAACTTGCTCGGTGTTGGACTCCTCTTCTTCGGATGCGCTCGAATCATCCCATGTTGCTTTGAGCGCCTTCTTCTTTGGTGTTCTCTTTTTGATTTTGGGATAATCACTCTTGTAGTGTCCCGGCTTTTTGCACTCATAGCAAATGACTTGGTCCTTTTTGGGTTCAAGTTTGTTTTTTGTGTCATTTTTAAACTTGTTTCTTTTAATGAATTTTTTAGATTTTCTTGTTAGAAGTGCTAAGTCATCGTCATAGTCCTCATCACTTGAGTTTTCTCTCAAGTGGTCTTCTGAAGTTCTAAGTGCCATATCCTTCCTGTTCTTTGGAAGGATGTCTTCTTGCTCTTCATGAGCTTTGCAAGTCATCTCGTAGGTCATTAATGACCCAATTAGTTCTTCAAGAGGGAAGTTGTTTAGATCTTTCGCCTCTTGAATAGTAGTGACTTTAGGATCCCAACTTTTAGGAAGGGATCTTAGAATCTTATTTACGAGCTCAAAATCTGAAAAACTTTTTCCGAGTCCTTTTAGACCGTTGACGACATCCGTGAAACGGGTAAACATGTCGCCAATAGTCTCACTCGGTTTCATCCGGAAAAGTTCAAAAGAGTGTAGCAAAAGATTGATTTTTGACTCTTTCACTCTACTTGTGTCTTCATGAGTCACTTCGAGTGTGTGCCAAATATCAAATGTGGTTTCACAAATCGAAACACGATTAAACTCGTTTTTATCAAGTGCACAAAATAAGGCATTCATAGCCTTTGCATTAAGAGCGAAAGCCTTCTTCTCCAAATCATTCCAATCGATCATTAGAAGAGAAGACTTCGAAAAACCATTTTCGACAAGATTCCAAAGTTTAAAATCCATAGAAATAAGAAAGATCCTCATTCGGGTCTTCCAATAGGTGTAGTCCATCCCATTGAACATGGGTGGACGTGTAATAGAATGACCCTCTTGGTTTCTAGCGTAAGCCATCTCTCTTGGGTTTTAATCTGTTTGAGAGTTAACCTCGCTCTGATACTAATTGTTAGGATCAAGAGCACTAAGAGGGGGGGGGGGGGGGGGGTGAATTAGTGCAGCGAAAATCTTTCACTATTAAAATCGAAAGCTGCGTTTGTTTGATAAAAACGATTTCGATGTAAAAGCCGATTCTAAGATTACTTTAACTTAAGATTAAGCGAGATGACATTAAAGTAAATCTACGAAGGTAGTTTGCAGTTTATGATAAAAATCAAAATGCAAGCGCAAACTGAAATGCGACGTTCGTACGATAAAACCGGTTTACGTCTAAATGCCAATTTTGAGGATATTGAACTTTGAGATACGTTTTATAAATGCGCAGAAGGCAGTTTGCAGTTATGATTGAAATCAAAACGTAAATGTAAACTGAAATGTAATGATCGTACGAAAAAGTTGATTTACGTCTAAACGCAGATTCGGAAAGTTCTGAACTTAGAAACTCATTCGTAAAGCGCAGAAGGCAGTAACTATTTAGGAGGTTTGCAGTAAAGATAAAATGCTCAAAGTAAATGCAAACCGAGATTTAGAGTGGTTCAGTCAATCTTGACCTACTCCACTTTTGGCTTCCTCCACCGACGAGGTCACCGACGTCAACTAGAGGCCTTCCTTCAATAGGCGAAGGCCAACCACCCTTTTACAGTTTCACTCCTTTTGACGGGCTTAGGAGACAACCCTTACAAAAATTTTCTCTCCTCTCTTTACAACTCAAAACTTTGAATAATAGAGGGAGGAGAACTTTTGGCCTTTTCAACAATTTTGAGCTCTAAGAATCACAGAAAAAGATCAAGATTTCGAGTGTAAGTTATGTTCTTTCAGTGCTGAATGGGTGGGGTATTTATAGGCCCCAACCCAGTTCAAATTTGGAGCTCAAAATTATCAATTCCCGGAATTCCGGGATCAGGCGGTTGCACCTCCTGATTGGGGCGGTTGCACCACCTAGCAGAGCTCGAAGACTGAGCCTCTAGGCGGTGCCATCTCTGTCAGGGGCAGTCGCACCTCTCTGTCAGAGCTCGAAGACCGAGCTCAGGCGGTTGCACCTCCTGACTGGGGCGGTTGCACCGCCTGGCAGAGCTCGAAGACTGAGCTCAGGCGGTGCTACCTCCTGTCAGGGGAGGTTGCACCGCCCAGTCTCGCTCGGAGACTGAGCCCAGGCGGTGCTACCTCCTGGCTGGGGCGGTTGCACCGCCCAGTCTCCCTGGGAGACTTAGCCCAGGCGGTGCTACCTCCTGGCTTGGGCGATTGCACCTCCCACAGCAATCAGGGTCCGAATGGGTAGATCCATTCGGCCCAATTTGGGTTTTTCAGGGGCCCAATTGCCCCAATATTAAGCTAATGGGATCACCTCACATTTCCAACTTAATCATTGTGCTAACTACGATAAATCCTAAGACAATTTCTGCAGCTTGCTCCGGTGCGTCAATCGCTTCTTCCGGCGAGTTTCCGGCGAACTTCCGTCGATCATCCGATGAACCCTCGATGATGCTCCTGCGGACTTCCGGCAAACTCCTGGACTTGCGACGATCCACTTGGCGAGTTCCGACGAGCTTCTTTTGGCAAGCTTATGTTAGGATCGAGAGCACTAAGAGGGGGGGGGTGAATTAGTGCAGCGGAAATCTTTCAGCGATTAAAAACGAAAGCTGTGTTTGTTTGATAGAAACTATTTTGATGCAAATGCCGATTCTAAGATTACTTATGATTGAGTACAGTTTACGTCTAAACACAGTTTGCGTCTAAGCGCAGTTTACGCAGTTTGCGTCTAAACGCAGTTTGTGTCTAAATGCAGATTGCGACTAAGCGCAGTTTGCATCTAAGTGCAGTTTGCGTCTTAGGCTCAGATTGCGTCTAAGTGCAGTTTGCGCAGTTTGCGTCTAAGCGCAGATTGCATCGAGGCTCAGATTGCGTCTAAGCGCAGTTTACGTTTAAGCGCAGTTTGCGTCTTAAGCGCAGATTGCGTCTAAGCGCAGTTTGCGTCTAAACACAATTTTACGTCAAAACGTAGATTCGAAAAGATTTGAACTTAGACACTCGTTCGTAAAAGCGCAGAAGTCAGTTTGCAGTTATAAATGGAATGTAAACGTAAACTGTAGAGAAACTCGTTCGTAAAAGCGCAGAAAACAGTTTGCAGTTATAAATAGAATCGAAACGTAAGTGTAAACCGCAATGTAGAGATCGTACGAAAACACTGATTTACGTCTGAATGCAGATTCGGAAAGAACAGAACTTAGAAACTTGTTCGTAAAAGCGCAGAGAGCAGTAGCTATGTAGGAGGTTTGCAGTAATGATAAAGTGCTCAAAATGAAAGCAAACCAGAGATTTAGAGTGGTTCGGTCAGTCTTGACCTACTCCACTTTTGGCTTCCTCCACCGACGAGGTCACCGACGTCAACTAGAGGCCTTCCTTCAATAGGCGAAGGCCAACTGCCCTTTTATAGTTTCACTCCTTTTGACGGGCTTAGGAGACAACCCTTACAGAATCTTTCTCTCCTCTCTTTACAACTCAAGACTTGAAGAACAGAAAGAGGAGAACTTTTGGACTTAACACAAATTTGAGCTCTTAGAATCACAGAAAAGATCAAGAATTCGGTGTAGTTCTCTATCTTTTCAGTGCTGAATGGGTGGAGTATTTATAGGCCCCAACCCAGTTCAAATTTGGAGCTCAAAATGATCAAATCCTGGAATTCCGGGATCAGGCGGTTGCACCTCTTGACTGGAGAGGTTGCACCGCCTGGCAGAGCTCGAAGACTGAGCCTCTAGGCGGTGCCACCTCTGTCAGGGGCGGTTGCACCTCTCTGCCAGAGCTCGAAGACCGAGCTCAGGCGGTTGCACCTCCTGACTAGGGAGGTTGCACCGCCTGGCAGAGCTCGAAACTTGAGCTCTGGCGGTGCTACCTCCTGATAGAGGAGGTTGCACCGTCCAGTCTCTCTCGGAGACTGAGCCCTGGGCGGTTGCACCTCTTGGCTGCGGCGATTGCACCGCCCAGCCTCGCTGGGAGACATAGCTTGGGCTACCTCCCTGCCTGGGCGGTTGCACCTCCCACAGCAACCTGGGTCCGAATGGGCTGAACCATTCGACCCAATTTGAGTTCTTCAGGGGCCCAATTGCCCCAGGATCAAGCTAATGGGATTACCTCCCATTTCTAACTTAATCAAAGTGCTAACTACGATTATTTCCTAAGACATATTCTGCAGCTTGCTTCAGTACGTCACTCGCTTCTTCCGGCGAGTTTCCGGCGAACTTCCGTCGATCATCCGATGAACCCTCGGTGATGCTCCTGCGGACTTCCGGCAAACTCCTGGACTACGACGATCCACTTGGCAAGTTCCGACGAGCTCCTTTGGCAAGCTTCTGGACTTCTCGGATTTGTTCCCGCAGAACCTCCGACAACTGTCCGAACTTCCGTCGAGCTCTCAAACTCCCAACGTGATCATTGTCATGACTCCGGCGCAACTCCTGCTGCATATCTTACTTTCATCGTAGTTAATCCTGCACACTTATCTCAACACACTGATTAGTCAAACAATTGTCAATTGACTTCATCATCAAAATCCGAGATTCAACAATCTCCCCCTTTTTTATGATGACAATCAATTGATAATGGAGTTAACCTTAACTCCCCCTGTCAATATGCCATACTTCTTGAATTTGAAAACTTTATAAATTCAAGAGACATATTCCCATTATGATTCCTATCATAATGTATCTCTTTGAAGATGATGTCAAGGCTTGACATACATTTTCAAATTTAACAAGTTTGAATGATTGTAATTGTAGCAATTCATCATATTGTAAGATATCGACATGTAAAGCTGTGAAACAAGATTTTGATATCATTACATGATGTACACATTTCAAATATTTTAGCAAGTGTAGCATTGCATCACATGGTAAGATATCAGTTCGTACGATGCAAATTTTTGTTTGATATCTTGATACAAGGCATATGGCAATCATATATTTCTTGGTGATGCAAGTATGGCCTAATCATACCATCAGTGATAGCAACCATATCATCAAACATATCAGCATCAGTGATCATATCATCATTAGTAATAGCAAACATATCAAATCATATATTAGCAAACATATCAATTCATATATTTCTCCCCCTTTGTCATCAACAAAAAGCATGGTAGCATTCTTAAAAAGCATGGTAGATGTCATTCCAGCAGGTTATCAAGCACATAAAGGAAGGCTTGACATGCATTGAATATTTCTTCTCCTTGTTATGTTATAGTTCTTTGCTTGAAGGAGAAAACTCATTTTTCAAAGGTTTTCATAAGAGTGTACAGGAAAATCCTATTTTTAGCATTCAAATCGAAAATAGAAAATCCTATTTTTAGCATTCAAACCGAAAATAAGATGAACTTTTCAATGCATTCGGATATGAGTAAGCTACTAATTTCCAAAAACATTTGTCACATAATTTTCAACATGTTATTTGATCAAGTGATACCAAGGCATGTAATAGTAATCAATAACGTCCGAAAAATAATTTTAACTAGTTTAAGTATTCGGACACATCAACATTCCTAATTCTCTTCTTATGAAATCAAATTGTTCTTCACTTAGAGGTTTTGTAAAGATATCAGCTAGTTGATGTTTCGTATCAATGAATTCTATGATTACATCATGATTCGTAACATGATCTCGTATAAAGTGATGTCTGATGTCAATATGTTTTGTTCTTGAGTGTTGTATAGGGTTTTTTGTTAGGCATATTGCATTTGTGTTATCACATTTAATGGGAATATTTTGAAGATGAACTTTATAATCTTCTAAGGTATTTTTCATCCAAACAACTATTAGGATCGGAGCGGCACTAAGAGGGGGGGGTGAATTAGTGCAGCGGATTAAAACTTCGATTTTAATCAAAATCTTTCGTACGTTAAGAACGAAACTTGAGAAATTTAACTTGAAGGCGTATTCTTGAAGTTGCGCAGCAAGAGTAATAAGGAACTAAAGCAGTAAGAAGATTTGCAGTAATGTAAATGACAATAATAAAAAGCAAACCAGAGATTACGCCGATTTTTAGAGTGGTTCGGTCAAATGACCTACTCCACTTGCGAGGCCCCTCTTCGATGAGGCTCCCACCTTCCACTAGCAAGTCTCTTGAAATGGAAGGGTAAACACCCCTCTTACAACCTTTTACAAGCAGCTCAACCTCTTACAAATTTTCAATAAGAAAGGAGGAGGAGAACTCTCTAGCAAATTGAAAACAAGACTTGCTAAGACTTTCTAAGACTTTTCTTTCAATCAAAATGCTTTTCAAAAGTTGTAACCTCAGTTGAGATTTGAGGGGTATTTATAGGCCTCAAGAGGATTCAAATTTTGGGCTCCAAAATTTGAATTCTCTTAGGGTTCCCGGTGCTGGCGGTTCCACCGCCCAGCCAGGCGGTGCCACCGCCTGGCTTTCCGATTCATTGGTTTGGCTTAATTTTAGCCCAAACCAAATTTGACTTTGGGCCCAGTTGGCCCCTAACCAGGATATAGGATTATCTCTTAATCCTAATCCTAATTACAGGTGAACTACATAACACAAAAAAACATCCTAAGCAAGTTTTTTTTTTTTAACCGCGAACGTCGAGTCTTGTTCCGGCGAGCTTTCCGACGAACTTCTTCCGACGGACTCCCTGCAAGCTCCCAATCTTTGTGATGACTTTAACGAGTAGCCGAGCCTTCTCGGTGATCTCCGCGAGCCTCCGACGATTTCTTCGGCGAACTTGTGACACGTTCCCGATTTCTTCTTGGTTGGTTCCGGCAGCATCTCCGATGATTCTTCGGTCTCTTAAACGTCCATCGAGCTCGACTCCGGTATCCTTGCTTTATGTTTTCTGGTTATCGTAGTTAATCCTGCACACTTAACTCAATAATATGGATTAGATCAATTAACCCACCAATTGATTATATCATCAAAATCCGAGATTCAACAATCTCCCCCTTTTTGATGATGACAATCAATTGATGACGGAGTTAAACATAACTCCCCCTATCTATATGCCATATTATGAGAAGATAAAAAAAAACACTTGAATTCCATCCCATTGGATTCAAGCATAACCCGATAAGTTCTAATTGTGGAACTTTATCGTTATCTTCATTAAACAATAGTAAGTACGAAACTTCGATGAAAATCATAAGTTAAATGATACGGGACGAATTTTGCTACGACAGAAGATAAAGATTTTCAATATAAATTTCATGATATCAATCTTGTTATATTTTCAAGGATTTGCAAGTCATATAAGACATTCATATCACACAGAAGATAAACATTTTCAATATAAATTTCATGATATCAATCTTGTGATATTTTCAAGGATTTGCAAGTCATATAAGACATTCATATCACACGGAAGATAAACATTTTCAATATAAATTTCATGATATCAATCTAAGGATTTGCAAGTCATATAAGACATTCATATCACACAAGTTTTTGTAATTCATATTAGCCATGCTATCGTTCTGGTGTAAGTCATCACTTCTCCCCCTTTGTCATCAACAAAAAGAGACAAGCCAGCTAATTGATGATCATAGAAAAAGGTTTAGCATTTATCAAAGTTCATCATTCAAATTTGCCAGAAATAGTTTATCCAAAAGACATCATCATCTATGCAGATTAAGACAGTAGTTATCTAAAGGAAAGATCAGTTATCGTACAATCGATGACAAACATGAACTTGTTTTTAAAAGCAAACAGAACAGAATAAAAAGATACATCAATTTAATCCTTAGGAGGTAATCCACAGTGCTGATACATGATATCTATTTTTTCATTCATCTGTCGTAGTGTCTTCAAAATTTCAACTTGTTGATTCTGAATTTGTTCTTGCTGTGATTTGATCTGAGATAGCTCCGCCATAATGATATCTTCAGTGGAGGAAACAGGAGCTGAAGGTGCTGCTCCAAAGGGACTAGGAGGAGGAGATTCATTTCCCATAAGAATTGGTGTTTCGGGTTGTTCTATTGGTGTAGGAATTGGATCCGTCCTTCTAGGCTGCCTAACCCATATGCCATTGCTAAAAGTGCACCTAAGTTTTTTCAGCAGGTTTTTATTTATTATGTTATATCGATCATTTTGAATAGATTCTTCATCGGGTGGAATGCAAATGTCATAGGCATGAAGAATTCTAGTGATTAACCTCCCATATGGTAATATAGTATCTTTAGTCATAATTTCCTGCATGTGTTGGCGAATCAAGTACCCAAAACAATTATGTTGACCGGTCATAATCCAATACATGGTTCCTATCTGTATTTGACTTACTTCGTCAAGATGAAATTGTTTGGGGAATATGATGCTTGTGATAATGTGATGAAGAATTTTAGAGTTGAAAGGCATTAAGTGTTCACAGCTCTTGGGTAGGAAGTCAAGGTTTGGATTTGCAAAAATTGTTTTCACGGCTTCGGAATATGTTGCTCCTATTTTTTTGACGTCCCATTTACCTTTAAAATAACATCCCCTATCTTTTTCAGTTATGCCAATTAGCTCACAAATGGTGCTGTCAAATATTCTAATGGGTGTTCCTAGAATGTAAGTGCTTAGGCTATCATTGTCTTCATATAGGTTGGCATAGAACAATCTCACTAACCGTGGATAGATTGGTTCATCTATTTGTAGTAGAGGTAGAGCTTCTAGGTGTGCAAATCACCTAATGGGTTCTAAGTCCTCTAGTTCATCCAAATCAACGTATTTTCCCTTATGGACACATCGTGTTTCAAATTTTGGAAAGCTAAGGGTTACCTCTTTTGATCTAAAAAGGTCATGGTTATATGAATCTCCTTCAATCCTTATTCCTTTTGATCTCTTAGGAGCCATTTTCTAGACAACATGATGATGAAATTGTGAAAAATAAGCAAGAGAAAGAGAAAAGAAAAGAGGGATTTCAAGTGTTACCTCGTGGAGATTATGTTGAGAGATGGAAAGCTTGGACCACCAAGAATCCTTCTCCAATATTTCTAAGAATTAGAATGAGGTTTAGGGGAATGGGAGAGGGTTTTGAGAGGTCTTTCTTCAGGTTGGGGGCGGTGTCACCGCCTGCCCTAACCCCTCGGGTTAAAAGGGTGACTCGGTGGGTGTCACCGCCAAACTGGTCGGTGTCACCGCCTGGCGCCCGAGCGTCAGTCGGTGCAACCGCCGGATTTGGCGGTGCCACCGCTGGCATCACGCGGAGGAAAGAAAGAAAGAAAAAAAATTTTCTTCCTTCCTTTTGTTTAGCTTCTTCCCTCAAGATCATAATTTATACTTTAATGGATCATTTTGAATTGAAGAAGGAAGAATTCAAATTCATAAACGAAGGGAAAAGAATGAGTCCTTTTTGTGAAGTTCATTTTAGGGACAATTTAGCATGCCTAATTCCCTTCGTATGAATTCAAATTGGTCTTCATTCAAGGCTTTTGTAAATATATCTGCTAATTGATGCTTTGTGTCAATGAATTCTAGAACAACATCATTGTTAAGAACATGATTGCGTATGAAATGATGCCTAACGTCGATGTGCTTAGTTCTAGAGTGCTGAATTGGATTTTTAGTAAGGCATATGGCACTAGTATTATCGCATTTTATGGGAATATTTTTAAGGTGAATTCCATAGTCTTCTAATGTATTTTTCATCCAAATTACTTGTGCACTACATGCACTTGCAGCAATGTATTCGGCTTCCGCCGTAGATAGTGCGACTGAATTTTGTTTCTTGGAAGTCCAAGAAACAAGTGCATGTCCTACAAATTGGCATGTTCCGGATGTACTTTTTCTATCTATCCTGCATCCGCCAAAATCGGCATCTGCATAAGCTATTAGATCGAATTTTTCAGATTTTGGATACCATAATCCTAAATTTGGAGTTCCTTTAAGATATCTAAATATTCTTTTAACACTCTTAAGATGACATAATTTAGGATTAGATTGAAACCTAGCGCAAAGTCCTACACTAAACATAATATCCGGTCTAGTCGCAGTGAGGTAGAGTAGACTACCTATCATTCCCCTATATGTTTTTTGATCGAAACTTTCACCATTTTCATCCATATCTAACTTAGTCGCAGTACTCATAGGGGTGTTTATTGCTTTTGAACTATCCATGTTAAATCGTTTTAACAATTCTAATGTATATTTGGATTGGTTAAGAAATATACCATCACTAAGTTGTTTGATTTGTAATCCCAAAAAGAAAGTTAATTCACCCATTAAACTCATTTCAAATTCAAGACTCATACATTTGGCAAATGATTCACATAGTGATTCATCCGAAGAGCCAAACACAATATCGTCAACATAAATTTGCACAATAAGAAAATTATTTTTAAAATGTTTAATAAACAATGTAGTATCAACCTTGCCTTTGGTAAAATTATTTAAAATAAGAAAGGAACTAAGCCTTTCATACCAAGCTCTAGGAGCTTGTTTTAAGCCATAGAGAGCTTTAGTCAATTTGAATACATGATTAGGAAGAAGAGAATTTTCAAATCCAGGAGGTTGTTCGACAAATACTTCTTCGGAAATAAAGCCATTCAAGAAAGCACTTTTAACATCCATTTGAAATAGTTTAAAATTATTACTACTAGCATAGGCAAGGAGCATCCTTATGGCTTCTAATCGAGCCACGGGAGCGAAGGTTTCTTCGTAATCGATACCTTCTTCTTGGTTGAAACCTTTGGCCACTAATCTAGCCTTGTTTCTAACCACGATACCATTTTCGTCTTGCTTGTTTCTAAAGACCCACTTAGTACCTATGACTAAGTGGTCACTTGGTCTAGGAACAAGCTTCCATACCTCATTCCTCTCAAATTGGTTCAATTCTTCTTGCATTGCAATGATCCAAAAATCATCTTTTAAGGCTTCGTCAATGCATTTAGGTTCAATTTGAGAAAGGAAAGCGGCGTTAGCACAGAAATTTTTGAAAGAAGAACGAGTTTGAACCCCTTTTGATGTATCTCTTATAATTTGCTCTTTTGGATGAGCATCTACATACTTCCATTCTTTTGGTAAAGAAATTTCGGAAGAAGATGCATTCAAATGGCTATTTTGAGGAGAGGGTTCATTTAAATTCAAATTATCAAAACCAAGATCATCATCAAAATCATTTTTCTTTAAATCGGAAATTTCATTAAAAACTACATGAATAGACTCTTCAATTACTAAAGTTCTTTTATTAAAAACCCGAAAAGATTTAGAAACGGAAGAGTAACCAAGAAAGATGCCTTCATCGGATTTAGCATCAAATTTTCCTAAAGCATCCCTTTCATTTAAAATAAAGCATTTACAACCAAAAACTTTAAAATAGGAGATGTTTGGTTTTTTGTTATTCCATAATTCATAGGGAGTTTTGGATAAGGATGGTCTTATTAGAACTCTATTCATGATGTAGCAAGCCGTATTTACGGCTTCGGCCCAAAAGTACTTAGGTAAACTATGTTCATTCAACATAGTTCTTGCCATTTCTTGTAGGTTTCTATTTTTCCTTTCAACTACTCCATTTTGTTGAGGATTTCTTGGAGTTGAGAAGTTGTGATTGTACCCATTACTTTCGCAAAAATTTTGAAAGTCACGATTTTGGAATTCACCACCGTGATCACTCCGAATTGATGAAATCATGAAGCCTTTTTCGTTTTGAGTGAGTTTACAAAATTTAGAGAAACACTTGAAGCAATCACTTTTGTGAGCTAAGAAATAGGTCCAAGTGTATCTAGAGTAGTCATCCACAATCACAAAAGCATATTTGTTTCCACCTAGACTTGTTGTATCAATTGGTCCAAATAAGTCCAAATGGATCAATTGTAATGGTCTAGTAGTGCTAATTTGATTTTTTGGTTTGAAGCTTGTTTTTATTTGTTTGCCTAGTTGACATGCATCGCATACTTTGTCCTTAATAAACTTCATATTTGGAATTCCTCGTACTAATTCTTGAGATGAGATCTTAGATATTGTTTTCATGCTTGCATGGCCTAATCTCCTATGCCAAAGCCAAGCATCATCATTTACGGCGGAGAAGCACATTTCATTACTTAGTTCATCAAGATTGATGGTATAGACATTATTTTGTTTTAAAGCAATCATAGTCATGTTATGATTTGGTTTTTCAATAATGCACATATTTGATTCAAATCTAACGATGTAACCTTTATCGCATAGTTGACTAATACTCAAGAGATTATGTTTCAATCCATCAACTAGTAAGACATCATCAATGGAAAAATTAAATTTGTTACCAATAGTTCCCTTGCCAATGATTTTGCCCTTGTTGTTGTCTCCGAAGGTAACGTACCCTTCTTCTTTGCTAGTGAGCATAGAGAAATGAGATGGATCTCCAGTCATATGTCTTGAGCATCCACTATCGAGATACCATCCCTTGCTCCTAGCTTGTGGGTTTGTCTACAAAAGAGGATGATTTTTAGGTACCCATTTGATTTTGGGTGCCTCAAAAATTGACCCACTAACTTTGTTATTTATGATTGAATTCTTTATAGTTCCTTTAGGAACCCATATTAATTTTTGTGAACTAATTTTCCTAAATGGGCATTTGTAGGCAATATGTCCGGATTTGCAACAAAAGTTGCATTTCATATAAGAGGAAACATGTAATGTAGGTCCTTTTATGAAAGTGGTAGGATTTTGATGTAATCCTTTTACAAATCCAATTCCATTTCTATTTGCGATGTGACCCTTGTGTGCAAGGATCATATCTAATCCTTTGCTACCAACCTTAAACTTGTTTAAGGTTTCCTTAAGAAGTAAATTTTCATTTTATATTGCTTCTAAGTGCTCACACTTAGAGCATGGAGGAGTTTGAAGACTATCAAACTTATCTTGTAGCAAAGCATGCTCTTTCTTTAAGATACTTAACTTCTTGCTAACAGTTCTATATTCATCAAATAATTCATGAAAAGCGATAGATAGTTCTTCAAAAGATAAGTCTTCATTAAATAAATCACATACCTCTTCTCCTAACGCCATTAGCGCGTAATGAGCAACTTGCTCGGTGTTGGACTCCTCTTCTTCGGATGCGCTTGAATCATCCCACGTTGCCTTGAATGCCTTCTTCTTTGATGTTCTTTTTTTGGCTTGAGGACAATCGTTCTTATAGTGTCCCGGTTTTTTGCATTCATAGCAAATCACTTGGTCCTTCTTTTGTTCAAATTTATTTTTTGTATTATTTTTAAATCTGTTCTTTCTTAAATATTTTTTAAACTTTTGAGTCAAAAGTGCAATGTCATTGTCACTGTCCTCATCACTTGATGTTCCTTTCAAGTGGTCTTCTTGTGATTTGAGTGCCATATCCTTCCTGTTCTTTGGAAGGGGGTTCTCGAGTTCGTCATGAGCTTGACATGTCATTTCGTAGGTCATTAGAGACCCAATGAGTTCTTCAAGAGGGAATGCTTTAAGGTCTTTGGCCTCTTGAATGGCCGTAACTTTTGGATCCCAACTTTTAGGGAGGGATCTTAAGATTTTAGTTACTAATTCAAAGTTAGTAAAATCTTTACCAAGAGCTTTGAGTCCATTGATGACATCCGTAAACCGGGTGTACATGTCTCCGATGGACTCACTTGGTTTCATTCGGAAAAGTTCGTAAGAGTGCACAAGGATGTTGATTTTGGACCCTTTCACTCGGCTAGTGCCTTCATGAGTGACCTCAAGAGTTCTCCAAATATCAAAAGCCGAATCACACATTGAAACACGATTAAATTCGTTTTTGTCTAGTGCACAAAACAAGGCATTCATAGCCTTTGCATTTAAAGCAAAAACCTTCTTCTCCGATTCATCCCATTCGCTCATCGGAAGAGAAGATTTTTGAAATCCATTCTCGACAATAGACCAAAGCTCAAAGTCCATAGAAATGAGGAAGATTCTCATGCGAGTCTTCCAATATGTGTAATCCGACCCATTAAACAAAGGTGGTCGTGCAATAGAATGGCCCTCTTGCATGCCGGAGTAAGCCATCTCTTTTGGGTATTAAACCAAATATGAGAGATAACCTTGCTCTGATACCACTTGTTAGGATCGGAGCGGCACTAAGAGGGGGGGGAGAATTAGTGCAGCGGATTAAAACTTCGATTTTAATCAAAATCTTTCGTACGTTAAGAACGAAACTTGAGAAATTTAACTTGAAGGCGTATTCTTGAAGTTGCGCAGCAAGAGTAATAAGGAACTAAAGCAGTAAAAAGATTTGCAGTAATGTAAATGATAATAATAAAAAGCAAACCAGAGATTACGCCGATTTTTAGAGTGGTTCGGTCAAATGACCTACTCCACTTGCGAGGCCCCTCTTCGATGAGGCTCCCACCTTCCACTAGCAAGTCTCTTGAAATGGAAGGGTAAACACCCCTCTTACAACCTTTTACAAGCAGCTCAACCTCTTACAAATTTTCAATAAGAAAGGAGGAGGAGAACTCTCTAGCAAATTGAAAACAAGACTTGCTAAGACTTTCTAAAACTTTTCTTTCAATCAAAATGCTTTTCAAAAGTTGTAACCTCAACTGAGATTTGAGGGGTATTTATAGGCCTCAAGAGGATTCAAATTTTGGGCTCCAAAATTTGAATTCTCTTAGGGTTCCCGGTGCTGGCGGTTCCACCACCCAGCCAGGCGGTGCCACCACCCAGCGCTCGGGTGCTGGGCGGTTTCACCGCCCAGCCAGGCGGTGCCACCGCCTGGCTTTCCGATTCATTGGTTTGGCTTAATTTTAGCCCAAACCAAATTTGACTTTGGGCCCAGTTGGCCCCTAACCAGGATATAGGATTATCTCTTAATCCTAATCCTAATTACAAGTGAACTACATAACACAAAAAAACATCCTAAGCAAGTTTTTTTTTTTTAACCGCGAACGTCGAGTCTTGTTCCGGCGAGCTTTCCGATGAACTTCTTCCGACGGACTCCTTACAAGCTCCCAATCTTTGTGATGACTTTAACGAGTAGCCGAGCCTTCTCGGTGATCTCCGCGAGCCTCCGACGATTTCTTCGGCGAACTTGTGACACGTTCCCGATTTCTTCTTGGTTGGTTCCGGCAGCATCTCCGATAATTCTTCGGTCTCTTAAACGTCCATCGAGCTCGACTCCGGTATCCTTGCTTTATGTTTTCTGGTTATCGTAGTTAATCCTGCACACTTAACTCAATAATATGGATTAGATCAATTAACCCACCAATTGATTATATCATCAAAATCCGAGATTCAACAACAACTTGTGCACAGCATGCACTTGCTGCAATATATTCAGCTTCGGTTGTTGATAGTGCAACCGAGTTTTGTTTCTTAGATGACCAGGAAACAAGGGCATGTCCTAAGAATTGACATGTACCTGATGTGCTTTTCTATCTAGTCTACAGCTAGTGAAGTTCGCATCAGCATAAGCAATTAACTCAAGCTTCTCTGATTTTTGATATCCTAATCCTAGATTTGTGGTACCATTAAGATATCTGAGTATTCTTTTAACTGCTTTGAGATGAGATATCTTAGGGTTTGATTGAAATCTAGCACAAAGTCCTACACTGAACATTATGTCTGGTCTAGTTGCAGTGAGGTAAAGTAAACTTCCTATCATACCCCTGTAGGTTTTTTGATCGAAGCTTTCTCCACTTTCATCAATTTCTAACTTAGTGGAAGTGCTCATAGGAGTGTTAATAGCTTTTGAGTTATTCATATTAAACTTCTTTAGTAAACTCATAGCATATTTAGTTTGACTAATAAAGATGCCATTGCTTAGTTGTTTGATTTGTAGCCCTAAGAAGAATGTTAACTCTCCCATTAGACTCATTTCGAATTCAAGACTCATAGTTTTGGCAAAGGATTCACAAAGAGATTCATTCGTAAAGCCAAAGATAATATCATCAACATAAATTTGAACAATGAGAAAATTATTTTCAAAGTTCTTGATAAATAATGTAGTATCAACCTTGCCTTTTATGAAATTATTTTCAATAAGAAAAGAACTAAGTCTCTCATACCAAGCCCTTGGAGCTTGTTTTAAACCATAGAGAGCTTTAGTTAATCTAAACACATGATTACGGAGACTATTATTTTCAAATCCAGGAGGTTGTTCAACATAGACTTCTTCGAAAATAAAGCCATTAAGAAAAGCGCTTTTAACATCCATCTGAAATAATTTAAAATTATTACTACTAGCGTAGGCAAGGAGCATTCTTATGGCTTCTAATCGAGCCACAGGAGCGAAGGTTTCTTCATAATCGATACCTTCTTCTTAATTGAAACCTTTGGCCACTAATCTAGCCTTGTTTCTAACCACGATACCATTTTCATCTTGCTTGTTTCTAAAGACCCATTTAGTACCAATAACTAAATGGTCATTTGGCCTAGGAACAAGCGTCCATACCTCATTTATCTCAAATTGATTCAATTCATCTTGCATTGCGATAATCCATGAATCATCTTTCATGGCTTCATCAACACATTTGGGTTCAATTTGGGAGAGAAATGCGGCGTTGGCACAAAAATCTTTAAAAGAAGATCGTGTTTGAACCCCCTTTGATGTGTCTCCTAAGATTAGCTCTTTAGGATGAGCATCTACATACTTCCAATCCTTGGGTAAGGAAATCTGGGAAGTGGATGTATCCAAGTTGCTAGTTGGAGATGGGGTTGCGTTTAAATTCAAAGAATCAAAATTAACATCATCGTCAAGATCATTTTTCCTAATTTTGGAAATCTCATTGAAAACAACATGGATGGATTCTTCAATAATTAAAGTTCTTTTATTGAAAATACGAAAAGCTTTAGAAACCGAAGAATAACCAAGAAAGATTCCTTCATCAGATTTAGCATTGAATTTTCCTAAGTTATCCTTTTCATTTAAGATAAAACATTTACACCCAAAGACTTTAAAATATGAGACATTGGGTTTTTTGTTATTCCATAACTCATAAGGAGTTTTGGTGAGTAAGGGTCTTACTAGAACTCTATTCAAAATATAGCATGTAGTGTTTACGGCTTCGGCCCAAAAATATTTGGGTAGGCTATGTTCATTCAACATGGTTCTTGCCATTTCTTGTAGATTTTGATTTTTTCTTTCTACTACCCCATTTTGTTGAGGATTTCTTAGAGTAGAGAAGTTATGGTTGTATCCATTGAGTTCACAGAATTCTTGGAAGTCATGGTTTTGAAATTCTCCACCATGGTCACTTCTAATTGACGAAATCATAGAACCCTTCTGATTTTGAACAAGTTTACAGAACTTGGTAAAATATTTAAAGCATTCATTTTTTTGTGTTAAGAAGTAGGTCCATGTATATCTGCTATAGTCATCAACAATGACAAAGGCGTACTTGCTACCTCCAAGACTCGATGTAGAGATTGGTCCGAATAAGTCCATATGGATCAATTGTAAGGGCCTACAAGTGCTTATTTGATTCTTAGCTTTAAAACCACCCTTAATTTGTTTACCTAATTGGCAAGCATCACATATATTATCTTTGATGAACTTGATATGAGGAATTCCTCTTACAAGTTCTCTAGATGATATTTGAGTGATTAGTTTCATGCTAGCATGACCTAATCTTCTATGTTATAGCCAAGCATCCTCATTCATAACCGCAAAACACATTTCATCACATAAATCATTGATGTCAATAGTGTATACGTTATTTTGTTTTAATGCAATCATAGACATGTTCTTATGTGGTTTTTCAATGATGCAAGCATTAGATTCGAATTTGACAGTGTATCCTTTATCACATAATTGACTAATGCTCAAGAGGTTATGTTTTAAACCATCAACTAACAAAACATCTTCAATAAAGAAGTTGGATTTATTACCTATGGTTCCTTTACCAATGATTTTACCCTTGTTGTTGTCTCCGAAGGTGACAGCCTTCGTCTATGCTAGTGAGCTTAGAGAATTGAGATGGATCTCCGGTCATATGCCTTGAGCATCCACTATCAAGGTACCATCTCTTGCTCCTAGCTTGCGATGATGTGGGTTTCTACAAGAAAGGATAATTTTTAGGTACCCATTTGCTTTTGGGTGCCTCAAAGATAGATCTACATTGTTTATCATGTTGCATAGAGTTTATCATGGTTCCTTTAGGAACCCAAATCAATTTGTTTGGACTAATTTTCTTGAATGGACAGTAAAGTGTCTTGTGTCCAATTTTGTAACAAAAGTTACATTTTGCTTGGTGTTGAACATGTAAGATGGGGCCTTTTATAAAGGTGGTTGGATTTAGGTGAGGACTTCTCACAAATCCAATTCCACTTCTTTTTGGAACGTGACCCTTGTTTGCAAGGATCATGTTCAATGACTTGCTACCAACCTCGAATTTCTTCAAGGTGTTCTTGAGTAGCAGGTTTTCTTTTTGAAAAGTTTCTAGATCATGACATTTGATACATGAATTTAAACTATCATGATGTTCAATTTTTAACTTATCAAAATCACAAGTAAGACTATCATGTTCTTTTTTCAACAATTTGTATTTTCTATTGATAATCTTGCATTCATCAAATAAGTCATGGAAGGCATTTAATAATTCATCGAAAGATAACTCAGCATCTAATAAATTTGTTACCTCCTCTCCGATGGCCATTAAGGCGTAATGAGCTACTTGCTTGGTGTTAGACTCCTCTTCTTCAGACGCGCTCGAATCATCCCATGTTGCTTTGAGCACCTTCTTCTTTGTTGTTCTCTTCTTGGCTTGAGGACAGTCACTCTTGTAGTGTCCCGACTTTTTGCACTCATAGTAAATAACTTGATCCTTCTTGGGTTCAAGTTTATTTTTAGTATCATTCTTAAACTTGTTTCTTTTAATGAACTTTTTAAATTTTCTTGTTAGAAGTGCTAGGTCATCGTCACAGTCCTCATCACTTGAGTTTTCTCTCAAGTGGTCTTCCAAAGTTCTAAGTGTCATATCCTTCCTGTTCTTTGGAAGGATGTCTTCTTGCTCTTCATGAGCTTTGCAAGTCATCTCGTAGGTCATTAATGACCCAATTAGTTCTTCAAGAGGGAAGTTGTTTAGATCTTTTGCCTCTTGAATAGCAGTGACTTTAGGATCCCAACTCTTAGGAAGGGATCTTAGTATCTTATTTACGAGCTCAAAATCTGAAAAACTTTTTTCGAGTCCTTTTAGACCGTTGACAACATCCGTGAAACGGGTAAACATGTCGCCAATAGTTTCACTCAGTTTCATCCGAAAAAGTTCAAAAGAGTGTAACAAAAGATTGATTTTTGACTCTTTCACTCTACTTGTGCCTTCATGAGTCACCTCGAGTGTGTGCCAAATATCAAATGCAGTTTCACAAATCGAAACACGATTAAACTCGTTTTTGTCAAGTGCGCAAAATAAGGCATTCATAGCCTTTGCATTAAGAGCGAAAGCCTTCTTCTCCGAATCGTTCCAATCGATCATTGGAAGAGAAGACTTTGAAAAACCATTCTCGACAAGATTCCAGAGTTCAACGTCCATAGAAATAAGGAAGATCCTCATTCGGGTCTTCCAATAGGTGTAGTCCGTCCCATTAAACATGGGTGGACGTGTAATGGAATGGCCCTCTTGGTTTCCGGCGTAAGCCATCTCTCTTGGGTTTTAATCCATTTGAGAGTTAACCGGGCTCTGATACCAATTGTTAGGATCGAGAGCACTAAGAGGGGGGGGTGAATTAGTGCAGTGGAAATCTTTCAGCGATTAAAAACGAAAGCTGTGTTTGTTTGATAGAAACTATTTTGATGCAAAAGCCGATTCTAAGATTACTTATGATTGAGTACAGTTTACGTCTAAACACAGTTTGCGTCTAAGCGCAGTTTACGCAGTTTGCGTCCAAATGCAGTTTGTGTCTAAATGCAGTTTGCGTCTAAATGCAGATTGCGACTAAGCGCAGTTTGCATCTAAGTGCAGTTTGCGTCTTAGGCTCAGATTGCGTCTAAGTGCAGTTTGCGTAGTTTGCGTCTAAGCGCAGATTGCGTCGAAGCTCAGATTGCGTCTAAGTGCAGTTTGCGTTTAAGCGCAGTTTGCGTCTTAAGCGCAGATTGCGTCTAAGCGCAGTTTGCGTCTAAACACAGTTTTACGTTAAAACGTAGATTCGGAAAGATTTGAACTTAGACACTCGTTCGTAAAAGCGCAGAAGTCAGTTTGCAGTTATAAATGGAATGTAAACGTAAACTACAGAGAAACTCGTTCGTAAAAGCGCAAAAAACAGTTTGTAGTTATAAATAGAATCGAAACGTAAGTGTAAACCACAATGTAGAGATCGTACGAAAACACCGATTTACGTCTGAATGCAAATTCGGAAAGAACAGAACTTAGAAACTTGTTCGTAAAAGCGCAGAGAGCAGTAGCTATGTAGGAGGTTTGCAGTAATGATAAAGTGCTCAAAATGAAAGCAAACCAGAGATTTAGAGTGGTTCGGTCAGTCTTGACCTACTCCACTTTTGGCTTCCTCCACCGACGAGGTCACCGACGTCAACTAAAGGCCTTCCTTCAATAGGCGAAGGCCAACTGCCCTTTTACAGTTTCACTCCTTTTGACGGGCTCAGGAGACAACCCTTACAGAATCTTTCTCTCCTCTCTTTACAACTCAAGACTTGAAGAACAGAAAGAGGAGAACTTTTGGACTTAACACAAATTTGAGCTCTTAGAATCACAGAAAAGATCAAGAATTCGGTGTAGTTCTCTATCTTTTTAGTGCTGAATGGGTGGAGTATTTATAGGCCCCAACCCAGTTCAAATTTGGAGCTCAAAACGATCAAATCCCGGAATTCCGGGATCAGGCGGTTGCACCTCCTGACTGGAGAGGTTGCACCGCCTGGCAGAGCTCGAAGACTGAGCCTCTGGGCGGTGCCACCTCTGTCAAGGGCGGTTGCACCTCTCTGCCAGAGCTCGAAGACCGAGCTCAGGCAGTTGCACCTCCTGACTGGGGAGGTTGCACCGCTTGGCAGAGCTCGAAACTTGAGCTCTGGCGGTGCTACCTCCTGACAGAGGAGGTTGCACCGCCCAGTCTCGCTCGGAGACTGAGCCCTGGGCGGTTGCACCTCTTGGCTGGGGCGGTTGAACCACCCAGCCTCGCTGGGAGACATAGCCTGGGCGGTGCTACCTCCCTGCCTGGGCGATTGCACCTCCCACAGCAACCTGGGTCCGAATGGGCTGAACCATTCGACCCAATTTGAGTTCTTCAGGGGCCCAATTGCCCCAGGATTAAGCTAATGGGATCACCTCCCATTTCTAACTTAATCAAAGTTCTAACTACGATTATTTCCTAAGACATATTCTGCAGCTTGCTTCGGTGCGTCACTCGCTTCTTCCGGCGAGTTTTCGGCGAACTTCCGTCAATCATCCGATGAACCCTTGGTGATGCTCCTGCGGACTTTCGGCAAACTCCTGGACTGCGACGATCCACTTGGCAAGTTCCGACGAGCTCCTTTGGCAAGCTTTTGGACTTCTCGGATTTGTTCCCGCAGAACCTCCGACAACTGTCCGAACTTCCGTCGAGCTCTCAAACTCCCAACGTGATCATTGTCATGACTCCGGCGCAACTCCTGCTGCATGTCTTACTTTCATCGTAGTTAATCCTGCACACTTATCTCAACACACTGATTAGTCAAACAATTGTCAATTGACTTCATCATCAAAATCCGAGATTCAACAGCTTATGGACTTCTCGGATTTGTTCCAGCAGAACCTCCGACGACTATCCGAACTTCCGTCGAACTCTCGAACTCCCAACGTGATCATTGTCTTGACTCTGGCGCAACTCCTGCTGCATGTCTAACTTTCTTCGTAGTTAATCCTGCACACTTATCTCAACATATAGATTAGACAACAAATGACAATTGACTTCATCATCAAAATCCGAGATTCAACAAGAAGAACTTTTGGCCTTTACAACAATTTTGAGCTCTAAAAATCACAAAACAAGATCAGGATTTCAATGTATATTCAGTGCCCTTTCAGTGCTAAATGGGTGGGGTATTTATAGGCCCCAATCCAGTTTGAATTTGGAGCTCAAAACTGTCAATTCCCGGAATTCCGGGATCTGGCGATTGCACCTCCTGACTAGAGCGGTTGCACCGCCTGGCAGATCTCGAAGATTGAGCCTCTGGGCGGTGCCACCTCCTGTCAGGGGCGGTTGCACCTCCTGCCAGAGCTCGAAGACCGAGCTCAGGCGGTGCCACCTCCTGACTGAGGCGGTTGCACTGCTCAGCCAGAGCTCGGAGACCGAGCCCAGGCGGTGCCACCTCTGTCAGGGGAGGTTGCACCGCCCAGTCTAGCTCGGAGACTGAGCCCAGGCGGTGCCACCTCTTGGCTGGGGCGGTTGCACTGCCCAGTCTCGCTCGGAGACTTAGACCAGGCGGTGCCACCTCCTGGCTTGGGCGGTTCAACCGCCTGGCAGAAATCAAGGTCCAAATGGGTTGATCCATTCGGCCCAATTTGGGTTTTTCAGGGGCCCAATTGCCCCAAGATTAAGTTAATGGGATCACCTCCCATTTCCAACTTAATCATTGTGCTAACTACAATATTTCTTAAGACATTTACTGCAACTTGCTCCGGTGCGTCAATCGCTTCTTCCGGCGAACTTCCGTCGATCATCCGATGAACCCTCGGTGATGCTCCTGTGGACTTTCGGAAAACTCCTGGACTTGCGACGATCCACTTGGCGAGTTTCGACGAGCTTCTTTGGCAAGCTCTTGGACTTCTCGGATTTGTTCCCGTAGAACCTCTGACGACTGTCCGAACTTCCGTCGAACTCTCGAACTCCCAACGTGATCGTTGTCTTGACTCCGGCGCAACTCCTGTTGCATATCTTAGTTTCATCGTAGTTAATCCTACACACTTATCTCAAAATATAGATTAGATAACAAATGACAATTGACTTCATCATCAAAATCCGAGATTCAACAGCCGTAACACTCCAAGATGCGGTAGCAGTCCTGGAGCACTCTCAGAAGGTCCTCGGTCACCACCGAGTCCACGTCATACCACGACTTGTGGGCCTCAAGCACGGTGGAGCCCTCCGAGGCCTCCGAGGAGGTGCTACCAGAAGACACACTCACCACCTCATCCCGGGAACTTATAGAAGGAGATGGAGAAGGAGAGGGAGGAGGGGACGAAAATGAAGACAAAGACAAAGACATCCCGACCTCAGAGTTACGAGGAAGAAGCCCAGGGTCTGGGGCGAAGGATTGAAGCAAAGAGGATGGCGGAGTTGCAAGAAAGAGTCGAAGCGCGAGACGAAAGATTGATGGCAAAGGTGATGGCAATCACCCTGAATGGGGATTATAAAAGGTGAGTAACCCACGGTGAGGTGGCAATTAGGGCTTCCCGAGGAGAGGAACAGTCGTAGCATTAAAGATCCGTTGTAACCCCTTGGATCCGCCAGATACACCCACCTCGGAGCTCCCGCCAAAGGCGTCCCATCACCCCAAAGCCCCCACCGAAGGCCGTTCAAAACGAAGTTTCTCGCCAGGCCCCATGACGCTCCACCCGACCCGCCATGTGGCACGATGGCATTCAGGTATGAATAGGCCCCCAAGTTGAATTCCTACTCGGGTCACTCCAGATCGCCCCCGACTAGCGACTCGTCGGCACCAAAACTAGAATCGAGCTTAATCACTCGGCTCCCAGGTTCGATTCCTGCCCGGGTCACTCTAGATTGCTCTCGACTGGCGACCCGCCGGCACCGAAATCGGAACCGAGCATACTCACTCGGCCCCCAGGTTCAATTCAGAGCCGAGCTTAATCAATCGGTCCCCAAGTTCAATTCGGAGCCGAGCTTAATCACTTGATCCACAAGTTCAAACCAGAATCGAGCTTAATCACTTAGCCCCCAGGTTTGATTCTTGCCCGGGTCGCTCCAAATTGCCCCCGACTAGCGATCCGTCGGCACCGAAACTAGAAACAAGCTTAATCCCTTGGCCCCTAGGTTCGATTCCTGCCTGGGTCACTCTAGATCGCTCCCGACTAGCGACCCGCCAGCACCGATACTGGAATCGAGCTTACGCACTCAGCCCCTAGGTTCAATTCGGAGCTGAGCTTAATCACTCGGTCCCCATCTTCAATTCGGAGCCGAGCTTACTCACTCGGTCCCCAAGTTCAAACAGAAATCGAGCTTAATCACTTGGTCCCCAGGTTCAATTCGGAGCCGAGCTTACTCACTCGGTCCCCTAGTTCAAACTGGAATCGAGCTTAATCACTCGGCCCCTAGGTTCGATTCCTGCCCGAGTCACTCTAGATCACCCCTGACTAGCGACCTGTTGGCACCGAAACTGGAATCGAACTTACTCACTCGGCCCCCAGGTTCAATTCGGAGCCGAGCTTAATCACTCGGTCCCCAGGTTCAATTCGGAGCCGAGCTTACTCACTCATCCCCAAGTTCAAACTGGAACCGAGCTTAATCACTTGGCCCCTAGGTTCGATTCCTGCCCAGGTCGCTCCAGATCACCCCCGACTAGTGACCCATCGGCACCGAAATCAGAACCGAGCTTACTCACTCGGTCCCCAGGTTCAAACCGGAGCCGAGCTTACTCACTTAGTCCCCAGGTTAAATTCGGAGCCGAGCTTACTCACTCGGCCCCCAGGTTCAATTTGGAGCCGAGCATACTCACTCGATCCCCAGGCTTAATTCGGAGCCGAGCGTAGTCACTTAGTCCCTAGATCTGTTTCCTGCTCGGATCGCTCTAGATCGCTTCTGACTTGCGACTCGTCGGCACCGGAACCAGAGCCGGATTCGATTACTCGGCCCATAGGCTCGATCCATTGCCCGAGCTACACCTCGCAGCCAATCTTATGCCCGAGTCACGTCTCGATCGATCCAGCGCCCGAATCACCGGCCTAGCCCGTTATCCAAGTCGCTTCACATCGACTTCGATTCACCGCTCGACAAGTCTTTAAACCGAGCTGCCTCGATTCATTTGCAAACTCGGCAACCGTAGCTCCGAGCCATGCGAAACCCGTCATGTGAACTGAGACACGTCGGGTTCGCTCCGTAGGTCTTACCTAGCTGATTTCAACACTTAGGTATCGCCTCGTCAGGCCCCCACCATTTGATCAGCAAGATTAGTCCTATCCAAATCACGGGGCACCACTCCTCTAAAATCACCCCCCGACTAGTCGATCAAGCTTCCTCGCATGGGCAACCAGCACAATCGCGTCCTTCAGCCCTAGGCGTGCCTCCTGGTTCATTAGGGACCCCAGCGCAGGCCACTCGGTACCCATACTCGTACATGACTCGACCCGACCTCACCAAGCCATGCTCGAACTCGGCGGACGCTTTATACCCGGCGATCGCCTCCTCGACCCTTTTGGGCAACCCTAGCTGCTCCTCCTTCAGGGCCTTCTCAGTGGCCTAGGCCGTCGCCCTAGCGGTATCGACGTCCTAGGAGAGGGTCAGCAGCTCGTCATCCAGTGAATGGATGTGTGAGTGGCTTTCTTCCAGCTTGGTCTTCAAATGAGCCACCTCCTCACCCAGTGCTATGGTGCGCTCTTGGACCGCGGCAATGGCCTTTGGACCTCCCTTGGCTTACAGCTCTAGGTTCTCTAGCCAGAGGGAGGTGTCAATTTTTGATTGGCGCCCGATCACCCGCCCAGCGTCGAGGACGCGGTCGATCAACACCATACCGTAGTGTTGACTCTGCACAAGGATCGGTGTCAGCACCCAAGCAAGAGGGGATCAGGTAGGGAAAGGAAGCCACTACTTACCCAGATGAGCGACTTGGCTGCCCGCTCTACTAGCACTTCGGAGGTGGAGTTGTAGAGGTCCTTGGCCAGGGCTGAGTGCAGCACCCCTCGGACGAACTCCTGGGCGGCTAGCCCATCGCCCCAGAGACGACTATCGGCCTTGAGGGTCAGCCACTAAGCGGCGTAGGGGGCCCCCGGCTCCTTGGCCGGAAGATCGACCATACTCTGGGCTTCGTACTGCCCGCCATCGGCCCAGGAATAGATGTGGCATAGTTCTCGTACCAGCAATGGGCATGTCGGTGCCCTCTTGGAAGGGTCGCTACCGGACAACCCGGCCGACCCTTTCCCCTTCACACTCCCCGAGCCATCCCCCTGGGCAGTGGCCCCGGGCGATTCCAGGGAGGTGCTCGAATGGGTGGCCCGGCTCGCGAGCATCTTCTGAACCACCGTCTTCGTCTTCTTAAGAGAGCGTCCCGATGCCAGCACCCTCTTCGGCGTGCCCCCCAATGGGACAACCCCGCCTCCGGAGCCCTCCCCGTCCTGAGATGGGGGCTCGATGGCCTTGGTGCTGGCCATCTTCTTCATCGATCACAGGTCCACCATTCCTGCAAAAGTTGGTAGCGGTCAGATAGTTCGGGATGAGCGAACGTGCCATTATAGGCGAATGGCCATACCCCCTATGGTGGGGCTCAGCTCCGCTTCGACCATCCACTCCTCGGTCATCTCCTTAATCACCCAAGAAGAGGACTGGATACCCCTCAGACGATCCACGACCACTGTGTCTCCATCAGAGAGCGACGGGGGGGTGTTATCAATGGTTCAAAAAGCCCACCCGGTGCTGAAACCCCACTCTTGATCACAACTAATATAGAAGAAACGCCTCTTCCAAACCTTGTTATTGGAGGGTGCACCACTGATCTTGAAACCGCTGTGGGCGGTCAAGTAATACCCGCCTGGTCCCTTGCCCAGGCGGAAGCAAGCCAAAAAGAGGGGCCGGGATAGCTCGATCCCAGCCCCTTGACACTCCCAGATAAAAGCCACCAAGTAGCGCCAGGAGTTTGGCGACACTTGGGATGGGGAGATTCCCCAAGAATGAAGACAGTCCCTTATGACAGGGTACACCGGGAACCGCAGCCCCGCCTCAAGCTATTAGGACTCTAGCTAGGAGAGTCCTAATTGAGAGGGACATTCATGTAAAACCTACCTAAGCCGACTCCTATTAAATAGGTGAAGAGGCCGGCTAGGGTTAGGAGGTTATTTCTTAGAGAAGAATTAGGAGTTGTAAAGGAATATGAGTCTTGAGTAGGAGTCCTATTAGGAGTTGGTTAGAAGTAAGAGTCTTGAGTAGGAGTCATATTAGGAGTTAGGGTTTAGAAGCCCTATAAATAGCCATGTATTCCTCCTCTTTTCATAAGCAATAGATGAATCTTTTCTGCAGCCTTTGAGCAGCAACTTGGAGGGAGGAGCCCCTATAGAGTTCCAAGGAGGCCGATCCCCTAAAGAGATCAACCCCAAGTTTAGAATCTGCAAGGGTTCTAACACAAGCTCCCCCACTGTTAACCTGAATCCGTCGGGAAATCGGTCATACGGCCTCTGCCCAAGCCGAGGGGCATGAAGGCCGTAACACTCCGGGATGCGGTAGCGGTCCCGGAGCACTCTCAGAAGGTCCTTGGTCACCACCGAGTCCACGTCATGCCATGACTTGAGGGTCTCAAGCACGGCAGAACCCTCCGAGGCCTCCGAGGAGGCACTACCCGGCGAGACACTCACCACCTCATCCCGGGAACTTGTAGAAGGAGAAGGAGAAGGAGAGGGAGGAGGAGACGAAAACGAAGACAAAGACGAAGATGGAGAGATCCTGACCTTAGAGTTGCGAGGAAGAAGCCTAGGGTCCGGGGCGAAGGATTGAAGCAAAGAGGACGATGGAGTTGAAGAAAGAGCCGAAGCGCGGGACGAAAGATTGATGGCAAAGTTGATGGCAACCATCCTGAATGGGGATTATAAAAGGCGAGTAACCCACGGCTAGGCGATGATTAGGGCTTCCCGAGGAGAAGAATAGTCGTGACATTAAAGACCCGTCATAACCCCTCAGATCTGCCAGATTTGCCCACCTCGGAGCTCCCGCCAGAAGCATCCCATCACCCGAGACCCCTCGCTGAAGGCCATTCAAAACGAAGTTTCCCGCTAGGCCCCGTGACGCTCCACCCGACCCACCACATGGCATGATAGCATTCAGGTATGAATCAGCCCCCAAGTTCGATTCTTGCTCGGGTCTCTCCAGATCGCTCCCGACTGGCGACCTGCCAGCACCGAAACCGGAATCGAGCTTAATCACTCGGCCCCCAGGTTCGATTCCTGCCCAGATCGCTTTAGATCACTCCCGACTTGAGACCCACCAGCACCAAAACTATAACCAAGCTTAATCACTTGGCCCCTAGGTTCGATTCCTACCCGAATTTCTCCTGATCTCTCCCGACTGGTGACCCGTTGGCATCAAAACTGGAACCGAGTTTAATCATTCGGCCCCCAGGTTCAATTCCTACCTGGATCGCTCTAGATCGCTCCCGACTAGCGATCCGTTGGCATTGAAACCAGAACCGAGCTTAATCACTCGGCCCCCAAGTTCAATTCCTGCTCGGATCACTCCAGATCACTCCCGACTAGCGACCCGCTGGCACCGAAATCAAGCTTAATCACTCGGCCCCCAGGTTCGATTCCTGCTCTGGTCGCTCCCAACTGGTGACCCGCCAGCACCAAAATCGGAACCGAGGTTTATCACTAGGCCCCCAGGTTCGATTCATGCCCGGATCGCTCCAGATCACTCCTGACCGGCGACCCGACGACACCAAAACCGGAACCGAGCTTAATCATTCGACCCCCAGGTTCGATTCCTACTCGGGTCGCTCCAGATTACTCCCGACTGGCAACCCGCCGGCACTGAAACCGGAACCAAGCTTAATCACTCGTCCCCCAGGTTCGATTTATGCCCGAATCGCTCCAGATCGCTCCCGACTAGTGACCCGCCAGCACTAAAACCGGAACCAAGCTTAATCACTCGGCCCCCAGGTTTGATTCCTACTCGGGTCGCTCCAGATCACTCCCGACTAGCGACCCGTCGACACCAAAACCGGAACCAAGCTTAATCACTCAGCCTCTAGGTTTGATTCCTGCTCGAGTCGCTCCAAACCGCTCCCGAACTAGCGACCTGCCGGCACCGAAACTGGAACCGAGCTTAATCACTCAGTCCCTAGGTTCGATTCGGAGCCGAGCTAACTCTCTCGGTCCCCAGGTTCAATTCGGAGCCGAGCTTACTCACTCGGTCCCCAGGTTCAATTCAGAGTCGAGCTTACTCACTTGGTCCCCAGGTTCAATCCGGAGTCGAGCTTACTTACTCGGTCCCCAGGTTCAATCCGGAGCCGAGCTCACTCACTCGATCCCCAAGTTCAATCTGGAGCTGAGCTTACTCACTCGGTCCCCAGGCTCAATTCAGAGTTGAGCGTAGTCACTTGGTCCCAAGGTTCGTTTCCTGCCCGGATTGCTCCAGATTGCTCCCGACTTGTGACCCGTCGGCACCGGAACCAGAACCGGATTCGGTCAATTGGCCCATAGGCCTGATCCATTGCCCGAGCTACACCTCACTACCAATCTTATGCCCGAGTCACATCTCGGTCGATCCAGTGCCCGAATCACCGGCCTAGCCCGTTATCCAAGTCGCTTCACGTCATCTCCGATTCGCTTCACGTCGACTCCGATTCGCTGCCCGACAAGTCTTTAAATCGAGCCACCTCAATTCGCTTGCCAACTTGCAAACTCGGCAGCTGTAGCTCTGGGCCATGCGAAACCCGTCATCTGAACTAAGACACGTCGGGTTCGCTCCGTAGGTCTCGTTTGGCCGATTTCAACACTTAGGTATCGCCTTGTCAGGCCCCCACTGTTCGATCAGCATGATTAGTTCTACCCAAATCATGGGGCACCGCCCCTCTAAAATCACCCCGCGATGAGTCGATCCAGCTTCCTTGTATGGGCAACCAGCACAATTGTGTCCTTCAGCCCCAAGCATGCCTCTTGGTCCATTAGGGACCTAGCGGCACGCCTTGGAGGGGGGGGGGAGAAGTGATAAGGTGTATTTTGGTCCCCAGATGAGTCACCACCGACATCACACGTCACGTCCCAACCAATGTCAGAATTTGATGCTGCACGCCATTAGAACCCCATGACACACGTCAAGCCAGGTTTCATACCAAGACACTATACGACACAACTATCCCGAGGGCTCGGGGCGATGCCGTCTGACGCTGCTCAGGTGTCCCCCAAGATCGTCAGAAAAGTCATCCCATCCCACAAAGATCAACGGCCATACTGAATTAAGGCGCAACCAACTCTCGCACAATAATATATAAACCCTTGGCCGACGCCCAGCCAGGGGGGGAGGAAAAAACTCAATATAAAAATACTCTACTGACTTGCTCATCAGAGGGGCCAAAGTTGGGAAACACCCGATGAGGGCCATTTTGCAGGAAGGCGGACACCCCCAATAGCGAGCGCCTCAACTCGGGAATCGCCATCTAGTACACGAGGATGCGCTGCCATTCATCCCGGAGTCAAAGAGACGTGCCCCACCACAAATGGCACCTGGGTCGACAAACCAAGAAACGCTGATCAACATCCTCTCACGAGGGCCCAGTCGACTCCGCCAGCCCGACTCTTGCCCGAGTCACTCCGAAACGGTCACCCCGAGTGGCGAGCATCTCGACCCAAGAGATACCTTCCATCGCATAAGGGAGAGCAATGAGCTGGCCTGGATCCCGACCAACGCCAACCAACATTCCTTCCCGAGGGCGCGTCACCTCATCATCCTACTCACTCCGCAAGAAGCTCCCGACATCGACCCTGCGGACCTAACCGTGTTGACTCATCAACCACGGTACCTTTGTTCACTAACACAAGTACCGTGGCTAATGAGTCAGCACGGTTAGGTCCGCGGGTCGACGTCGGGAGCTTCTTGCGAAGTGAGTAGGATGATGAGGTGGCCGCACCCTTGGGAAGGAATGTTGGTCGGCATTGGTCGGGATCCGGGCTAGCTCACTGCTCTCCCTTGTGCGATGGAAGGTATCTCTTGGGTCGAGACGCTCGCTGCTCGGGGGTGTCCGCCTTCTTACAAAATGGCCTTCGTCGGGTGTTTCCTGACTTTGGCCTTCCGACGAGCAAGTCAGTGGAGTATTTTTATATCGAGCTCTTTTCCCCTCTTGCTGGGTGTCGACCAAGGGTTTATATACTATTATGCAAGGATTAGTTGCATATCAGTTTGGTATGGCCGCTGACCTTTGTGGGATGGGACGACTTTTCTGACGAGCTAGCGTCTTGGGGGATGCTTGAGCAGCGTCGGACGGCACCGCCCCAAGCCCTCGGGATAGTCGTGTCACATATGTCTCGGTACGGAACTTGGCTTGATGTGTGTCATGGGATTCTGATGACGTGCGGCGTCGGATTCTGACACTAGTTGAGACGTGGCGTGTGACGTTGGTGGTGACTCAACTAGGGACCAAAATCTCGTATTTTGATGATGAAACCACTTGATATGTGTTTATGATTTAATCTGCGTTTCGAGTGACAGAGGATGCTTCAATTAGGATGAGACAATTAAAGCAGAAAAATCATGTTGTGCCGGAGGAACATGTCAGAAGATTGGACGTCAGGCCGGTGGATCGATCGACGTATCGACAGAAGGCTTCGGGCCGTGGATTCGGGCATCGGGTCAAGAAGAGTGAAGATTATGCTAAGGATATCGGAGTTATAAAGTCAACTGGCCGATTGGGCAATAGGCCGCAAGAGAGGACGATGTGCCGAAGAATCGAACGAAGCGTCGAGGGACCAATGACATGCCAGACAACTTGATTAATTGCTTAGGATTAATTATCTCGAACAAAGTTTTATTTTAAGTATGCAGGATTAACTACGATAGCTTGAAGACATAAAGTAAGTCTACTAGAGTCAAGTTCGATGGGTGTTCGAGAGTCCGCCGAGAGTCCGAAGATTCATCGGAAGTGCTGCCGGAACCAACCGAGAAGAAATCGGGGACTTGCCGAAGTTTTCGGAAGTCTGCTGGAGAGATCATCAGAGGTTCGCGGAGATCACCAAGAAGGTTCGGCTACTTGCCAAAGACTCATTGAACTCGCCACAAGACTGGGAGCCTGCTGGGAGTCCGCCGGAAGAAATCCGAGGGTGTATCGGAAGTCTGCCGGAAGTTCGCCGAAAAGCTCACCGAAAGGAAATTCGACATTGTCGGTTATAAGATTTGCTTAGGACTATGTCTTAACTTCATATTTTGCATGTAATTAGGGTTAGGATTAAGAGTATAGGGTTTGGGCCAAGTTTGGAGCCCAACTAGTGAGCTGGAACAGTCTAGGCAGTGGCACCGCCAGACTGGGTGGTGGCACTGCTCAGAACCCGAGGATCAGGTAGTGGTACTACTGGACTAAGCGGTAGCACCGCCCAACACCCGAGAGGTCGGGCGGTGGCACAGCCATTGACAGGCTGTGGCACCGCCAGCATCGAGAACCCAAAAGTAATTCAAATTTGGAGCCCAAATTTGAATCCTCTTGGGGCCTATAAATACCTCTCAATTCTCAGCAGAGACAACAACCTTTGAGAAGTTAGAGATTGAGATAAAGCCTTAGCAAAGTCTTTAGCAAGTCTTGTTTTCAATTGCTTGAGTGTTCACCTCCCTCTTTCTCTTTGAAATCTGTAAGAGTGTGAACCACTTGTAAAATATTGTAAGAGGGGTATTTGTCCTTCCCCTTCAAAGTGATTTGCTAGTGGAAGTTGAGAGCCTCATCGAAGAAGGCTTCGCAAGTGGATGTAGGTCATTTTGATCGAACCACTTTAAATTAGTGTGTTTCTTACATGTGTGAGTTCTTACTTTCCTGAAATTGTTATTTACACTACTGCTAGCTTTCGGTTTTCATCTACTTAAGTTACTATCGAAATGAAATCTCCTCGTATTTACGAATTCATTTTTAAACTTACAAGTATTAATCCACTGCACTAATTCACTCCCCCCCCCTCTTAGTGCCACTCCGATCCTAACAATATGAAAATCATAACATGAAATATCAATTGTGAATTATTCATCTAAATAATTCCTTTTTTTAGTAATTAGCAAAAAGAAATATGAGAGTTGAAAAATAAGATCTTGATTCATAGAAAAATCTCATGTATCAAATATCGAGAAATCAAGATCATGATTTATATAAAAAATATCATAAGTTATAATTATGAGGAATCAAGAGAAAAATCATCATTCATTTTCAACTCATTCAATTTGTCAAATCAACAAAGTCACTTTAATAGTTCAAGAATAGATTTATTAATCTCTTTTTGAAAAATCGATAAGATAGAGAAAAAAAATTCAAGAAAAATGTTTTCCTCTTTTTAATTGTTTCAATTTAAGTGATTTGATTTCATATAAGCATGCCCAAGTTTTTTATGTCAAATCAGAACATTCATCATCGTTTAAGACTGAAAAATAAATTTTATCATCAAAATTGACAAAAAATATAACACATTAAACATAAGGCTTCTTTAAACAAAAGATTTGATTTATCATTTTAATTCCAATGATAATACATTTTCTTTTTTATGTGTTTCATTTTATGTGGTTGATTTCATATAAGTATGCTCAAGTTTTTCATATGAAAACCATCCATCTTGTTTAAAATCGAAAAGCAATACAAAATCATGAAGACACATAATTATTTCTTATAACATACAAGGAATTAATCTTATTTGATGTGCAAGCATTATTACAAAACATGCAATTGTCATGATATATATATATATATATATATATATATATATATATATATATATATATATATATATATATATATAAATATATATATAATTAATCATAAAAAGCACTAAGTAATTTCATGGTAAGGAAAAAGAGATTTGATTGAGTCACTACGCAGTTCGCCACCTTGCCCTTGTTAGTTTGCTCCTCATCTTCGGATGAGCTCGATTCATCTCAAGCCACCTTGAATACTTTCTTCTTATTTGACAACTTCTTTTTAAGTTCACTTTTATTCTTTAATTTTTGTTTTATAAACTTTTTAAATTTTATAGTGAGAAGTTCAAGTTCATCATCACTTGAGTTGTCGCTCGAGTCTTCTTGAGTTATAAGTATCAAATACTTCCTGTTCTTTGAAAGGTTATTCTCAAGTTCATCAAGTTCATCATGCATCTTGCACGTCATTTCATAGGTCATTATTGACCCGATAAGTTCTTCAAGTAGAAAATAGTTCAAATCCTTGGCCTCTTGAATTACCATTACTTTAGGGTCCTAACTTTTTGGAAGGGGTCTCAATATTTTGTTAACAAGTTCAAAGTTAGAAAAATTTTTACCAAGTGCTTTTAGACCGTTGATGACATCCGTAAATCAGATGTACATCTCTCCAAAGGTCTCACTTGGTTCCATCCAAAATAATTCAAAATCATGTATCAAAAAGTTGATTTTTGAATCTTTAACTTTTTTAGTGCCTTCGTGTGTGATTTTAAGTGTATGTCAAATGTCAAAAGTCGTTTCACAAATAAAAACTCAATTGACTTCATTTTTATCTAAAGCACAAAATAGAGCGTTCATAACTCTAGCATTGAAGGAAAAAGTTTTCTTCTCCAAATCATTCCATTCGTTCATTGGAGTAGAAGACTTTTGAAAACGCTTTTGACAATATTCCATAAATTCAAATCCATAGAAAGCAAGAAAACTCTTATTCGAGTTTTCCAATAAGTGTAGTCTATCCCATTGAATATAGGAGGACGAATGATAGCGTGACCCTCTTGAAAGCTGAAAGGAGCCATTTCTTTTTTGTGTTAAACCAAATGAGAAGAATGTAGCTCTGATACTAATTGTTAGGATCAAGTTGGCACTAAAAGGGGAGGGGGGGGTGAATTAGTGTAGTGGTAAAATTACATTGAGTTTGAAATCTTCGTACGATAAAAAATGTATTTGAAAGAGTTTAACTTAAAAGCGTATGGAAGCATAGTGAAAGTAAGAATTCAGTTTGCAATAAAGGTAACTAGTAAGAATGAAATGTAAACCAGATTTTATAGTAGTTCAGCCATTGTAACCTACATCCACTTATGATTCCTCTTCACTCGAGGCCACCGGCTTTCACTACTGATCTTCTTTCAACAGGCGAAGGTTAACTATCATTTTACACCCCTCTTCTCCTTTTCACAGGTTTAGAAGATAACTTTTTACAAGCACTCACTCCTCCCTAAACAGAATTCTAAACTTTAAAACTAGATAAGGGGATCTCTCAAGTGATTTCTATAACGTTTTCCCACTTTTAAGTTCTCTATACTTATTTGTGTAAACCAGGGATAAGAGAGGTATTTATAGGCCTCAAGTGAATTCAAATTTGGAGCCTAAAAGTATCTCATTCCTGGTTTTCGGGGTACTAGCAGTACCATCGTCTATGCTGGGCGATACCACCACCTGCAACACTGACACTAGGCGGTACCATCGCTTGGGAGATTGTGTCTAGGCGGTACCACTGCCTAAACTGGCGATACCATCACTTGACAGTCTCAGAGACTGAGTCTAGGCGGTACCACCGCCCAGACTAGTGGTACCACCGCCTGACACAATCTTGGAGATTGTGTCATCGATGGTTTCATCATTGGGTCACTGTTTGTTCCTTTTACTTGGCCCAACACAGCCCAAACTTGGGCCTAATTGGCCTCTAATTGAGTTGGCCCAATTCCAACCCAATTACGCCTAAAACCTAATTCGATCTAGATAATTATTATAAAGCTAATCAAATGTTGTCCGGTATGTCATTGGTTCATCGACACTTCGTTCGATTCTTCGGCGCATCGTCCTCTCTTGTGGCCTATTACCTAATCGGCCAATTGACCTCTGCAACTCCAATTTTCTTGGTGTAATTTTCACTCTTCTTGGCCCGATGCCCGATCCCATGGCCCAAGGTCTTCTGTCGATACATCGACCGATCCTCTAACTCGACGTCTAATCTTCTGACATATTCCACTTCGGCCCAACATGATTCTTCCTGCTTTTAATTATCTCTTCATGATCAAAGCTTCCTACATCACTCAAAACACAGATAAGATCATAAACACTATCAATTAGTTTCATCATCAAAATATGAGATTCAACAGCTACATCCATCATATGGATGGGTATACAGTACACTAGTCTGTCCGGTTATCTTGATGTCCCTCTCAAGTAATCTATGACTGGAATTATTTAGGATTTGTGTTTAAAGGCGAATCAGTCTTATTATCATGATCTTATTACGATCTGATTCCCATTGCATAAATATATGAACATTATAATATATTCATGCAACAAGCAATATGAAATGATAAAATACTAAATAATAATAATAAGTAAAAAAGACTACGTGTCAAGTCACGCATGTCATTACTCACGTGATTGGCTTGTAAGGCACCTATGACTAGTACCTAGCACACATGTTTCGACTTTACGTAGGTCCGATAGAGTATCTCATTCTCTTAAGAGATATATAGGACATATTAGAGGACAGAATGTTGAAGATATTGATCCTCAAACCTACGAGGAGGCTATTACGAGTATAGACTCCGAGAAGTGGCAAGAAGCTATGAATTCTGATATAAATTCTATGTACTCCAATAAGGTTTAGAACCTAGTTGATGCACTCGAGGGTATTATACCCACCGATTACAAGTGGATCTTTAAGAAAAAAATCATAGTAGATGAAAACGTACAAACCTATAAAGCAAGACTAGTGGCTAAGAGGTATAGTTAAATGTAAGGTATTGACTATGGCGAAACTTTCTCACTCGTAGCTATGCTAAAATCCATCTGAATAATATCGACTATTGCAGCACACTATAATTATAAGATTGTATATGGATGACATCATAATAATTGGGAATAATGTAGGAATGTTATCCACAATAAAGGCTTCGTTATCTATATACTTCTCCATGAAGGACTTAGGGGAAGCATCCTATATCTTGCGGATTCGGATATATAGAGATAGATCTAAGAAGATACTTGGCTTATCCTAGTCCAAGTACATAGACACTATTGTCAAAAGGTTTGGCATAGAAAATTTCAAGAGAGGTCTCATACCGATGAGACATGGGATATCACTTTTTAGGAGTATGTCCCCAAAGACTCCTGAAGAAATGGCAACATGGATAGGATACTCTATGCCTCAGTAATAGGGTCTATCATATATGTCATACTATGTACCAGGCCTGATATAGCGTATGCTCTGAGTGTCACGAGTAGGTATCAAGCGGATCTAAGCTTGGAGCACTGGAAAGCAGCAAAGTATATCCTTAAGTACTTGAGAAGGACTAAGAATCTTTTATTGGTATATGGAGGTAGTAGCATTAGGGTTGAAGGCTACACAGACTCGAGCTTCCAGTCCGATGTCGATAATAGCAAGTCGAATTCGGGGTATGTGTACACCTTGAATGGAGGAATAGTATGCTGGAAGAGTTCCAAGCAAGATATTACTGCTGACTCGACTACAGAGGCGAAATACATTGTTATAGCAAATGCAGCAAATGAGGGAGTCTAGATAAAGAAGTTCATCATAGATCTAGGAGTTGTGCTAGGCAACGAGGAGCCGATTCCCTTATATTGTGACAACAATGGGGCGATTGCTCAAGCAAAGAAACTTTGGTCTCATCAAAAGTCTAAGCATGTATTAAGGAGGTTCTACCTGATCAGAGAGATCATGACCCGAGGAGATGTAGTAGTGGAAAGAGTTCCATCTGAAGATAACATCACAGATCCACTAACAAAGACATAGTCTCAGCTTGTATTTAAGCATCATAAGGGTCTGATGGGGATTAGACACAGAGGTGATTGGCTTTAGGTTAAGTGGGAGGTTACTAGTCATATGTGTCCTGCAAGCTAATCACGTAAGTGATGACACGTGTGACTTGACAAGTAGACTTTTTGCTTATTATTATTATTTAGTATTTTATCACTTTATATTACCTGTTGTATGAATATATTGTGATATCTATGGATCTGTGCAATGAAAATCAGATCATGATGAGATCATGATAATGAGACTGATTCACCTTTAAAAACATATCCTAAATAATATCGGTAATAGGTTACTCAAGAGGGACATTGAGATAACCGGATAGGCTAGTGTGTTGTATACCCGTCCATATGATGGATGTAGCTGGTCTCATAGCTGCTCGTGTGGGGACACTAGAGGTATAGTATAGGTGCTTATTGGATAATGAGTCCACTGATTGATCCGCTCATAGAATTTTGGATGGCTGATGATATCTTATTATCAGATAGTGATTTCATTCTCCGAGTGGTGTATCTAGTCCTTAAACTTGAGACACCAATGATGTCCTGTATGAGTACTCTACTCTTTGATACCAAACTTATAGGTCTAAAAGTTTCAAATCTAGCATAGCCGGTCATCGGGAGTGGTAGCCAACCTTATGAGTGCTATTGAGTATCAATAGAGGATTATCTGTTTTCGATGTCATGAGAGAAATATCTCATGTGTTCTTGCTCAAACAAATCCCTGGCCAAGGTCATTCAGATTGAGAGAGAAAGAGTTTTCCGGGAGAATTCGATTAGAGCGAAATTTGAGGAGAAATCGTATGGGCCTGACAGTACCATGCCCGGTATACAATCTCTAGGATATTAGATGGATGAGAGATTATAGATATATAGTAATTGAGAACAAACAGGTCCAATGAATTAGATTCCCCTATATCGCTTGGGGACTACAACGTAGTGGCTTAGTATGTCCACGATCGATGAGTCGAGTGAATTATTATAGAGATAATAATTCACTGAGCCAGAAGGAGTTCTGATAGGTATGACTCACGACCAGCTCAATATTGGGCCTAGAGGGTCACACATATATGGTAGGCGTTGTGACGAGTAGAGGTTCGAATATGAGATATACGTTCGAGCCCCTATCTTATTGGATATCCAATAAGCCCATGAATTATTGGATCCTATAGATGAGATCCAATAAGAGCTAATAAGAAATTATTAGATAGAAACCCACTAATCTAAGAAGCTTGAATAGTTGAATGAAGGTCTAGTACCTAATATGGTAGGATCTATAAGGGTTAAGTTGATATGGAGCCTCTATAAATAGGAGAGAACTAAAGGCCCATAGGCCAGAGGTCTTTTTGGTTGCCACCTCCTATTCTCCTCTCCCCTTCTCCTCCTCATATAACAGGCTTAGAGATTTAAGGAGCGTCGTTGCAGCCCTACTATGTGGATCACCACTAGAGAGGGGGATGCTTGACCTCCTTCATCCTCTCCTACAGATCTACAATGATTCAAGGATATACGATCTCCCTAGGTAACACAACTATCTCTTATGTGGTTTTCAATTTTACGGATTTTGCACACCAATCTTCGCACGATGACGAACATATCTATGGGAAATTTTGAGATTTTATTTTCTGTTCTTCCGTTGTGCATGTGATGTCGCCCCTAGATTTCCCTACAGCATGATCCTTTTTTAACAATTTATATTTGTTACCAACTAGCTTACATTCATCAAACAAATCATGAAAGGCATTAAGTAATTCATTATAAGGTAAATAAGATTTGTTTGAGTCACTTATCTCATTGTTGAGAGCCATTAAGGTGTAGTTCGCCACCTTGCTTTTGTTGGTTTGCTTCTCATCTTCAAATGTACTCAATATTAGGATCAAGAGCACTAAGAGGGGGGGGGGGTGAATTAGTGTAGCGGAAATCTTTCAACGATAAAAAAACGTTCGAACGATAAAAGCGATTTCGGTGTGAAAGCCGATTCTAAGATTACTTTAACTTAAGATCAAGCAAGATGATGTTAAAGTCAATCTATGAATGCAGTTTGCAGTTATGATGAAAATCAGAATATAAGCGCAAACTAAAATACGACGTTCGTATGATAAAAGCGATTTCAGTATGAAAGCTGATTCGTAAACCACTTTAACTTGAGATGAAGCGAGATGCAGTTAAAGCAAAGATATAAAGGCAGTTTGCCGTTATGATAGAAATCAGAACGTAAGCGCAAACTGAAATATGATGTTTGTACGATAAAACTGATTTGTGTCTAAACGCCGATTCGGAAAGCACTGAACTTTGAAACACGTTCGTAAAAGCACAGAAGGCAGTAAGCTATTGAGGAGGTTTGCAGTAAAGATAAGATGCTCAAAGTAAATGCAAACCGAGATTTAGAGTGGTTCGGTCAATCTTGACCTACTCCACTTTTGGCTTCCTCCATCGACGAGGTCACCGACGTCAACTAGAGGCCTTCCTTCAATAGGTGAAGGCCAACCACTCTTTAACAGTTTCACTCCTTTTGACGGGCTTAGGAGACAACCCTTACAGAATTTTCTCTCCTCTCTTTAAAGCTCAGAACTTGGAAGAAAAGAGGAAGAAGAACTTTTGGCCTTTACAACAATTTTGAGCTCTAAAAATCACAGAATAAGATCAAGATTTCGATGTATGTTCTGTGCTTTTTCAGTGTTGAATGGGTGGGGTATTTATAGGCCCCAACCTAGTTCAAATTTGGAGCTCAAAACTGTCAATTCCCGAGATTCCGGGATCAGGCGGTTGCACCTCCTGACTGGAGCGGTTGCACCACCTGGCAGAGCTCGAAGACTGAGCCTCTGGGCGGTGCCACCTCCTGTCAGGGGCGGTTGCACCTCCTGGCAGAGCTCGAAGACCGAGCTCAGGCGGTGCAACCTCCTGACTGAGGCGGTTGCACCGCTCAGCCAGTGTTCGGAGACCGAGCCCAAGCAGTGCCACCTCCTGTCAGGGGAGGTTGCACCACCTAGTCTCGCTCAGAGACTGAGCCCAGGCGGTGCACCTCCTGGCTTGGGCGGTTCAACCGCCTGGTAGAAATCAGGGTCCGAATGGGTTGATCCATTCGGCCCAATTTGGGTTTTTCAAGGGCCCAATTGCCCCAAGATTAAGTTAATGGGATCACCTCCCATTTCCAACTTAATCATTGTGCTAACTATGATTTTTCCTAAGATATTTATTGCAACTTGCTCCGGTGCGTCAATCGCTTCTTCCGGCGAGCTTCCGGCGAACTTCCGTCGATCATCCGATGAACCCTCGGTGATGCTCCTACGAACTTCCGGCAAACTCCTGGACTTGCGACGATCCACTTGGCGAGTTCCGACGAGCTTCTTTGGCAAGCTCATGGACTTCTCGGATTTGTTCCCGCAGAACCTCCGACGACTGTCCGAACTTCCGTCGAACTCTCGAACTTCCAACGTGATCATTGTCTTGACTCCAGCGCAACTCCTGTTGCATATCTTACTTTCATCGTAGTTAATCCTACACACACAAAACTTCGATCGAGACAATTAATCCTAAGCAATTAACCAAGTTGTCCGGCATGTCATTGGTCCCTCGATGCTTCTTCCGATTCTTCGGCGCATCGTCCTTTCCTGCAGCCTATTGCCCAATCGACCAGTTGACTCAGTAACTCTGATATCCTTGGCACAATACCCGCTCTTCTTGGCCCGATGCCCGAGTCCATGGCCCGAAGCATTCTGTCGATACGTCGACCGATCCACCGGCCCGACGTCCAATCTTCTGACATGTTCCTCCGGCACAACATGATTTTCCTACTTTAATTGTCTCATCCTGATCGAAGCATTCTCTCAAAACGTAGATTAAATCATAAACATATATCAAGTAGTTTCATCATCAAAATACGAGATTCAACACTCGATTCATCCCATGTCGCCTCGAATACTTTCTTCTTCTTCGGCAACTTCTTCTTTAGTTTTGTACACTCATCTTTGGAGTGCCTTGGCTTCTTGCATTTATAGCAAGTGGTTGTGTCTAGATTTAGTTCATTTTTAGATTTTGGTTTCATGAATTTTTAAAATTTTCTTATTAAAAATTCTATGTCATCATCACTTGAGCTTTCACTCGAGTGGTCTTCTTTTATTCTAAGTATTAAATCTTTCTTGTTTCTTGGAATATTATTTTTATGTTTATCATGTGCAATACATGTCATTTCATAGGTCATTAACGATCCGATAAGTTTTTCAAGCAAAAAATTGATCAAATCCTTTACTTCTTGTATTGCCATAACTTTTGAATCCCAACTTTTTGGAATGGATCTTAGAATCTTGTTTACAAGTTCAAAGTTAGAAAAACATTTGCTAAGTGCTTTTAAACTATTAAAAACATTCATAAAACGATGTATATATCAACAATAGTTTTGTTTGGCTTCATTCGAAATAATTCAAAATTATGCATCAAAAGATTTATCTTAGATTATTTTGTTAGGAACAAGTCGGTACTAAGAGGGGGGGTGAATTAGTGCAGCGGGCCAAGAAGATCGGACATTATGTCAAAGAGATCAGATATAGCAAGAAGACAATATGCTGATTGGGCAATATGCTGAAGGAGAGGACGATGCGCCAGAAGAACCAATGACATGCCGGACAATATAGGATTCGCTTGTAATTGATTATGTCGAGATCAAGTTAGTTTATAGTCTAATTGAGTCAGTTTAGAATGTAATTAGACCAACTCAATTAGGGATCAACTGGGCCCAAGTTTAGGCTATGTTGGGCCAAGTGAAAGGCCCAAGCAATGACTCAATAGATGACACTGTCTAGCACAGTCTCCGAGACTATGTCAGGTGGTGATACCGCCCAAACTCAGTCTCCGAGACTGTCAGGTGGTGGTACTGCCAATCTAGGTGGTGGTACTGCTCAAACACAGTCTTCCAAGCGGTGGTACCGCCCATTGTCAGTACTGCAAGCAGTGGTATTGCTATGACCTGGGAAACCAGGGATGAGACCATTCTTTACTCTAATTTTAAAACCATTTGGGGTCTATAAATACCCCAGCTATTCTTGCATGGTGTAGCAAGAATTGAGCATGAAATTAAGTTGAAAAAGGGGGAAAGAAAAATTGAAAACTCTCTTAGGATTTAGAGTCCCTTCTTCCTAGTATTTAGAAAGTTCTTCTAAAAGGAGAAGTGAGGTCTAAGAAAGAGAGGTTGTAAGAGTTGTCTCCTAAACCCATGAAAAGGAGAAAGAGGGTTGTAAAAGGATAGTTGATCTTTGCCCATTGAAAGAAGATCGTTAATGGATGCTGGTGACCTCGATGGAAGAGGAATCGGTGGAGTGGATGTAGATCACGACAACCAAACCACTATAAATCGGTTTGCATCTTTGTTATGCTTTTAATTCTCATATTGTAAACTAATTTGCTTACTTTATTTGCTCATTACATTCTTGCAAACATTTCAAAGTTAAGCATCTTTTCGAGATTGATTTTAATCGTACCCCCCCCCCCCTCTTATTGCCGACTCATTCCTAACATCTTTAACTTTACTTGTGCCTTCCTATATAATTTCAAGAGTGTACCAAATACAATTACTTTTGGATCCCAACTTTTTGGAATGGATCTTAGAATCTTGTTTACAAGTTCAAGATTAGAAAAATATTTGCTAAGTACTTTTAAACTATTGACGATATTTTGTAAAACGATGTATATATCAATAATAGTTTCACTTGGCTTTATTTGAAACAATTCAAAATTATGCATCAAAAGATTTATCTTAGATTCTTTAACTCTACTTGTGCCTTTATGTGCAATTTCAAGAGTGTGTCAAATGTTATATGTAGTTTCATAAATCGAAATATGATTAAACTCGTTTTTATCTAAAGCGCAAAATAAAGCGTTTATAGATCTAGCATTTAATGAAATTATTTTCTTCTCTAGATCAATCCATTTGTTCATTGGTCTAAAGGGTTTTTGAAAGTCATTTTCAATAATATTTCATAAATTGAAATCCATAGAAAGTAAAAAAATTCGTATTCGAGTTTTCTAATATGTATAGTCCATCCCATTGAACATAAGATGACGAATAATAGAGTGGCCCTCTAGATTGCTGGTAAAAATCATCTCTCTTGGGTGTTAAACCAAATAGAGAGAAATATAGCTCTAATACCAACTGTTAGGACCATATCGGCACTGAGAGGGGAGGGTGGGGGTGAATTAGTGCTTACGTAAAAATTATGTCAATTCAGAAAACTTCGTTCAATAAAGTATGTATCGGAAAGATGTTTAACTTGAAAGTATTTGTAAGCGTAGTGAATAAGTAAATCAATTTGTAATAAGAATGAAAAGCATAAAGTAAATGTAAACTGATTTATAGTGGTTCGATCGTCATAACCTACGTCCACTCCCAATTCCTCTTCACTCGAGGCCATTGGCTTCCACTACCGATGTTCTTTCAATGGGAAAAAATCAACTATCCTCTTACAACCCTTTTCTTCTTTTCACAGGTTTAGGAGATAACCTTTACAAGCAGCCACTCACCCCTCTATTAAGCTAAAATTGAAACTTAGAGCTAGAGGGGAATTCTCAAGGAATTACAATAGAGTTTTCACACTATTTTTGTTCAAGTTCTTGTCTTGACCGAGCAGGGATGAGTGGGGCATTTATAGGCCCCAAATATATTCAAATTTAGAGCTAAAATGGTCTCATCCCAAGTCTTCGGGGTATTAGTGATACCACCGCTAGTACTGGGTAGTACCATCGCTTGACAATCTAACACTAAGCGGTACCATCGCCTAACAATCTAACACTAAGCGGTACCACCGCCCAATCTGACACTAATACTAGGCGATACCACTACCTAGTCTAGTGGTACCACTACCTGACAGGGCCTCAAAGACTAGCATCTAGCAGTACCATTGCCTAGATAGCCTAGGAGACCGAGCCTCAAGCGGTGCCACTGCCAGCCTTGACGGTGCCACCGCTTGGGCCAACTAAGGATCATTAAATGAGCCTTCTACTTAGCCTAAAATAGCCTCAACTCAGACTTAATTGGCTCATAATTAAGTTGGCATGGTTACACCCGAAACTAACTCAATTAGCCCTTTAAACTATTTTGATTTAGATAAATTATTACAAAGCATAGATTCTTTGTTGTTCATGTTAGGATTGAGTCAGTACTAAGAGGGGGGGGGGGAGGGGTGAATTAGTGCAATGGATAAAAACGTCAGTTTTGAAAATCTTTTCGTTTGATGAAAACTGATATCGGAAATGCCTAACTTGAAAGCATGTAGAAGCATAGTGAAAGCAAGAATTCAATTTGCAACCAAGGTAAATAGTAAGAAGTAAATGCAAACCATATTTTCATAGTGGTTTGGTTGTCGTGACCTACATCCACTCTATTGATTCCTCTTTTGTCGAGGCCACCGACATCCACTAACGATCTTCTTTCAACATGAGAAGATCAACTATCCTTTTACACCCCTCTTCTCATTTTCATAGTTTAGGAGACAACCTTTTACAAGCACTCACTCCTCCCTAAACAGAATTCTAAACTTTAAAACTAAAGGAGGGGATCTCTAGTGATTTCTACAACATTTTTCCACTTTTAAGTTCTCTGTGCTTGTATGTGTTAACCAGGGATGAGAGGGGTATTTATAGGCTCAAGTGAATTCAAACTTGGAGCCTAAAAGTATCTCATCCTTGGTTTTCAGGGTACTAGCGGTACCACCGCCCAGTCTAGTAGTACCACCACTTAGGAGACTGTGTCTGGGTAGTACCACTGCTCAGACTAGCGGTACCACCACCTGATAGTCTTGGAGACTGAGTCTGGGCGGTACCACTGCCTGACACAGTCTTGGAGACTATACCATCGATGGTTCCACCAGTTTTGGTCACTGTTTAGGCCTTTCACTTAGCCCAACATAGCCTAAACTTAGGCCCAGTTGGCCCAATTCTAACCCAATTACACCTAAAACCTACTTCGATCAAGACAATTATTACAAAGCTTGAATCAAATGTTGTCCGGCATGTCATTAGTTCATCGACGCTTTGTCCGATTTTTCGGTGCATCATCCTCTCTTGTAGCTAATTGCCCAATCGGCCAGTTGATCTCCATAACTCCGATTTCCTTAGTATAATTTTCGCTCTTCTTGGCCCGATACCGGAACCCATAGCCCAAAGCCTTCTGCTAATAAGTTGACCGATCCTCTGGCTCGACTTCTAATCTTCTAACATGTTCCACTTTGGCCTAACATGATTCTTCCTACTTTAATTGTCTCTTCCTGATCGAAGCTTCCTACGTTACTCAAAACGCAGATCAAATAAATATTATTAATTGATTTTATCATCAAAATCTGAGATTTAACAATCTTCTCCTTTTAATGATAATAACCAATTAATGTCGAAGTTAACCTTAACTCCTCTATCAATATGTCATATTGATAGAACCTTGAATTCAAATTAAATTCAAGTCAAAGTAAATTTAATCAAGAATATTTACAACACGTCATCATAAAATCATGCATAATCAAAATTTCAATACATCATTTAATGCATGATTGTTATTATAATTTCTCCCCCTTCCTCATCAACAAAAAGGAGAAGTGCAATTATGCAAGCTAGTAAGATAACAAGTATTAAACATGCAAACTAGCAAGTTTTAGAGATATGCAGAGTTTAGCATATTTGCTTTTCTTTGCAATGTTTAAGCTAGTAAGTTTTCGAAAAAGAATGCAAGATAGCATTTTTGCCTCTTGTTGAAATATGCAAGCTAGCAATTCTTGCTTCCTTTTGCAATGTGCAAGTTACAAGTTTTGCTTCTTGAGATAGGCAAGATAGCACTTTTGCTTCTCTTGAGATTGTAATATGGCATTTCTTGCTTCTTTTTAGATGAGCAAACTAATAAGTTTTGCCTCTCTTTGTGATATGTATGTTTGTAACTTTTGCTTATCTTTAGATATGCAAGCAAGGAAGCAAGTTGTTCTATCTTTGAAATGTGCAAGTTAACAAATTTATCTCCCCCTTTGTCATTGTCAAAAAGAAGGAAAGAATATAATTTTGTAATTACTTTTCCCTTTACAATAATTTTTAAATCATGACAAAGGTAAAATATCAATCTTATTTCAATATGTTTGTGTATCATTATAGTTTTAAATTAAAATATACACAATTTCAAAACCTTACATTTCATCCTTACTTTATGTATGTATGATACCAAAAATAAATCATCACTATGGGTATATCATACATGATACTCAAGCATTCATGATATATCATTTTAACAAAAAATCATAGTATTGCATGCATCATTCCAAATCATAAATAATTCAAATCATGATGGTATCAAAATGTTAAATTACATTACATCCTACCATGTACGCTCATAACTTCTCATTTGTATACATTAACATAATATAATGAGTATTTCATGCATAATTTCATATCATCGTATAAATAATATCAAGAAAAATTAATTGGGTAATGAGATATACACTTCATGAATACAAAGGAGTTACGAACCAAATTTTAAGTTGTGAATATCGAAAAATCAAGAGAAAAATTATGATTCTTTTTGGATGACTCAAATATTAAAAAGAAGAATCATAGTAAATGATCTTGATTCAAAAAAAAAAATCTCATGTTATAATTCCAAGAATTCACAAGAAAAATCATGATTCATTTGATAAAAAGATTATCGATTCATGCCTTTGAATAAATATTTTTTAAAATCATCACCACTTCAACTCATCATGCATAATGTCAAAATGTAAAATTTTCAAACATGATACAAATATTTATTCATCATTATTTTCAACTCATTCAATTTGTCAAATCAACAAAGTAACTTTTAAGAGTTTCAAAATGAAATAAAGAGATTTATCGATCTCTCGAAATGCAAGTGATTTTCTTTCTCTCCTTTGTTATTATAAATAAGAAAGAAGAAGAGGGGAATAACAATACAATAGTACAATTCATTTCCTTTTACATCAATTTTTAAATCATCACATAAAGGATAACAAGAAAAGTTCGATGATGAGATATACTTGCATAGTAAAAATCATATCATAAAAGATAAGATCATATGAATACCAAAAGACATGATTCAAAATATTCTCTTTAATAAAATATAAGAAATCATTTGAGAATCAAAAGTGAGAGATCTCAATTTATATAAAGAAACTATCAAGTTTTGATTCCAAGAATTCAAGATCGATCATGATATAGATAAAACTCATTCAAATCATCAAATTATCAAAATTACTTTCAAGAGATTCAAAATGACATACATAGATTTATCATTTTCTTGTTGGGAAAAAATGATAAGATAGAGATTGAGAAATTTTCAAAATGCATTCCCTTTTTAGTTGTTTCAATTCATATGATTGATTTTATACTCAAAATGACATACATAGATTTATCATTTTCTTGTTGGGAAAAAAAATGATAAGATAGAGATAGAGAAATTTTCAAAATGCATTCCCTTTTTAGTTATTTCAATTCATATGATTGATTTTATACAACCATGCCTAAGTTTTTATGCCAAATCAAAACATGCATCATCGCTTAAAAGCAAAGTTTATCATCACAAAGATAATCATGCATAATTTCAAAATATAAACTCATTAAGCATGATTTCAAATCATCATTACATTATTTCATCAAGCATGATTTCCTAAAGTGTTTTTAATCAAAATCATTTTGTTTGTTGTAGTAATGCATTTTCCTTCTTTGTATCAATGATTCAATCATATCATGAGATATACAAATCATAAATACAAAGGAATCATGTCATGAAAGATATAAGATCAAAAGTAGAACACGTAATTCCAAAACATAAGATTTTAAATCATTATGCATTATTAAATCATCAAGTATGATTTCATTAAATATAAAATATTTTTAAACAAAATCGAAAAGCAATATGGAAATCATTAAGGTACACATTATTGCTTATTAAAAACATCATAAGATTAATCTTATTAGATGTACAAGCATTAGATCTAACATTTTGTTTCTTTATCATAATACATATAATTTTTATGATCTTTTTCAAAATCACTAGAAAGATAAGCAAGGTCTCAATTTTTTTATATATTTTTTAACAATTTATATATAATTTTTTTAAACTAATTTAAAAATGACTCATGAAGTATATCAACTAGTTTCAAAATAAAGTAAAGGGGTTTTGATTACCTCATCGTCGAAAGCGTTAAGGTATAGTTTGCCACCTAGCCTTTGTTGGTTTGTTCTTTATCTTAAGATGAACTTGATGTTGAATCTCGTATTTTGATGATGAAACTACTTGATATATGTTTATGATTTAGTCTGTGTTTTGAGTGATGCAGGATGCTTTGATCAGGATGAGACAATTAAAGCAGGAAAATCATGTTGTGCTGGAGGAACATGTCAGAAGATTGGACGTCGGGCCGGTGGATCGGTCGACGTATCGACAGAAGGCTTCTGGCCGTGGACTCGGGCATCGGGCCAAGAAGAGCAGGTATTGTGCCAAAGATATCGGAGTTGCGGAGTCAATTGGCCGATCGGGCAATAGGCTGCAGGAGAGGAAGATGCGCCGAAGAATCGGACAAAGCGTCGAGGGACCAATGACATGTCGGACAACTTGGTTAATTGCTTAGGATTAATTGTCTCGATCGAAGTTTTATTTTAAGTGTGCAGGATTAACTACGATGGAAGAAAGACATGTCGCAGGAGTTGCGCCGGAGTCAAGACAATGATCACATTGGGAGTTCGAGAGTTCGACGGAAGTTCGGACAATCGTCCGAGGTTCTACGGGAACAAATCCGAGAAGTCCATGAGCTTGCCAAAGAAGCTCGTCGGAACTCGCCAAGTGGATCGTCGTAAGTCCAGGAGTTTGCCGGAAGTCCGCAGGAGCATCACCGAGGGTTCATCGGATGATCGACGGAAGTTCGCCGGAAGCTCGTCGGAAGAAGCGATTGACGCACCGGAGCAAGTTGCAGTAAATGTGTTAAGAAATATCATAGTTAGCACAATGATTAAGTTGGAAATGGGAGGTGATCCCATTAACTTAATCTTGGGGCAATTGGGCCCCTGAAAAACCCAAATTGGGCTGAATGGATCAACCCATTCGGACCTTGATTTCTGCCAAGCGGTTGAACCGCCCAAGGCAGGATGTTGCACCGCCTGGGCTCAGTCTTCGAGCGAGATTGGGAGGTGCAACTGCTCCAGCCAGGCGGTGGCACCGCCTGGGCTCAGTCTCCGAGCGAGACTGGGCGGTGCAACCTCCCCTGACAGGAGGTGGCACCGCCTGGGCTCGGTCTCCGAGCACTGGCTGAGCGGTGCAACCGCCTCAGTCAGGAGGTTGCACCGCCTGAGCTTGGTCTTCGATCTCTGGCAGGAGATGCAACCGCCCCTAACAGGAGGTGGCACCGCCCAAAGGCTCAGTCTTCGAGCTCTGCCAAGCGGTGCAACCGCTCTAGTCAGGAGGTGCAACCGCCTGATCCCGGAATTTCGGGAATTGATAGTTTTGAGCTCCAAATTTGAACTGGGTTGGGGCCTATAAATACCCTACCCATTCAGCACTGAAACGGCAATCAACTAACACCGAAATCCTGATCTTGTTCTGTGATTTTTAGAGCTCAAAATTGTTGTAAAGGCCAAAAGTTCTTCTCCCTCTTTTCTTCAAGTTCTTTGCTTTAAAGAGAGGAGAGAAAATTATGTAAGGGTTGTCTCCTAAGCCCGTCAAAAGGAGTGAAACTGTAAAAGGGTGGTTGGCCTTCGCCTATTGAAGGAAGGCCTCTAGTTGACGTCGGTGACCTCGTCCATGGAGGAAGCCAAAAGTGGAGTAGGCCAAGATTGACTGAATCACTCTAAATCTCGGTTTGCATTTACTTTGAGCATATTATCTTTACTGCAAACCTCCTCAAAAGCTTACTACTTTCTGCGCATATATGATTGGGTTTCAAGCTTTCCACTTTCCGAATCGGCGTTTAGACGTAAATCAGTTTTATCGTAGAAGGTTTTCCGCTGCACTAATTCAGCCCCCCCTCTTTGTGCTCTTGATCCTAACAATTGGTATCAGAGCCCGGTATTTCTCATATCGAATTTACACCCAAGAGAAATGGCTCTTCATGGCTTTCAAGAGGGTTTATCGATTTTTCGTCCACTGTTGTTTAACGGATTGGACTACACTTATTGGAAAACTCGAATGAGAGTTTTCTTGATTTCTATGAATTTGGATTTATGGAATATCATTGAAAACGGTTTTCAACTTCCCTCTAAACCGTTGAACGAATGGTCGGATTTGGAGAAGAAGTATTTTTCTTTAAACACAAAGGCTATGAATGCCTTATTTTGCGCTTTGGACAAAAATGAGTTCAATCGGATTTTTACGTGCGAAGTGGCTTTTGACATTTGGCGAACACTTGAAATCACGCACGAGGGAACTAGTAGAGTCAATGACTCGAAAGTTAACATTTTATTGCATGATTTTGAGCTTTTTCGAATGCAACCAAGCGAGACTATAGGCGACATGTACACCCATTTCACGGATGTTGTCAATAGTTTAAGAGCTCTTGGAAAATGTTTTTCGGATTTTGAACTCGTAAACAAGATTTTGCGTTCTCTTTCTAAGAAGTGGGATTCAAAAGTAATTGTAATACAAGAAGCTAAAAACCTAAACAACTTACCACTTGAAGAACTAATTGGTTCGTTGATGACATATGAAATGGTGCACAATGCATATGATGAACATGATGAACAAAATCACCTTCCAAAGAACAGGAAGGATTTGGAACTCCGGACAAATGAATACCACTTGAGTGATGACTCAAGTGATGAGGACAATGATGAACTTGAACTTCGAACACTAAATCTTAATAAGTTTATTAAACAAAAATCTAAAATAAACAATAAACTTGAACGAAGGAAAAGGCCAAAGAAGAAGAACACAAAGTGGGATGAATCAAGCTCCTCCGAAGACGAGGAGAAAATCCAGAAAGGCAAGGTGGCAAACTACGACTTAATCGCTTTCAATGATGAGGTAATCGAAATCTCCCTAATTTATTTTGAAATTATTTGATGCTTTCATGATGTATTTTCTTTTTTAGTTTAGAATTAATTTTCTTAAAAATTACATGTTTAAAAAAAAAAATTATGATCATGCTAAGTAGTTTCGAAAATGATAATATTGTATATTTTATGATAAACAAATAAAATGATCTTGATTGAAAATATGAAATCATGGTTAAGAAGTAATAATGTGTATTACATTGATTTCCATTGTTATTTCTCGATTTTGATTAAAAAAATCATGTTTGATTTGAAGAAATGCATAATGATGAAATTAAATATTTTGATTAACAATTTTATGCATGAGATTTTAAGCTGATGATAAGCATGTGTTATTTTCATGAGTGTATTTGAAAAACTATGGCAAAAATATGTTCGAACGCATGAACTTGTTAAGATTATTTTTCGGACTTTCTTGATTCAATGTTCAAATCACTTAATTGCCATGATGATTTTACATTATTACATGCCTTAATAACATGTTGGAAATTATGTGTTTTGGATACATAAATTTTTATGATCATGAGCATGTTTTATCTTCATGATTGAACTTGAAAATCTATAGCAAAATCTTGTCCGAATGCATGAAAGTGTTAATTTCATTTTCGGATTCATCTAACAATTGGTATCACTTATTATATGAAAAATATTTTTCTGAAATGAATTTGATAAAATGATTCCTGCTTATAAATTCCATCTTGAAATATGAATGATAGTGTTTTTACTTGCAAAGATTTGTTTCACATACATATCTCCTATGATTCATGTGTAGAGAAAGAATTTATAAATCATAATATAATGAGATTTCTTATGCAAAAATAAAGTGCTTTTGTGATTCTTTGCTAAAGAAAATGATTATTAAAATCATGATCTTAATAATTATAACATGAAGTTCTTTATAAATCAAGATCATTCATTATGCTCCCTACATTTATCAAAAAGGAATTCTTCAAATGAAGTGTAACTTGTCTTTTGATTTCTCAGAATTCAATGAAGTGTCATATTAATATCTTGATACTTGGAATATTTTAAAATGTGATCTTGATAAGAATGTTTCAAGTTGCTCTTTGTGCTATATCTTTTCAAATGAATCATGAGCCTTGATATCATATATTTCATAATATAGAAATAACAAGATTTCTTTGCCTTGTATGTCTTGTGTGATGATTGTACATCAATTTGCTTTATTATGAATTATATGAATCTTGATCGTGAACTTGTTAAGAAGAATTTTAATGAACCATGAATCATATCTTTGGTATTCACGAATTGATCCTCATTGATATGATAAATTATCATCTCATGATATATCGCATAATTATATCATGCTTTGCGATTGTATCATGTGATCTTTGCTAAATTTTCACATTGATATTCTTCATGATATGATTTCTTTGCATTGTTGTCTTGTATGCTTCATGTGATAATATGAATACATGAAACACTTATTATATGATTTTTATGCAATTCCTTGTATTCATGAAATGTTTATCTCATCACCTAATAATTCTTCTTGATATTCCTTATGTGATGATAAGAATACATGAAATATTCATTAATTTGTTTTGATGTATACAAATAAGAAGTTTCGATCATGCATGGTAGGATGTAATTTGACAAATTTGGTACCATCATGTTGCAAAATAAATGATGATTAGGAATCATGCATTAATGATGATTGTATATTTTATGATTTGGCATGATGCATGCAATGATGAAATATTCATGAATTTGAAATGATGCATGCAATACTTATGACAATGATGTACATGATGTATTGCATATGATATGTATCATGAATGCTTTAAATGATGAATGTTTGGTATCATGATCAACATGTTGATAAATGCTTAAAAATTTTAAATGTTTGAGTATCATGTATGATATACCCATTAATGATGATTGATTTATTTTTCGGTATCGTGCATGAAAAATAAGATTTTTGAAATTGTGTATGTTTTAATTTGAATATATAATGATGCACAAATAAAATTGATACTTACCTTTGTCATAATCTGAAAATTAAACAAAAAAAGGGGTCTTCCCTTCTTTTTGACAATGACAAAGGGGGAGCAAGAATTTCTAGCGTAGACATCATGAAAAGAGGTAAACTAGCTAGCTTATACAATTCAAGATGAAAGCAAAAATTACACAAGAAAGCTATCTTGCATTTGCTTTCGAAATTTTTGCTAGCTTATATGTAGTAAAACTTGTATATCGTAAAAATTGCTAGCTTGTAGTATAAAGAGAAGCAAATAGTTGCTATCTCAAGAAAATTAAACATACTAAACTTACACCTTGCAATGGAAGCAAAATTGCAAGCTCAAACATTGCAAAGGAAGCAAAAATTTGCTAGCTTGCAACTTGCATATTTCAAGAAGCGAGAGTTGCCTTCTTGAACATCTCTAAATTGCTAGCCTGCAAGTTCTAAAATGTTGTAACATTGCTTGCTTGCATGTTCTAAAAGTGCTATCTTGTATGCTGTAAAACTTGCATATCTAAAACTTGATAGCTTGAATGTTCTAAGCATGATGTAACATTTGCTGAATTTTCTGGCTTCAAAATTGCATGATGATAAAACTTGATATTATGTTTTTCATGCAATAAGTTAAACTAATATTCCAAACACAAGAATAGTTGGACTTCTCCTTTTTGTTGATGACAAAGGGGGAGAAGTATGATGTTATGCATAAGTTTATGCATAAGTTCATGATGACGTGTTGCAAGTATTCATGATGAATATTGTAATGACTTGATTTCAGTTTGAATTCAAGGTTCTATCAATATGGCATATTGATAGGGGGAGTTTGTTTAAACTCTGGGAGTTAAGTTTAACTCCGTCATCAAGTGGTTGTTATCATCAAAAAGGGGGAGATTGTTGAATCTCGTATTTTGATGATGAAACTACTTGATATATGCTTATGATTTAGTCTGCGTTTTAAGTGATGCAGGATGCTTTAATCAGGATGAGATAATTAAAGCAGGAAAATCATGTTGTGCCGAAGGAACATGTTAGAAGATTGGACGTCGGGCCGGTGGATCGGTCGACGTATCGATAGAAGGCTTCTAGCCGTGGACTCGGGCATCGGGCCAAGAAGAGCGGGTATTGTGCCAAGGATATCGGAGTTGCGGAGTCAACTGGCCGATTGGGCAATAGGCTGCAGGAGAGGACGATGCGCCGAAGAATCGGACAAAGCGTCGAGGGACCAATGACATGTCGGACAACTTGGTTAATTGCTTAGGATTTATTGTCTTGATCGAAGTTTTATTTTAAGTGTGCAGGATTAACTACGATGGAAAAAAGACATGTCGCAGGAGTTACGCCGGAGTCAAGACAATGATCACATTGGGAGTTCGAGAGTTCGACGGAGGTTCGGACAGTCGTCGGAGGTTCTACGGGAACAAATCCGAGAAGTCCATGAGCTTGCCAAAGAAGCTCATCGGAACTCGCCAAGTGGATCATCGCAAGTCCAGGAGTTTGCCGGAAGTTCGCAGGAGCATCACCGAGGGTTCATCGGATGATCGACGGAAGTTCACCGGAAGCTCGCCGGAAGAAGCGATTGACGCACCGGAGCAAGTTGCAGTAAATGTCTTAGGAAATATCGTAGTTAGCACAATGATTAAGTTGGAAATGGGAGGTGATCCCATTAACTTAATCTTGGGGCAATTGGGCCCCTGAAAAACCCAAATTGGGCCGAATGGATCAACCCATTCGTACCCTGATTTCTGCCAGGCAGTTGAACCGCCCAAGGTAGGAGGTTGCACCGCCTGGGCTCAGTCTCTGAGCGAGACTGGGAGGTGCAACCGCTCCAGCCAAGCGGTGGCACCACCTGGGCTCAATCTCCGAGCAAGATTGGGCGGTGCAACCTCCCCTGACAGGAGGTGGCACCGCCTGGGCTCGGTCTCCGAGCACTGGCTGAGCGGTGCAACCGCCTCAGTCGGAAGGTTGCACCGCCTGAGCTCGGTCTTCGAGCTCTGGCAGGAGTGCAACCGCCCCTGACAGGAGGTGGCACCGCCCAAAGGCTCAGTCTTCGAGCTTTGCCAAGCGGTGCAACCGCTCCAGTCAGGAGGTGCAACCGCCTGATCCCAGAATTCCGGGAATTGACAATTTTGAGCTCCAAATTTGAACTGGGTTGGGGCCTATAAATACCCCACCCATTCAGCACTGAAACGGCAATCAACTAACACTGAAATCCTGATCTTGTTTTGTGATTTTTAGAGCTCAAAATTGTTGTAAAGGCCAAAAGGTCTCCCTCTTTTCTTCCAAGTTCTGAGCTTTAAAGAGAGGAGAGAAAATTCTATAAGGGTTGTCTCCTAAGCCCGTCAAAAGGAGTGAAACTGTAAAAGGGTGGTTGGCCTTCGCCTATTGAAAGAAGGCCTCTAGTTGACGTCGATGACCTCGTCGGTGGAGGAAGCCAAAAGTGGAGTAGGTCAAGATTGACCGAACCACTCTAAATCTCGGTTTGTATTTACTTTGAGCATATTATCTTTACTGCAAACCTCCTCAAAAGCTTACTGCTTTCTGCACATATACGATTGGGTTTCAATCTTTGCACTTTCCGAATCGACGTTTAGACGTAAATCAGTTTTATCGTAGAAGGTTTTCCGCTGCACTAATTCACCCCCCCTCTTAGTGCTCTTGATCCTAACACTTGATTCATCCCAAGCCACCTTGAGTATTTTCTTCTTCTTTTATAGCTTCTTTTTAGGTTAATTTTTTTTCTTTGATTTTTGTTTTAAGAATTGTTTAAGCTTTATTGTGAGGAGTTCAAGATCATCATCACTTGAGTCATCACTCAAGTGGTATTCTATTGTTCGGAGTGCTAAATCCTTCCTGTTCTTTCGAAGATAGTTTTCATATTCATTTTGTGCCATACAACTCATTTCATAGGTTCTTAAAGATCCGATAAGTTCTTCAAGTAGAAAATAGTTCAAATCCTTGGCCTCTTGAATGGTCGTTACTTTAAGGTCCCAACTCTTTAGAAAAGATCTCAATATTTTATTAATGAGTCTAAAATTAGAAAAACTTTTACTAAGCGATTTTAGACTATTGACAACATTCGTAAACCGGGTGTACATATCTCCAATGGTCTCACTTGGTTCCATCCGAAACAATTCAAAATCATACATCAAAAAATTAATCTTCGAATCATTAACTCTACTAGTGCCTTCATGTATGATTTCAAGTGTATGCCAAATCTCATAAGTCATTTCGCAAATAGAAACTCGATTAAATTTATTTTTGTCTAAGGCATAAAATAGAGCATTCATAGCTCTAGCATTTAAAGAAAAAAAATTTCTCCAAATCATTCCATTCGTTCATTGATTTCAAAGATTTTTTAAAGCCATTTTCAACAATACTCTATAAATTTAAATCCAAAGAAAATAAGAAAACTCTCATTTGAGTTTTCTAATAAGTGTAGTCCATCCCATTGAACATAGGAGGACGAATGATAGAGTGACCCTCTTGAAAGCCGAAAAGAGTTATTTCTCTTGGGTGTTAAACCAAATAAGAAAAAACATAACTCTGATATCAACTATTAGGATCAAGTCGGCACTAAGAGGGGGGGGTGAATTAGTGTAGTGGATAAAAACGTCGGTTTTGAAAATCTTTTCATTCGATGAAAACCAATATCGAAAATGCTTAACTTAAAAGTATGTGGAAGCGTAGTGAAAGCAAGAATTCAATTTGCGATAAAGGTAAATAGCAAGAAGTAAATGTAAATCATATTTTTATAGTGGTTCGATCGTCATAACCTACATCCACTATATCGATTCCTCTTTCATCAAGGCCACCAGAATCCACTAACGAAATTCTTTTAATGGGCGAAGATCAACTACCCTTTTACACCCTTCTTCTCCTTTTCACAGATTTAGGAGACAACCTTTTATAAGCACTCACTCCTCCCTAAACAAAATTCTAAACTTTAGAACTAGAGAAGAAGATCTCTCAAGTAATTTCTACAATGTTTTCCCACTTTTAAGTTCTTTGTGCTTGTGTGTGTTAACTAGGGATGAGAGGGGTATTTATAGGCCTCAAGTAGATTCAAACATGAAGCCTAAAAGTATCTCATCCCCGATTTTTTGGGTACTGGAGGTATCATAGCCTATGTTGGACGGTACCATTGCTTGCAGAACTAACACTAGGCAATACCACCTCCTAGTCTGGCAGTATCACCACTTGGGATATTGTGTCTGGGTGGTACCACCACCTAAACTAGTGGTACCATCGCCCAGACTGGCGGTACCATCGCTTGATAATCTCGGAGACTGAGCCTGGGTGGTACCACCACCCAGATTGGTGGTACCATCGCCTGACACAGTCTCGAAGACTATGCCACCGATGGTTCCACTAGTTTAGATCACTATTTAGACCTTTCAGTTGGCTCAACATAACCTAAACTTGGGCCTAATTGGCCCCTAATTGAGTTGGCCCAATTCCAACCCAATTATGCCTAAAACTTACTTCGATCTATACAATTATTATAAAGCTTGAATTAAATATTGTCCGGCATGTCAATGGTACATCGATGCTTCGTCTGATTCTTCAGCGTATCGTCCTCTCTTGTAGCCAATTGCTCAATTGGCTAGTTGACCTCCATAACTTTAATTTCCTTGGCACAATTTTTGCTCTTGTTGACCCGATGCCCGAACCCATGACCCGAAGCCTTCTATCGATACGTCGACTGATCCTCTAGCTCGACGTCCAATCTTCTGACATTTTCCACTCTGATCCAACATGATTATTCCTGCTTTAATTATCTTTTCTTGATCGAAGCTTTTTGCATCACTCAAAACGTAGATCAGATAAACATTATCAATTAGTTTCATCATCAAAATCTAAGATTCAATAGTTCATTGGTTTATCTAGCGCTTCGTTTGATCCTTTGGTGCATTGTCCTCCCCTTCGGTGTATTGTGTAATTAGCATGTTGATCGTTCACAATATCCGATCTCCTTAGTGTAATGTCTGATCCTCTGGCCCGATGCCTGAACTCATGGCATGAAGACCTTCTATCGGCACGCCGACCAATCCTCCGGCCCGATATCTTCTGACATGTTCACTTTAGCCCAACCTCTAATTCCACTACTTTAATCGATTTATCTTTCCTGATTAAAGCTAGTCCTATGTCACTTAAATGTACATTAGATCATAACTTTATCGATTAGTTTCATCATCAAAATCCAGATTTAACAAGTACACCACTGGGATGACAGAATCATTGTTTGACAATAAGGTATCATCAACCCGCATTGTAGCCCTAATGTCCCCACATAAGCAGCTATGAGACTAGCCACCTCCATCATATGGACAGGTATATAATACACCAGTCTGTCCGGATATCTCGATGTCCCTCTCGAGTAACTTATGACTAAGATTATTTCAAGGTCTATGTTTAAATGTGAATTGGTCTCATTATCATGAACTCATCATGATCCGATTCTCATTGTACAGATCCATGGATATCACAATATACTTATGTAACAAGTAATAAAAAATAAAAAAATCATAATAATAATAATAAGTAAAAAGAGTGCATTGTTAGGAACGAGTCGGCACTAAGAGAGGGGATGAATTAGTACAGCGGATAAAAATACGTCGGTTTTGAAAAATTCTTCATTGGATAAAATATGATTTTGACAAAGTGAGTTTAATATGAAAGCAAACGGAAGAGTGTAATGTGAAAGTTAAGCAAGTAGGCAATTTGTAATATATGTAAATAGCAAAGCATAAATGCAAACCAGATTTTATAGTGGTTCGGTCGTCGTAACCTACATCCACTCCGTTGATTCCTCTTCCGTTGAGGCCACCGGCATCCACTAACGATCTTCTTTCAATGGGCGAAGATCAACTACCCTTACAACTTGATTCTCCTTTTGATAGATTTAGGAGAGAACCTTTACACCCTCACTTACGCCTCTCTTAAACCACACTTACACTTATAGCTTTAGAGGAGTTCTCACAAGATTATAACAAAGTTTTTCTACTTTTTTGCTCTAAATTATGTGTATGTTAACCAGGGATAAAAGGGGTATATATAGGCCTCAAGTGGATTCAAACTTGGAGCCTAAGAGAGTCTCATCCCAGGTTTCTCGGGTCCTGGCAATACCACTGCCTGTGCTGGGTGGTACCACCGCTTGCAACATTGACACTAGGTGGTATTACCACCTAGTTTGGCGGTACCACTGCCTGGTACCCTGCCACTGGGCGGTACCACCGCCCAGTCTAGCAGTACCACCACCTAACAGTCTCTAGAAGACTGCGTCTAGGTGGTACCACCGCCTGACAGTCTCGGAGACTGTACCATGATAGTTTCATTTATTGGGTCACTGTTTGGGCCTTTCACTTGGCCCAACATAGCCCAAACTTGGGCTCAGTTGATCCCTAATTGAGTTGATCTAATTACATTTTAGACTGACTCAATTAGACTCTAAACTAACTCGATCTAGATATAATAGATTACAAGCGAATCCTATGTTGTCCGACATGTCATTGGTTCTTCCAACGCTTCGTCCGATCCTTTAGCACATTGACCTCTCCTTCGGTGCATCGTTGCCCAATCTGCATGTTGTCTTCTGCAACATCTGATCTCCTTAGTGCAATGTCTGATCTTCTTGGCCCGATGCTCGAATTCATGGACCGAAGCCTTCTACTGACACGTCGACCGATCCTCCGGCTCAACATCCAATCTTCTGACATGTTTGCTCTGGCCTAACGTTTGATTCCTCCTACTTTAATCAATTTGTCTTTTTTTATTAAAGCTAGTCCTACGTCACTTAAACGCACATTAGATAAACACTATCAATTGGTTTCATCATCAAAATCTGAGATTCAACAATCTCCCCCTTTTTGGATAAATGAGATTTTTCTAATTGAATCATGAACTTTCTCTTGAGATATCTTCTATTTTATGTGAATCAAGATCTCTTCTTTATTATTTTATGTTTCTTTTTATCATTTACTAAAGAGAAGATTTTCTATATGAATCATAAGATTTCTTATGCATGAATTGAAATCTTTTTCTCCTATGTTTCTTTTTGCGATTTACTAAAGAGAATATCTTTTTCGGAATTCATGACTTAAAATTTTTTTTGAAGATCTTTTACTATTTGATCTCCTAAGATTTTCTTTTGATTATTTAAGAGGAGATCTATCAAAATGAATAATATCTTTTATTATTTACATGATCTCATCTTTCATGATATGATTTTTCTTTGTATAATTCCTTGTATTCATGAAGTACATCTCATCACCAAAATTTTCTTGATATCTTCCATATGATGAGTTGAATATTTACACCTTTGTGCTATTCTTCTCTTTTTGCCTATGACAAAAAGGTAGAAAGAATTACTAGTGTGCACATCTCAAGAAAAGCATATTGCTAAGAAAGGAAAAACTTGCAAGCTTGCACACATTAAGGGAGATAGTTTTGCTAGCTTAGATAAATTGGTGTAAAACTTACTTGACATACTTTCAAACACTTGTATTGTTGAATGATTCTTCTTTTTGCCTATGACAAAAGTGGAGAAAATAAATGATGAATGCTTTAGTATCATGCATGAGAGAAATGATGAATGTTTAGTATCATGATCAAAATGTTGATTTAATACATGAAGTGATAAATGCTTAAAAATTTTAATGTTTTAGCATCATGAATGTTATACCCAAAATGATGTATTATGAATTCTCAAGTATCATGTATAATATGCCCATAGTGATGATTGATTTATTTTTGGTATCATGCATGAAGGATGATATATAAGGTTTTGAAATTATGTATGTTTTAATTTGAAACTATAATGATGCACAAACATATTGAATTAAGAATAATACTTTATCTTTGTCATGATGTGAAAATTGATGCAAAGGGAAAAGAATTACAAAATTATATTCTTCCCTTCTTTTTGACAATGACAAAGGGGGAGATAAAATTGCTAGCTTGCAAGCTCTAAAATGAGATAAAATTACTAGCTTGCATGTTCTAATATAATGTAACACTTGCTAAATTTGCTAGCTTACAAATTGCAAGGAGAAAAACTTGCTAGGAAACAAAATTACTATCTTGCACTTCTCAAAAGAGAAGAAAGAATTTGCTATCTTGAACATCACCAAGAATTGCTAGCTTGCACTCTTAAGAAGCAAAAGTGCTATCTTGCCTATCTCAAGAAGTAAAACTTTCAACTTGCACATTGCAAATGGAAGTAAGAATTGCTAGCTTGCACGCTTCAACAAGAGATAAACTTGCTAAGCTTGTATGTTTTACAATGAAGTAGAACTTGCATGTTTCAAAAATTACTAGTTGCACTTCTCATTTTTGTTGATGACAAAAAGAGAAAAGATATAATGATAATGATAATCATGCATATAATGTACTTAGATATTTTAATTATGCATGATTTTATGTTGCATGTAATGATATGATTAATTGGTTATTTCAATATTCATGATGTATACAATGGTGAAATACTTAAATTCTCTAAATTTAAATATTTTATCAATATGACATATTGATAGGGGGAGTTAAAGGTTAACTCCGTCATCAATTGGTTGTCATCATCAAAAAGGGGGAGATTATTGAATCTCATATTTTGATGATGATAACCAATTGACGACGGAGTTAACCTTAACTTCCCCTATCAATATGTCATATTAGTAGAACCTTGATTTCAAGTTGAATTCAAGTCAAAACAATATTTCATCATGAATATATACAACACAATATATGTATATCATTACATTGTATGCATCATTCAAATCATCATGGTATCAAAATATCAAAGTATATTAGATCTTACCATATATGATTCTCATATCATCATATCTTCTCCCTCTTTGTCATCGACAAAAAGGAGAAGTGCATCAAGCCAATTTTTGAGATATAATTTCAAATCATTGCAATATAATCTCAAGTTTTATCATCATGCAAGTTAGTAATTTTCTTTCTTCTCTTTTGAGAAGTGCAATTTTTTTTGCTTTCTTTGCAAAGCACAAGCTAGCAAAATTTTACTTCATGCAAGCTAGCAACTTTGGCAAGTTTTACATCATTTTTCAATATGCAAGCTAGCAAATTTAGCAAATTTTACATTATATTAGAAAATGCAAGCTAGAAATTTGGCAAGTGTTACTTCTCTTTTCAATTTGTAAGCTAGCAATTCTTCTCCCCTTTTGTTCAAAAAGAAGGGAAGAATACAATTGTGTAATTCTTTTTCCCTTTACAATAATTTTCAAAACATGACAAAGATAAATAACAAATTTACATCAATATTTCAATCATTATTCTAATCATCAAAAATGAAAGATCAAGTCATGATTTTTGACATATCTCTTCTTTTGTGTATAGAAGGAATGATAGAAAATGATCTTGAATCAAAAAGAAAATTTAAGTCTAAAAATCAAGAAATCAAGATCATGATCCGAAAAATGTGTAAGAAGAATTTATGCATTTGGGATATTTAACAATTTAACATGTCTAAGTTTATCATTCAAGCTAGAAAATTTGGTTCTCTTGAGATGCTAGCTATATTCTTTCCCCCTTTTGTCATTGTAAGCAAGAAAGAAGAAGGGAAGAAATGCATAACAAAACTCAAGTTATAAATTCTCAAGATGTCAAGTAGCATATCATGGTTCTTTAGGATAAGTCTCCTTTTTAGTGAATAGCGAAAAGGATTGTAGGAGAACAAAAATAAAATCTTGATTCATAGAAAAATCTAATGTATCAAATATCAAGAAATCAAGATCATGATTTGGATAAAAAAAATAAATCTTAACCCATAAAGTTTTCTTGTATGAAATGCCAAGCCATCACCATTATTACATTGGGCATGATACTAAATCAATAAATTTTAAAATCAACATTACTTGGACATGCATGATACCAAAACATGGTTTTAAGGCTTTATGTATAATTTCAAATCATTACAAGTCATTATCAAGGTCATAGTTTGTTTGCATAAGTCTTCTTCTTTAGTAAATGGTAAGAAGAAAATCATCAAAGATAGAAAATATTTTGATTCTCATAAAAGATAGCTCAAGTAGAGAAATCAAAAGAAAGTTCGTGATTTGGTTGATAAATTGTCATTCAAATCCATAATCATCAAAATTACTTTCATAATTCAAGAGATTCAAAATATAAGTAGATTCAATAATCTCCTTTTTGAAAGATTGATAAAGTAGATAAAAAGAAATTTTTCGAGAAAACTTTTCTCTTTTTAGTGTTTCAATTCATATGATTGATTTCATATTAGCATGTCCAAACTTTTATGCCAAATAAAAACATGCATCATTGTTTAAGACCGAAATACAAATTTCATCATCAAAATCATCATGACTAAAAATATAACACATTATACATAAGGCTTCTTTAAATAAGAGATTTGATTTATCATTTTAATTTTAATGATAATACATTTTCCTTTTTATGTGTTTCATTTTATGTGATTGATTTCATATAAGTATGTTCAAGTTTTTGTTAAATCTCAAATTTTGATGATGAAGTCAATTGTAAATTGTTTGATCTAATATATATGTTGAGAAAAGTGTGCAAAATTAACTACAATAGCAATAAGATATAAAGTAGGTATTGTGCCGGAGTTAAGATCGAGATCTTATCGGGAGTTCAAGAGTTCATCGGAAGTCTGGACGTTCGTCGGAAGTTCTGCCGGAACCAACTGAGAAGTCCAGGAGCTTGCCAAAGAAGCTCATCGGAACTTACCAAGAATATCATCGTAAAGTCCAAGATCTTGTCGGGAGTCCACCAGAGAATTGCTAGAGAGTTCGTCAGATGTTCGCCGGAAGTACGCAGAAGAGCAATTGACGCACCAGAATAAAAAATGCTATGATCATATCTTAAATATCGTAGTTAGAGCGTAAATTAAGTTAGGATTGGGAGGTAATCCCACTAACTTAATTAGAGGCCAACTGGGTCCTTAATAGGGCTGAATTGAGCAGCTCATTCAGCCCTTGAATTCCTGACTAGCGATGGCACCGCTTGGAAAGTAGTGCCTCAGGATTTCTAGGCGGTGGTACCACCCCTGTCAGGCAGTGGTACTGCCAGAGCTCAGTCTTCGAGCTTTGTCAAGCGGTGGTACCGCCCAGTATCAGGTGTTAGGCGATGGTACCGCTAGAACTCCGAAAATCCAGGATTAGACACCTTTTAGCTCCATTTTTAAAGCCATTGGGGCCTATAAAAACCTCATCCTTTTCTGCATAAAATGGCACGAAAGTATTGAGATAATCTTGAGTTAGTGGGGTGTGTGAAAGTGTTGTATACAAGTGCTAGAGTCCTCCTCCTCCCTTTCTAAGTTTTGAGATCATTCAAGAGAGGTGTGAGACTTGTAAGGGTTCTCTCCTAAACCCGTGAAAAGGAGAAAGTGCCATAAAAGGTGGTTGGTCTTCACCTATTGAAGGAAGGCCTTTAGTGGATGTTGGAGACCTCGTCGGAGGAGTCCGAAAGTGGATGTAGGTCATATTGATCAAACCACTCTAAATTCTAGTTTGCTTTTCATTTATGCAATTTACATTACTACAAATCTCCTTAATCCTCTCTTGCACTTTTACGAAAGCTTTCAAGTTCATACTCTCTCCGAAATGGATTGAATCAAAACCATTTTTGTCAAAATCAGTTTTAATTGGCACGAACATTTTTCTAAAATTGGGAAAGTTTTTCGTTGTACTAATTCACCCCTCCTCTTAGTGTCGCTCTTGATCCTAACAATTGGTATCAGAGCAAGGTTCACTCTCATTTGGTTTTAAACCCAAAAGAGATGGCATTTACTGGCAACCTAGAGGGTCATTCAATTACACGTTCGTCCATGTTTAATGGGACAGATTACACATATTGGAAGACTAAAATGAGGATCTTACTAATTTCAATGGATTTTGAATTATAGAATATTATAGAAAATGGCTTTTAAAAGTCTTCTCTTCCAATGAACGATTGGAATGAGTTAGAGAAGAAGACTTTCACTTTAAACGTAAAAGTTATGAATGCCTTGTTTTGTGCCTTAGATAAAAATGAGTTTAATCGTGTGTCTATTTATAAATCAGCTTTTGATATTTGGCACACACTCGAAGTGACTCATGAAGGTACTAGTAGAGTGAATGAGTCAAAAATTAATCTTTTAGTGCACACTTATAAGTTATTTCGAATGAAACCAAGTGAGACCATTAGAGACATGTACACCTGATTTACGGATGTCGTCAATGGTCTAAAAGGACTTGGTAAAAGTTTCTCGGATTTTGAACTTATTAATAAAATTTTAAGATCCCTTCTAAAGAGTTGGGACCCTAAAATAACGGTCATTCAAAAGGCCAAAGATCTAAATAATTTTCCTCTGGAAGAACTAATTGGGTCACTAATGACCTATAAAATGACATGTAAAACTCATGAAAAGCTTGAGGACACCCTTTCAAAGAACAGGAAGGATATGGTACTGAGAACATAAGAAGATCACTTGAAAGAAAACTCAAGTGATGAGGACCTTGATGAAGATTTGGCACTCTTAACAAGAAAATTCAAAAAATTTATAAGAAGGAATAAATTTAAAAATGATACTAAAAATAAATTTGAACCCAAGAAAGATCAAGTAATATGCTACGAATACAAGAAGCCAGGATATTACAAGTGCGAATGTCCCCTAACCAAGAAGAGACAACTAAAGAAGAAGACTCTCAAAACAACATGGGACGACTTAAGTGCATCCGAAGAAGAGGAGTCAACCAACACCGAGCAAGTTACTCACTATACACTAATGGCCATTGGAGATGAGGTAACAAGTTCATTTGATGAAAATTTATCATTTGATGAACTATTAAATGCTTTTCATGATTTATTTGATGAATAAAATCAATTAGTAAAAATTATAAATTATTAAAAAATAACCATGATTCTCTTGTTACTGATTATAATAGATTAAAAGTTGAGCACAATAATAGTTTAGCTTTATGTATGAAATGTGATGAACTAGAAGTACTTCAAAAGGAAAACTTGCTACTTCAGAAAACCTTAGAAAAGTTTGAGGTTGGTAGCAAATCCTTGAAAATGATCCTTGCCAACAAGGGTCATATTTATAGAAAAAGTGGAATTGGATTTGTGAGTAGCTCTCATCAAAATCCAACCACCTTTGTTAAAGGCCCTACTTTGCATTTTTCATCCCAAAACAAATGTAACTTTTATTACAAATTTGGACATGTAGCTTATCATTATCCATTCAAGAAATGTAGTCTACAGAAATTGATTTGGGTTCCTAAAAAAATCTCAAATGACTCAATGCAATATGATAAGCTATGTAGATCAATTTTTGAGGCACCCAAGGTCAAATGGGTACCTAAAAATCATCTCTTTTTTAGAAAAATATACCATCACAAGCTAGAAGCAAGAAATGGTACCTTGATAGTGGATGCTCAAGGCATATGACCAGAGATCTATCTCATTTCTCTAAGCTCACTAGCCTAGACGAAAGATATGTCACCTTTGAAGACAACAACAAGGGTAAAATCATTAGCAAAGGAACCATAGGTAACAAATCCAACCTTCTTATTGAAGATATATTGTTAGTTGATGGTTTAAAGCATAACCTTCTGAGTATTAGTCAATTATGTGATAAAAGATATATCATTAGATTTGAATCTAATGCTTGTATTATTGAAAAACCACACAAAAATACATCTATGATTGCCCTAAAACAAAATAATGTATACACTATCGAGATTGATGCTTGGTTTTAAATGATGAGGCTAGCATGAAACTAATCTCTCAAATTTCATCTAAAGAACTTGTAAGAGAAATTCCTCATATCAAGTTCGTCAAAAATAATGTGTGTGATGCATGTCAATTAGGAAAACAAATAAAAGGTAGCTTCAAACCTAAGAACCAAATAAGCACCTCTAGACCTTTGCAATTGATCCATATGGACTTGTTCGGACCAATTACTACATCAAGCCTAGGAGGTAGCAAATACGCATTTGTCATCGTGGATGATTATAGTAGATACATATGGACTTATTTTTTTGTACACAAAAGTGAATGCTTTAGGTATTTATTTAAGTTTTGTAAACTTGTTCAAAATGAAAAGGGTTTTATGATTTCGTCAATTCGAAGTGATCACGGTGGTGACTTTCAAAACCGTGATTTTCAAGAATTTCGTGAATCTAATGAATACAACCACAACTTCTCTACTCCAAGAAATCATTAACAAAATGGAATAGTAGAAAGAAAGAATAGAAACTTATAAGAAATAGCAAGAACCATATTAAACGAACAAAGCCTACCCAAATATTTTTAGGTCGAAGCTGTAAATACGACATGATATGTTACGAATAGGGTTCTAGTAAGACCACTACTTTTCAAGACTCCTTATGAGTTGTAGAACAACAAAAAACCTAACGTTTCATACTTTAAAGTTTTCAGATGTAAATGTTTTATTTTGAATGAAAAAGATGCCTTAGGTAAATTAATGCAAAATCCGATGATGAAATTTTTCTTGGTTATTCTTTTGTTTCTAAAGAATTTCGTATCTTTAACAAAAGAACTTTGATTATAGAAGAATCTATTCATGTTGTTTTTAATGAAATTTCTGAAGTTAAGAAAAATGATTTTGATAATAATCTTAATTTTGATACTTTGAATTTAAATTATTCCCCTTCTCCATCTAGCAACTTGGATGCATCTTCTTTTGAACCTTCTTTACCGAAGGAAAGGAAGTATATAGAATCTCATCCTAAGGAGCTAATTATAAAACACACATCGAAAGAGGTTCAAACTCGTTCTTCTCTTAAAAATTTTTGTGCCAACGTCGCTTTTCTCTCCCAAATTGAACCTAAATACATTGATGAGGCCATGAAAGATGATTCATGGGTCATCGCAATGCAAGAAGAATTGAATCAATTTGAGAGAAATGAAGTATAGAAGCTTGTTCCAAGCCCAAATGACCATTTAGTTACTGGTACTAAATGGGTCTTCAGAAACAAGCAAGATGAATCTGGTATCGTGGTTAGAAACAAGGCTAGATTAGTGGCCAAAGGTTTCAACCAAGAAGAATATATTGATTACGAAGAAACCTTCACTCTTATGGCTCGATTAGAAGCCATAAGGATGCTCATTGCCTATGCTAATAGTAATAATTTTAAATTATTTCAAATGGATGTTAAAAGTACTTTTCTTAATGGTTTTATTTTTTAAGAAGTTTATGTTGAACAACCTCCCGGAGTTGAGAATGATGATTTCCCTAATCATGTGTTTAAATTGACTATAGCTCTCTATGGATTGAAACAAGCCCCAAGGGCTTGGTATGATAGACTTAGCTCATTTTTAATTCATAATAATTTCTCTAAAGATAAGGTCGATACTACATTGTTTATAAAAAATTTTAAAAATAATTTTCTTATTGTTCAAATTTATGTTGATGATATTATTTTCGGTTCCACAAATGAATTTCTTTATAAATAATTTACTAAAAGTATGAGTCTTGAATTTGAAATGAGTTTGATGGAAGAATTAACTTTCTTTTTAGGCTTACAAATCAAATAACTAAGTAGTGATATTTTTCTTAGTCAAATAAAATATGCTTTAGATTTACTAAAAATGTTTAATATAGATAGCTCAAAGACTATCAATACTCCCATGAGTACCTCCACTAAGTTAGACATTGATGAAAGTGGAGAAAGCTTTGATCAAAAAGCTTATAGGGGTATGCTAGAAAGTTTACTATACCTCACCGCAACTAGACCGGATATCATGTTTAATGTAGGTCTTTGTGCTAGGTTTTAATCTAATCCTAAGATATCTCATCTTCAAATAGTTAAGAGAATTCTTAGATATCTTAAAGGTACCACTAATCTAGGATTATGGTATCCAAAATCTAAGAACTTTGAACTAATTGCATATGCTGATATGGATTTTGCTGGATGTAGATTAGATAGATAAAGCATATCCGGAATATGTCAATTTTTAGGACACGCACTTGTTTCTTGGTCTTCCAAGAAACAAAACTCGGTTGCACTATCTACAATCAAAGCTGAGTACAATGCAGCTAGTGCATGTTGTGCACAAGTTGTGTGGATGAAAAACACTTTAGATGATTATAAGATTCATCTTAAAGACATTCTCATAAAATGTGATAACACAAGTGTAATATTTTAATAAAAAATCTCATTCACCACTCTAGAACTAAACATATTGATATTATGCATCATTTTATACGAGATCATGTTAATAATCATGATGTAATCTTAGAGTTTATTGATATGAAATATCAATTAGCCGATATCTTTATAAAACCTTTAAGTGAAGAATAATATGATTTTATTAGATGAGAGTTAGGAATGTTAATTTATCCAAATGCATGAATTTAATGTATATCTTTTCCAGACTATCTTTTTGTATTTCATAAATGGAGCTTTCATAAACTTATTTCATTTTTATCTTCCTTGGTATCAAGTTTACTTCATACCCTTGCTCCATCACTTAATATTTTTTTATACATTCAATTACTTCATGGATTTCATTGGTAAATGCATCTCTCACGGATTTATCTCTTGTGAATTTTTAATAAGAAATGGATTTGATGTGATGCTCCTCTCATTATGAAAGTTTATTCATGGAGTTTCTTTTATCCTTCATATGATGATTCTTTCACATGAATTCTTTCTTAATAAAGGAAGAATTTTTATTTTTTTTATGAGATGAACACCTGCAAGAGTGAGGAGTTAATTTTACATAAATATTTTGATCCTTATGAAAATTAAAGCATGATTTAATGAAACTCTTTTATCATTTTTGACTTGATTCAAATTATTTCACAAAGTTGGTTCTTAATAGATTTCCTCCTTACTTTCTTTCTTCATGCAAAGTTTTGATGAAAAAAAAAAAAGAGGGGGGGGGGGAGGGGGGGAGAAGTTGATGGAAGCTATCTCTTTAAATGTTTATAACTTTTAATGTAAGAACTTTTGAATGATACATGCTTGAAATATGATTGGTATCATCAAATACCACACTTGCATTGTTGAATCGTTTTCCTTTTTGTTGATGACAAAGGGGGAGAAATAATACCAAAATATGGTAAATTGATGACAAATGTATGCAACTCTTTGGAAGAGATCTCAATATTTTGTTAACGAGTTCAAAGTTAGAAAAACTTTTACCAAGCACATTTAGACCATTGACGACATCAGTAAACCGGGTGTACATGTCTCCAATGGTCTTACTTGGTTCCATCCGAAATAATTCAAAATCATGTATCAAAACATTGATTTTCGAATCTTTAACTTTACTAGTATCTTCGTGTGTGATTTCAAGTATATGCCAAATATCGAAAGCCGTTTCACAAATAGAAACATGATTAAACTCATTTTTGCTCAAAGCACAAAATAGAGCGTTCATAGTTCTAGCATTCAAAGAAAAAGTTTTCTTCTCCAAATCATTTCATTCATTCATTAGAGTAGAAGACTTTTGAAAATTACTTTCAATAATATTTCATAAATTTAAATCCATTAAAAGCAAGAAAACTCTCATTCGAGTTTTTCAACAAGTGTAGTTCGTCCCATTGAATATGGGAGAACGAACGATAGAAATGCCCTCTTGAAATCCAAAAAGAGTCATTTCTCTTGGGTGTTAAACTAAATGAGAAATAACATAGCTCTGATACCAACTGTTAGGAACGAGTCGGCACTAAGAGGGGTGAATTAGTGCAACGGATAAAAATACATACGTCAATTTTGAAAAATTCTTCGTAGGATAAAAATTGATTTCGACAAAGTGAGTTTAACTTAAAAGTGAACGAAAGAGTGTAATGTGGAAGTTAAGCAAGTAAGGCAGTTTGCAATAAATGTAAATAATAAAGCATAAATGCAAACTAGATTTTATAGTGGTTCGGTCATCATGACCTACATCCACTCCACTGATTTCTCTTCTGTTGAGACCACCGACATCCACTAACGATATTCCTTCAATGAGCGAAGATCAACTACTCTTACAACTTGATTCTCCTTTTGATAGGTTCCGGAGAGAACTTTGATACCCCCACTGACTCCTTTCTTAAACCACACTTACACTTATAGCTTGAGAAGAGTTCTCACAATATTACAACATAGTTTTTCTACTTTTTTTGCTCTCAATTGTGTATATATTAACCAGGGATGAGAGGGATATCTATATGCCTCAAGTGGATTCAAACTTGGAGCCTAAAAGAGTCTCATCCCGGATTTCCCGGGTCTTGGTGGTACCATTGCCTACAGCACTGACACTAGGCGGTACTATCACCCAGTCTGGTGGTACCACCACTTGACACCCTACCACTAGGTGGTACCACCACCTAACATAATCTCAGAGACTGTGTCATGACAATTTCACCTGTTGGGTCATTGTTTGGGCCTTCCACTTAGCTCAACACATCCTAAACTTGGGCTCATTTGGCCCCTAATTGAGTTGGTCTAATTACATTCTAAATCGACTCAATTAGACTCTAAACTAACTCAATCTACATAATCGATTATAAGCGAATCCTATGTTGTCTGGTATGTCATTGGTTCTTCCGGTGCTTCATCCGATCCTTCGGTGTATCGTCCTCTCCTTTAGTGTATTGCTCAATTAGCATATTGTCTTCTCGCAACATCTGATATCCTTGGCGCAATGTCCGATCTTCTTGGCCTGATGCCCGAATTCACGAACCGAAGCCTTCTACCGACTCGTCAACTGATCCTCCAGCTCGACGTCCAATCTTCTAACATGTTTGCTCCGACCCAACGTTTGATTCCTCCTACTTTAATTGATTTGCCTTTTTTGATTGAAGCTAGTCATACGTCACTTAAATACACATTTGATAAACACTATCAATTGGTTTCATCATCCAAATTCGAGATTCAACATGCATATCATGTCACATGTGCCATCACTCACGTGATTGGCTTATAGGATACCTATAACTATCAACACTTTCAATGTAGACCACTAGTATGGTAATAATCATGTCAAAATCATAAACTTAAAAAAATAATAATAATTTTTTACATTCAAATAAAATTTTAAGTTCATCAAATCATAAAGACATGAGATATTAATCTTTCAATAGTCCGTAATCAACCAAAACCCTAATTGGAATAACCCAATTGACTTGAACCAAACTTAATTCAATTATGACATGACAAAATCTACCTCAAATCCCTATAGAACTGATCTAAAATCACCCGAGACTAGTCTAATTTAGATTAAATTAATTTTGATTAGATTAAATATATTTGAACTAGTCAAGTTGATATGAAATCACCTTAAATCGGTTTGAACCAATCAAACTTATTGATTCGGTCAATTAATAAGCTTGAACTAAGAAAAAGAGAGGAAATTGAACTATGTCATATAGTGCTTGTTTAAACTGAACTAACTTACCTAACTCTTGGATAGGTCATGTGCCTCGCACATGCCTGTCCTAAGTAATAGATTAGGTTGAGGTACAATGGGCTAGATAAAAGAGTGACAATATGTCTAATGCTAATTACATAGTTGGGTAGGCCTAACTTCATGAACTAAGCTGAGCCTCACTCACAAGTTGGGCCGAGTCTTACTATTGAACTGAGTCATACTTGGCTCATGAGTTGGGTCGTATCTAAACATATGAGTTGGGGTTATGTCTGACATGTCATACTTGACCACATGGGCTAGATATATGCTACATGAGTTAGGTCATATCTTATCACATGAGCTGGCTTCTACTTGGCCACATGGGCTTGGTTGTATATGACCATATGGATTGGGTTATGCTTGACCACATGGATTGGATCATGCCTTACTGCATAGATTGGATCGTATATAACCACGTGGGCTGGGTTCACCTAATTTGATAGATCAACCTGACTTAGGTCATACCCTACTTAGACTCTTCTTATCAAAATAGATTTTAATATTTTTAATTATTAAATAGTAACTCAAGTCAATGAATTAAAGAATTTAAATTCATGATCTTAAATTTAAAACCAAATAAATCATATAAATCCATACATAATTTTGAAACATAGATATATATAATTAAATAAATTAAAACTATTATGTTAATTCAAAAATAAAAATCTTAATAATTAAATCAATCTTAAAATTACTTAAATTTAAGAAATCGTTATAAGTCAAACAATCATTCAAACATCATAAATCAATTATTATTATTTATTAATCATAAATTTTTAAAATTAAAATATTATTATATATCATAAAATTATAATAATCTTAATATTAAAGATTCCGGAACATAAACAAAAGTTGATTAGAAAAGAATAAAAAATTCTCCTTTTTTTTATTATCTCTCCTCGCGAAATCTTATCCCTCCAAAAGTCTTTAGGAATTAAGGAATTAAGGAGAAGAATCTCATCTCCCTAAAGGATAATAATAATTTATTTTTTTATTTTTATTTTGCTAAGATAAAAAATATAACATTTATTTCTTTTGATTCACGTCACTATTTACTTCCTAAGACATCACTATTTCTTATGATTCACATCACATCACTTATTTATTGCTTAAGAGAAAATATAAACTATTTACTTCCTAAAAGTTACATCAATTATTAATAAATAAATCAATTAATAATTTAATTTATTAGTAAAATTACTAGCCTATTCACATGATTAAAAAATTAATTTTAATCATTTTCTTAATCATAGTATTCAAATAATAATAATAATTTAAATAAAATAATATATTATTTATAATAATTAAATTATATTAAGTGAGAAATTATGGGTGACTACATTGTTGTCCAGATATGTGCCAAAAGGCAGAGAAATCCAAGACTGTGATTTGCTCAATTCATGGCTGCTCAAGCACCCACGCAAGCAAGCGTAATTCACACCTTAAACAACATCTTTGCAAATCATATTCGAAACATACTATCACAGAAAAGTTCTGTGAACTCCAAGTACATAATATGGGCAAAGCATCGTCAAGCTGCATCTGCAAAGCCTGCACATTTAGGCATGCTTGCTTTTCTTTCAGCTACAAAGATTTGGCATGCACACTCCGGTTTCGTTGCCCTGTTGCTCCTTCCATATCCGGCCAGTGACCCTCAGCTTCAGCTCTTTCCTGTCACCACCGGAGAAGAAAAGTGCCATGTTCCTCTGTATGATGAGCCCGTCATGGCTGTCCCGGACCTTGCGGTGACCATCACGGATGCTCCGAGGAGTGCCTTCCCATGTTAGCTTCCTTCCATTGGCCCCGACCTCGAGGCTGTAGCTGAAACTCCTGGCTTCGTTCTCATCGCCCATGAACCGCAAGAACGCCATGTACACAGGGGCCATCCCTAGCTGGAAGGCCTCGAAGTGCAAACAGAAGTAGTGCCCAAAACAGTTGAAGACCTGAAAATAGAAAATTCTGTGAAAAAAATAGAATGATACATACCAAAATAGATCATGTTACGGTAGAGCCCTTTAACCAATCTGCTGATGAATATACAACCCACAGCATGGACTGAATAACAACTATAATAAAATCCCACGTATAAAATGCCTTCTTTGTTGAATAACATGATTTAAATGATATGTGGAGTAAGTGGAAAGTGTGCTTACAGTCAGCATCCATGTGGCATTTTCAACCTCCCTTGGATTGGATTTGACATATCGATGATTAAATGTGCAGCCTGTGTGCATGTCTACCTTGTGGTCATCTCTTAAATGAGTGACCAAGAAAGGAATGTCCCCCACGACCAAGCATTCTGATCCGGCATATGGGCAACTGTATGGTCGATAGCTGCACTGAGATTCATGCTTCAGTTTGCTGTAGTATGGAAAGATTTCGGGGCAGCCTAGCGAGCCATATTTGCAAGGAAGCTCAAGTGATTCGGCAACCTTCTCCAGTGCTAAGCACCTGATGTCTCCAAGCTCTTGTCGACAAGTGGGGCATCGGTTGTGCACCCTTGTTTTACAAGTTGAACACAGTGTGTGCCCATTTTGACACTGCAAAAATAAGCTACTAATGAGACACAAGTTTACCGTGGATGCAAGGAACTATTGTTATTTGTAGGTGACAATAAGCTTGCTATTTGCTTACTGTAATCATGAGATTACCGAAACAGATAGTAAATATATGTGTATACATACATGCTAATAAAAAAAAATCACAGAATCATGAATGATACTACCCTGACTGGAAACATAATAGAACTGCAATCATATTTATCTCTATTTTCTGGATTATGAATTGTCTTTATTTCTATAACCTCAAAATAGTATTTACTTAATAGGAACCAACATTTGAAAATTATGTGCTTATAATCATGACAAGGTGCAGCAAAGGACCCTACACCATACTAACTTCAAATTAAATAAAGTATTTGAACCAATAAAAGTAAGTTGACTCGAAGACAGATTCCTTACCATTTAGAAACATGTTAGGAGAGGATATCTAATTTGTTGAAACAAAGGTACTAGTAAGCCTGATATTCCCAGATATAAAGTAATAACCATTCTTAATAGGAGGAAACCAGCTTTCCTAGAAATAATAAAACGATGTCTGATTTTTTACATAATCCAACTATACTACCTGATATATAGATAATCCACAAGAAGCTTATGAAGTTCATTAAATCTGCACATATGATGCATGAGCACTAGAGTTTGATGCTTGGATTGATCAGATAGGTTCGTTTGTGTTCATCTAATCATTATTTCAAACAAAAAAATTAACCAAATAGACAATTATGTATATATATGAAACACAAAAAGAACAAACATTACATAAATAATTTCTCTTCCTTGTTGAATAGGTTAGAAATGCTAGTTGCTTGTTTGTAATTTATAATCATGATATGTAACTATATACTGTAGCTTTATAAATATGTATGCCCAAATAATTAACATATGTTTTGTGGGAAAAAATTCAAGATAGCAGTCACCTGCAGATCGGACAAGAACATTTTCTGCATATAACATAACACCAATGAAGTTAATCAGAAACATAAACCAAATTCAGTTGCTGACACACGATGTAAGACTACATGAACCATCGGATGTCCAGTAGATCACATGACCAACACACTTTGAATGATTGTTAATCTAATACTCTATTTCTCATGACCCAAGCTTGAAACCAGATAATGCTCTCCCAAAAAGGAGTATTCATAAGTTGGGGATGGGTTTAACTCATATACTAATAAAAGCTTGGTCAATGTCCAATGTGAAATCAGATATTACAGTTATAGCTTTAGCTAGAACTCAGCTAAAATATGGAGCTGGCCTGGCCTAAATATGCTAGCAAATATCAGAAGTATGTATGCAGCTCCACAGTAATACATTAGATATCAAGAACTATTCCCAGAACATGGATCCATGGATTAGTTTAGAGGAATCAAAAAGTTCTTTGAAGTATCTTTTCAGCTTCAAAAATAAGATAGAACTCTAAAGGTTATATTTTTGAAATGGCAAGAGCCAAATGCCAGAACAAAAGGGATAAAGAAACAAACAATGTCTGATCAACTTTATTTAGATGCCTTATGGCCATATGCTGTCTAGGCTTTCTCAAGGACCATGCCAAAGTATTAATGAAAAGCCTGAATCAAGAAGTCCTCAAAATTCCGCACACATCCCAAATATCCAACTAGAACCATTTATAGGATCAACCAATTCGGCCAATGCTCTGATCCCATGCCACAATCAATAGCATAATTCTCTTTTCCAAGAATCATGGCAAATATGCAAAAAACAGAAACAAAAAGATAATGACCCGAAGGTAAAAAAATCATAATACAGCAGAATCGTTAAGCACTAGTACTCAAATATTGAATACTTTCAACACACATGCGGCAATTAATTATCCAACTTCACTAAATAAAACATAAATTGTTTGATTACAAAGTAAAATCATCAGTTTTAACATAGAATCACATATTGTATCACTCAAATGCCGAACGTTATCAGGATTTACAAGACAGAGGCACAAAACAAAATTTGCCCTAATCACCTCACTCAAATAGCCTAAATCGTCAAATCTTCAAAACTCAAGATTCCACACACATTCCAAATAGCCAATTAGAACCAAAATTCCAAGGCTTTAAGCTTGAATGAAGATTCATCCATATGATCAACCAATTCAGTCATTGACTTGATCCCGTGGAATTTCAAGACCACAAAAAAAAGCAAATTTTCTTTCCCAGAAATCACAGCAAATTTGACAAGAAACAGAAATATAAAGATAATGAACATTGAATACTTTCAACAAACATGTGACAGTTAATTACCACAAAAGAAAGCATAAGCTGTTTAATTATGAGGTAAAATCATCAGTTTTGTCATAGAATCGCATATCGTATCGCTCAAATGCCGAACGAGATCAAAGATTACAAGAAAGAAGCACATAGAAACGCAACATTTGCCTAATTACCTCACCCTAACAGAATAGCCAACCAAGATCGCTGCTTTAATCCAAAACCCGAAACTATCATTCTCAGAATCAAAACGCAAGAATCATCTAATGTGTTAGGGGGAGAAAGGAAACAACCTGATGGATCGGAGGGTACATGGAGTTGGTACAGACGGGGCACTCGAGCAGCTCGTGTACGCTGGTGGCAGGGGCAACACCGGGGTGAGGGCCGCCGCCGACGCCATGGGCTTTGGAGGATGTGTGGTGGGGGAGGGAGGTCTCCTCGTCCATCCCGTCGATCGACGACACGCACTCGATGCCGTCCGAGTCCATGCATCCAGCGGCGAGGAATTCGTTGCTCGCACGCCCACCCCTCCACCTCCTCCTCCTCCTCCCCTGTCCGCTCTTCGGTCCTCTGCCTCGAATAGGGTCGGAAACAGAACGAATGGAACGCCACTGGAAGGGATTTCAACGAAGGAAGACCAGATTAGGTAATCCAGAGAGGGACAGAACGAGATTACAACGGACGAAGACAAGATTAGGAAATCCAGAGAGACAGAACGGCCCTTCTTCTTTGAGACTCCGAATCACCCGTGGTGACGGGACCACCGTTATTTTTCGTTTGAGCAATTCTTTTTGATGCCAACCCAACAGCCACCCGAGTTGTGATTGGAGAAAGCACTCCGGGCCTACATCAAAGGTATTACTGTGCCCATAACCCGACAAGTGTTCCGTTTGGGCTTCTTGTTACGATAATCAATACGGCCCAATTCACTGTAGTTATCACTCTCGGCCCACTTATAAGCACCGCAAACAGAAGCTTCTCCAATTTCATTGGTCTGATAGATCACCGAAATCGATACCAGATTGAGATATAAAATGTTGATCCAACAAATTGACGGAGGAATAAGGTATTAATTGTGAGCGGAACATCCTTTTTCTAAGAGTTGGTTGTGGACAATTGTTGTTGATGAAGGAAGGTGTGGTATAGCCCACCATGATTCAAAGCTCAAAAGGAGTCACGATTGAAGTTGAGAGTGACTGGTCGAGGAAGCCATGGCTGCACATGCATACCACTGAGGCCACATGGGCTCCTTGCGGGCGACATGAGTGCTGGGGAAAGGTTGGCTTTTAAGAGCCTCACAACAAAATGCCGAGGCACCACACACACACACACACCACTTATGAATCCATTTCAGTATCTATTTGATGTGCGGTTTGTTTTGTGGCTGGAGTCTTCTGTTGTTTCTTTCATGGACTTCGTTTGTGAGATAATGGAATAATATAGCATTTAAAAACAGTAATAGGACTATAAAATTATGAAAAAGTTTTTTTTTTCTTTTGATTTAAATATTCGGTCAAGTTTGTAACTTTTGATATAGCATTGATCCTCTACTGTATATGTATATATAAATTTTGATATATATATGCATACATATGTATATATATAAATAAATATATATATATATATGTATATATGTATATATATGTATATATATATATATATGTATATATGTATATATATGTATATGTATATATGTATATATATGTATATGTATATATGTATATATATGTATATGTATATATAAATATATATGTATATATATATATATATGTATATATGTATATATATGTATATACATATATATATGTATATGTACATGTATATATATGTATACATACATATGTATACATATATGTATACATATACATATGTATACATATACATATACATATATATATGTATACATATATATATATGTATACATATATATATGTATATATATATATATACACACACACACACACACACACACACACACACACACACACACACACACACACACAAACACACACACACACACACACACACACACACACACACACACACACACACACACACACACACACACACATACAGACATACATACATACATACATACAGACAGACAGACAGACAGACAGACAGACATATTACTCTTAATTCTGAATCAAATGAAGGTGACATATTACTCTTAATTCTGAATCAAAATGTTTTGAATTACAGTGTATCGTCTGTTACAAAAGAAAATTATGCTACATATAGAACTAATGAAAAGAGAGCAAATCATCTTCCAGAAGTTATTTCACAAAATAGAGTGCATTTGAAAGAAACACTGAAACTGCTACATGATACAGATTTGGCACGAAGTACTTTGTAGCGTTTGTTGCTCATGGTAATAGGTATTTCCTGCTCTGTACATTGAACTTGCTGGAAGATGAAGCAAATTAATGGTGCAGTATATCTCATAACTGTGAACCTTTTAATTGGTATCAATGGTATTCACGACGTCCATGCGCCATCATGAATGACTAATGGCTTTGACTTTATTCTGTCTTTGGATGGAGCAAAAACATCCAAATATCGAATGCTGCAGTGCATCTCAGAATATACTTCAGCTTTGTGTATTAGTTTCTTGGAAATTTACACCCGAGTCGTTGCCCTTGCTCTAGCCACAGACCTTTCATATAATTCTTCATATTGTGTTGCTGAAGAATTCCAACTGAAATCCAGTCTCATGTCCCTCTGAACAAGTTGTTGCCAGCTCTCAGGGCTTCTGATGCAGTACTGAAATGCTCGTTCCATGGCATTGCTTAGACCCTACAGGATGTTCTTGTCACTTTGATTATTGACTTACAGAACTTGTCTTTGCATCAAATATATAAGACTCTCAGAGGTGATGATAAATTAACAGATGCAATGAATATTAAAAAGTATACTCTAGACTTGCGTTTGTGAGCATTGGCCTAATTGATCAAACAATGACGTTCACCTGTTCATTAGGTGTGATAAATGTGAATCCATTTCGGTATTGTACTGGTACTGTATTATCATCAATATCAAAAACACTGCAAAAAGAAAGATTGTAATTAATAAATAAAGTGGAATACAAATATTTGTACATGGCGACACCAGTAAGGAACAATCTAATTAGGCACCTACCTATCATTCAGCCCGCCAGTTTTTCTTACAATTGGCACAGAACCATATCTCATAGCAATCATCTGTATTATCACATACATTGAAAAACTAGTTTCAAAATCAACACAAAAAGACATCCATACAATAATGAAAGAGTAATCTGAGCTAGTTCTACTGTCATGTAAACACCGTCTTTGTAACTAACAAGATGCTGCCTTCGAAATGGTATAGGCGAGAAGCTTTTGTATACAGAAACCATAAAATAGGTCCAGATAAATAACAATTGGCAGAAAATAGCATAAAGACCGTACCTGGGTAAGGCCACAAGGCTCAAACATTGATGGAATAATAAACATGTCAGATGCTGCATAAATCAAGTGTGAAAGAGCATCATCATATTTCAAGAGCAATCGAACATGAGAGTGGCTTTGGAAATGATTTGCAATGCCCTCAAACTCTTGCTGCAAGATAAAGTAATCTTTAGAGACATGCTGTTTGTCATTGACAAAGAAAAAAAGCCTCATGCAAGGAAGTAATTGCAGATAAACAAAGAAGAAAATAGGATCAACTCAAAATTACGTTTTTATTTTATGTTCTAATTGTGCCTCCATAATGGGCGCCCTGATTAGTCAGATAAGAAAGGGAAGAATGTTTTAGTGGTTTATAAGGGTAGATGAGTCTATACTGATTAATGTAGACTCAAATGCTTACTTTGGATCCTCTTAAAGTAAAAATTAAACTCAAGTCTATTAAGACTTTCACTGTTTTGATTAAATATTTATGTAATCTGTCAACTACCTGCTTAAGTAGAAATAACATACAAGAATTGTGACATAATTTTGAATAATTCATATTCATGATAATTCATAAACCATGATGCAGAAACCATAATTTCTTAGAGGTTAACTCCTGAGAAAAGCTAGCATATGTTTATTTATTCTATAAAACTACCAACAACATTTGTCCATATAATACAAGCACACTCATATATCAAGAAATCCTCATGTAAGGTCTCTTGGGAATCCCATGTCCAATCATTTTGGATTTCCTGTATATATAGCATACATGTTTCATGTCCAAGTAACATATCTAAAGTTCATAACAAATGCCATAAAACAGGAAGAACTCAAAGATCATTCATTGCTTGTGTAGTAAGAATACTGGTCTGATATAATCTCGGTAACCTATTTGACCACTACAATACCAGTTTACCGGTAGTATACTGACCTAAACTGTCTGGTGTCATTGAGTAAAATAAATAAGGGACAAAAGAATGGTTAATCACATCTAATATCAATATATATGTTTTGATGTCATACTTGGTTAGACCAGTGGACTGGTAAATACAAGTTGATACTTATCATCGCAACTGGTATCTAAAACCTTAACAAACATTTTTTATGTGAAAATAAGGAACCATCCATAAAACTGATAGACTGCTTTTCAACAAAAGAGACATTACTTGAATGTGGGCCACTGGACTTGAACCAAGAAGCACAAACTGTCCTCCCAACTCCAGTGTACGGTATATTGCATGTCTGATAAGATGCACACCTTTCTGTGGTACGAGCCGTGTAATGCAACCAACCTGTTCATGAAATTTCAAATACTTGCTTTAAGATGAGAAGCAGTATTATGAGCTCACAGAAGATGGTGCTTGATTAAAATAAAGATTTCATATTCTTCTGAAAAATGTTCTACCATTCCTAAGTATGAACAAAGGAATAACCAGAAAAACAAACTACTATTTTCTGCAGACAAAGCTACATCTCTCATAAAGAAAAAGGATTAACAGGATAACGAATTTCTTACAATAAACCTATGAAAAGAAAATCTTACAATAGTGTCACATGAATATGGATGTGATTAACAAAATTGAATTTCTTTCTTGAAATTTTGTTTTAATTGTCAAAAGAATTTTTTTGGGCTCATCAAAAGGGCAAATTGGTGCCATAGTGATATTGCTCCATTATGACTTAGTGTTTAGTGTCAACTCTTCCAGAAATGAACTCCCTGCTTACATTAACCCTGCATAAGGTTGCTCCATAAGGTTCCATATGTTGGTCCTCCAAGAACACTGTATTTGCAGAAGCCTTAGCTACAACCTATAAAGTATTGAGATGGATACAACCAAGAATTGAAATTTTTATATAAAATATTAAAAAAAAAAAAATAATATAAAAAAAAATCTAAAAAGGAGGCGTACGCTACCTCAACGATGTCGCCTCCTCCTCTTCTCCTTGTTGCCTCAAATGAGGAGAAGAATGTGGACTCCTTCATCTCCTCATCTGCGGCATTTGGCGAAGAAAGCAGTGAAGACGTTGAAGGCCGCAGACGTCTCCGATCTTCGGTGAAGAACACAACGAAGAAGCCCAAAATTTCAGACGAGGTGATGGAGGAGACCACCTCTTCCGCTGCCCTAGCCGTCGCCTAGTCGTTACCTCCTAGATCGAGATCGTCGAGGGAGGGCGGTGTCGGATCGGGACGTGTCAAGGTTCTCCCGATTCTCCCTCTTCTTCGAATGCTATCTCTTTCTTCTTCCTTCTCTCTTGACGCTTCTTCTTCCCTTGCCGCAACCAGGCTGATACCGCCCGGTAGCGGGAAGTCACGGTTGAAAATTTCGGGCGACCTGTTTCGGGCGGTAACGGTCAAAATTTCGATCGTTACCGTCCGATACAACCATGTATCGTCCGATACGGGGCTAGATCAAGCATTCCGCCCGGTAGCAGGCGGTCCGTGTACTGGTCTACTGACGGACCGATACATACCGCTCGATATGAGCGGTACCATTCGAAATTTAGAACCTTAGATACAACACAATATGGGAATGCTAACATGACAAATCGTATAAAAGAACACATGTCAAATAATAAATATATATACTCCTATGTTGTTTTGATTTTATACTTTGTATGATATCGACAATTATACAATCATCATAAAAGCAACTTAAGAAAAAAACATGTTAACCATACATCTACAGAACAAATGTTCACACAAATACTTCAAACATGTATATACCATATAGTATATAGACACCATCATGAAGTCAAAAGTCCAAGTTACAAACCTATAGATGATGTCTACCATACATACAATAACTAATATCAATGACCTGATGGACAAGAGTCTAATATATTTTAAATACCCAACATGTGCTGAAAGTGTCCAACTGTGTCAGTGTCTGACGTGGACAGTACAGATATACTATATAGCATGGTTTGACATATCGCCCTGTATCGAGCAGTATAGCAGTTGGGGGGGTGTATCGAGCGATACATCCTTCATACTAGGCAAAACGATCAAAATTTGATCGTTACCAACCTATACCGGTTGGTAATGGTCGGATTTCAACCAGAATCAATCAAGGGCCCAGAATGAATTGGTTCCAATCGTCAATTTGACTGTTGGATCCATTTAAATGTCTATTTAACCCCACTTCTCCTCCCTCTTTCACCCTATTTCAATATCACATTTTTTAACACTATCTAACTCAACCACTCTCTCCTTCTCACAAATTCTCATGTTCAATATCAACAAAAGAACCTTTTAGAACATACTGCAAAGCTACTCATCAACATCTCGAAAAGATAAATCCACTTTTCCTTCTTTTTTAAATATTTTTTTTATTAAAACATAACTGAATTTGCATTTAATTCCAATTAAAATACCCTAATTTAGGGTTTTCCTCATTTTTAGGTATTTGTTTTGAACTATCAACATGTTCCAGCATACCATGTGTCGGTATGCTTGTATAGACCTATATATACTGGATCGGTGAAAGACCAGCATGGTCGGTTGGCACAAAATACACCATCATGAAGTCATAAGTCCAAGTTGCAAGCCTATAGATGATGTCCACCGGACACGCAATAACTAATATCAATGACTGTTGATAGACAAGAGCATGGTTTGCAGTACCGGTCCGTACCGCCCTGTCACGGACAAACTTCGAAACAGGGTGTTCGATGTAATGCTTATGTATGTCCGTGTCTTTTGGCATGTTCATACCTTGTACAGCATGTAGAGGGGCGGCCGAAGGCTTAATAGTCCCATTTTAGTTGGGTTGGTGGCCTCTTTAGGCTTGTAAATAAAGGTTGTGTCATGTGGACACGTGCGAGAGATTCTCGGTCTGTAATAGACCATTTTACCCTTTGTTGTGCCACTGTTCAGAGCTTGTAAAGTCTGTTTGTAATTTGCATTGTCTATGAAGTGTTTTTCGGAGATGTTTGCTTGTGGATCCCGATTGAGGCGTTCTCTCTAGCCCATTCTCTCTTTTGTTGGTCCTAAGGGACAATGGGAGGCTTCGGGGAGGTTGACCTTTGCGGACGGATACGCAGGGGTGCCGCACGACTTAGGCAAAACCAGCTAAGTCCGTGACAGCCCGGTACGGGCGGTACGTACCGGTCCGACAGGCTTCCGGTACGCGGACCGCCTGTTACCGGTCTGGTACTATAGCAGTACTGTAGCACTGCTGCAGTGCTCGGCACGCCTGAATATACTGCTCGGTACACCTGGGTGTACCGAGCGGTATACCGTACCGTACCGGTACCGAGCCCAGGTCGAAACTCCGGTACGGTACGGTATTGCGAACCTTGGACAAGAGTAGTATATTTTAACTACCCAACATGTGGCAAACCTATAGATGATGTCTACCATACATACAATAACTAATATCAGTGACCTGATGGACAAGAGTCTAATATGTTTTAAACCCAACATGTGCTAAAAGTGTCCAACTGTGTCAGTGTCTGACGTGGACAGTACAGACATGCTATATAGCATGGTTTGACATATCGCCCTGTACTGAGCAGTATAGCAGTTGGGGGGGTGTATCGAGCGATACATCCTTCATACTAGGCAAAACGATCAAAATTTGATCGTTACCAACCTATACCGGTTGGTAATGGTCGGATTTCAACCGCAATGCCTATTTAACCGTTGGATCCATTTGAATGCCTATTTAACCCCACTTCTCCTCCCTCTTTCACCCTATTTCAATATCACATTTTTTAACACTATCTAACTCAATCACTCTCTCCTTCTCACAAATTCTCACTCATGTTCAATATCAACAAAAGAACCTTTTAGAACATACTGCAAAGCTTCTCATCAACATCCCGAAAAGATAAATCCACGTTTCCTTTTTTTAATATTTTTTATTAAAACAGAACTGAATTTGTATTTAGTTCCAATTAAAATACCCTAATTTAGGGTTTTCCTAATTTTTAGGTATTTTTAGAGATTTTTTAGATATTTTTTTGAACTATCGACATGTTTCAACGTATCATGTGTCGGTATGCTTGTATAGACCGATACATACTGGATTGACGAAAGACCAGCATGGTCGGTTGGCACGAAATACACCATCATGAAGTCATAAGTCCAAGTTGCAAGCCTATAGATGATGTCCACCAGACACACCAAAACTAATATCAATGACTGTTGATGGAAAAGAGTAGTATGTTTTAACTACCCAACATGTGGCAAAAGTGTTCAACTGTATCAATGTCTAACATGGAAACTGTGGACATAGCAAGCATTTTGGAGAATTGATGCTTTATAGGCCGCATCCTCGTTTTCTTGGACTCATTAAATGGTCAGCGATCCCCACATTTTCATTGCTATCATCCCTCCTACCCCAATCACCTTGGGCAAGACTAGGATATCATTCATTTCATATATTCATTAGCACTACATTGTTCCATAAATCAAATGCTGATTAAGACATGTTTTAGATACATGAAACTGAAACCCTTTTCACAAAACATCTTTGTTTCCACCATATTGAAAAATGATAAAACAAAACACTCAGAGTAAAATCTATAACTTTCGATGAGATTAAACTTTTGAAATGTTTAGCAGTTGAGAATAAAAGCTCTGAGAGTTGATGATATTAAATGGCTTCTCAAGAGGACTATTGCATCCATTTCCCACAACTGGTTAGAAATGCAAACAGAACACACAGAGGTAGGAATTGATCTTGCTAACAAATACTTACAAGACAACCCAATTATAGAGACTAAGGGAAGAGTATAACTAGTTCCTGAAGTTATCTGGATATTCAGTAGCTGGTTGTTAGAATGGGAAACCAAAAAAGGGTTCCTTCAGCAATAAAGTGACAATGCAACAATAACAAAATCAACCTTATATCACACTTGTTGACAATTATTGGTCTGTTCTTGGTCCTTGTAATAAGCAATACTTAAGCTCCACGAAGAATGGCTTCTAAATATGCAGTTAAGTTGATAGGTAAGCTAGAGCTACTTATATGCGATTGTCATGTGATTGTTCAGTTGATGATATGTTGAATACTTTATAATGAGAAAAAAGAAACTTTTCATATGTTTAAGAGGGTTAAAATATGGCAACAGTTAAGATTAGCATTACATATTACCACTATGCCAAATCACTGCAACAAACAAGTAACTAGAAAGGAAATTAAGTTCTTTGATACTCAAGCTTTATAACTTTGTCCAAATACACGACCAGAAGGACCTAAAAGGCAGTAATCAGATAGCATATCTTAATTTGATGTGAAGAAGTTTACCAGTGGTTGAGTAACCTTTGAACTGGAAAGCTTAAGAAGCTTCCTTAGAGCATCTTTGTTCTCTGCTTTTCCCTGAAGATCATCAGCACTGTATTGAACTCTGATATAGTTATCTGTAGAAGGATTCCATGCATCTGTATCAATACCATTAAGAACCCCAACAAATTTCTTAGAAGAAGATTTTAATGTTTCATGGAGTCCCCGACCACCCTGTCAAAAGAAGCAACACATCAGTAAGAGCAGAAAGTCAAAGAAGCTACACATATATGTTTAAATACTAAATAAGTCAAAAACCAGAGCCAAAAAGCATTTTTTTAGTAAAATAGATGCAGTTCATGACTATAGAAATAAAATCTGACATTTAAGGACAACCATTTCAAGTATAAACCAAAAGGTATATTGAGCTAGACATTGCTCATTACAATTAAAATAAGGAAACAACTATGAGGACATAAACAATGTTATCAATGATAAACATTATAAGCTGAACTTCTGGGGTATCCCATGGACCATATACCTGGATTGAACAATGAAACAAACATATTTCAGTGGAAAAGGGACCTGTTACTTAAGAGAATTTTCTTAACTATGAAGAGTGAAGACTACTATAATTGAAGTCTCAGTCATCATCAAGAAGAAAAAATAAGTAACAACTTAACTATAATCACAACTCGTATAATCAAGACAAGTATCTAGTATTAGTACACTAATTTGCTATATGATAAAAACCTGAGAAACTACAAACAATTGCATAATATGCATGAAAATAAGAACTTCCTACTGAGTTGCAACCTCAGCTGCGGTTATTCATGTGATAAGTAGGCATAAGGACCTTGTTTAACTTTCATGCCATATAAATGAAAAAGAAATGCTTTAAAGATCTGAACTGCCTAGTGATGCCGTTCCATATGTGCTGGTTGACCGTGGTAGAGGCAATCAATCACATCAAGTAGACTTGGCAAGTGAAAATGTACAAGAAGCCACCAAGTAGATGTTCTTGATATGTTGTTTTATAAAACTGATACAACTATCTAGTCTTTTTATTTTTCTGGTGATATTTTCTGTAAGTCCATAGGTCAATTTTTCTCTTGGGTCAATGATAAACTGGCAATGAATCAGTATATTCTCAGAGGGTTCATTCTCCTTTGTGATTCAGTTGCATTAAGTTTAAACAAGCATAACAAACTTCCAGGCAACAGAAATATCCACATGGATCAAGAAATTATATGGTTTACTTTTAAAGTGTAATTAGCCAAGCCATGCCAAACCTAGGATCTGATTAGGCTAAGCACAAACCCCTGTACCCAGGATGTAACACTACATTTTTATTCTTCTGCCTAATCACATATTATACTCAACAGGATTAGGTGCCCCAGATATCTTCGAGTAACTTAATTTGCATTAATCTGCATGCACTTAAATATTTGGAGGCTTACAGTTACAGCTCCAATAAGGTTATTAACTACTAGACAGCAGAGGCCCAAATGCCCAGATACCTTTATATCATGCACAATATCCTGCTCTGTGGTAAGCAAAAATCTGAATCATAAAGGAAAATACAACATTTGCAGATGTTTTCAGAAAGGTTGATCAGTACCTCTATAGTGCACACCTCTTGAGCATAAGTTGGTGATACAGTGGTAACAATGTTAGAGAACACAATTGCACCCTGAAATTTTACTCCACTGCTTTATCAACAAAATAGGAGGAAAAAAAAATTCCATACTTTTAGTAGGTCTATTTCACTGACATTTGCATAATGGTCTCTTAAATTACCTTGACAGGATTGACCTTATCATGTGCTGAATTGTCCTGCATTCTGTCAGGTCTATTTAGGTGGTGAACATTAAGTCCACAGGATGCCAACTCTGAAGCAGGTGCTGTCCCCTGATATTCGAAGTTGTGGCAGGTGAAGCAAATTCTAGCTGAATTAAAACCTTTGGCAGCATATATATCCCAATAAAGTGGTGCCTGAAAATAAAGAACTCGGTTACATCTGGGATTTTAGAAAATGTCAACCACAGCTGTGTAACTGAAATTCCATTAACAAGCAAGGGGCATTCGATCATTTAACATGATGTCAGCAGATGGTACTTAGTGCCTACAACAAAAGCTGTCTGCCAATCATGACAATGAATTATGTCAGGTTTTTTCCCAGCTTGATAGAGCAATTCAAGAGCAGCACGGCTAAAGAATGAAAAACGTTTGAAGTCATCATGCTCTCCATAGTATTTTCCTCTCCAGAAGAACTTAGCTGGATGATGAGGCTCTATAAAATACACAGGCAGACCTGCAAATCACATTCTTGTGAACCTCAATTTGTTAAAATATATCACTTCTTTTAGATTAAAGGCTAAAAATCTGTGTCAATCAAGCTTTAGACCTTCAATAGTCCCAATCCAAATTTTATTCTTGAACGTCTGTCCATCAAAATAAGACTCTACTACAACATCCAGAGCCTGCAACATTAGCCAAACTGAGAATTTAGTAGAAGAAACAGCTCGTTTTCCCAAAAGATAGAAACAATACAATGTAACAAGCAAGTAATATACCTTCAGGTCAGTGATAAGATCATGCTCCATGCAATCATATTTTGGAAGGATAATTTCTACCAAGTGTCCCTTCCGCTGTAGTGCTTTACCAAGACCAGACACAACATCCCCTAAGCCACCAACCTAAACACATAAATAGATAAGAACATGATTGGATAAAAGAACGGAGAAGTTGAGTTTAACAAAAATACAAATTAAACAAAACAGATTAAATAAATTTACACACAGGCAACAACCTTATAGTCAAACAGACATGTTTAGAGGGGCCTCACATTCCTTTGACTTTGAGCGGATGCTTACGAAGTTGGTTCAAGAGCAAAACAATGAAACAGAAAACTAAAACAACAGTCTAGCATTCACAAAGTACTTCAACAAATTAGCACCTATCATCATTAGTTAGTGACCAAGCTACCTTATCTTGCTGATTCATTTGCAACAATAAATAACTTGGATTCAATTTAAAAGACAAAAGGTACTTCAACTTTATTCGAAAGCTTCTTCTGCTGACTGAACAATAAGGTACTTCAAAAGCTAAAACAAAAGATCTAAAAAATCTCAAAACCAATTTGACATGTATTCAAATTGAAAGACACGGAACATATGAGTTAAACTTGGAATAGCATATTGCCAAATTTATCATAAACATAAATCATTTTGATTTCAACTGTGACTTTGCCTCACCTTTGCAACTGGAGCCATTTCTGCTGCAATATGGATTATGTGCAATCCTGGGCTGCATAAGTGAAACAGAAAAAAAGAGTAAATGTAGACATGTTTCACACTATAATGTTATACTGTTTCATATGATAATGTTATATAGATCACATCTACCCGTGATGGCAACAAGAAACCCAACCTTTTGCGAGAGTACGTCAACTTGAGGAACGTAGCCACCTTTTCATGCTCATTCTTGCACCTACTTGCCAAAAATGCATCATGAATCTGAGCATCCTTCTTCCATATCATTTCTCTCAACAACTTAGCATCATTAGGTGAGATTTTCTTTTCAAGTAACCAACCTTCAATTATAAGCAGTAAACGACTCCAGAATTCCCAAGGCATATTTTCCAATGAAGATTTTTGAGATCTTTTCTCGCTTTCTTCTTTTAATTTAGTTAGTGTATGATGAAATTCTCTAACTGATTCTTGAAACATCTCAATTTGGGAATGTATTTCTAGATCAGACTCCTGCAATCGTTTCTCCAATATATCAATTTTCTGTTGCAGAATCTCATCAAAATGGTGAAACTTTTCAGATGGAAACTTTGACATATTTGTTTCTGTTATTGACGCTTCTAACTTGTCAACCTTCTTCTGCAGCTCATGATATTGTTGTAAATCTAAAGAAGGATGGTCCAACTTTTGCCTTGCATTATCAAACAATGCTTGTAAATTTTCAACCTTGATCGACAAACCTTTGCATTCACATTGCAGAGAATCAAGTTTTGAAACATCATCTTGAGCATTTGCAAATTGAGATTGCAGCTCTCTAAAGGAAGCCTTTAAAGCAGATTGTTCTCTCCCTAGCAATGATACATGCTCCTCTGTTTCACTAACATCAGCAAGTTTCAACTTAAGAGTCTGTATATCATCCTTTAGAAATTCATTTTCTTTTCTGAGATCATTAAGCTCCAACACAAGGGGAGATTCACGGTCAAGTATACCATGCTTTCCTTCCTTGACAGAATTCTTTGAGGACATTTCATTCTTCAGCTTCTCAAGCTGCCTTTCGAGTAGCTCCACATTTATCTTCTCTTGAGCTGCAACTTTAATTCGTGCATCTGTTTCTGCTAACTTCATCTCTAAATTGTTTATTTCAGCTTGCAAAGCCTCCTTTTCAGAAAGAATTTTATCAAGTTCTTTAAGTGCATGAATTCGAGCTTGATTAAGAAGCAAAATATCTGCATAACAAATTATTAAAGTGGCAAACGAATTATAAAGATAAAGGTAACAACTTCGCATGGAAGCACAAATAAGTATGCCTACTTTTCTCAGCATTCCTGATCATGGATATTAAGTCTTCTAGACGAATGCTTGAATGCGATTGTCTGACGTCATTCTCAATCTGCGGAAGAAACATATTATTCATAAAATTCAACTCCTTGACAAAAAATGATCAAAACAACTAAGTATGTGCACCAATTGGATATATAAGTTGTTGTAAGCAATCAATAAGCATCAATCTAGAGAAAAAAACAAAAGGTAGACAAGCAATATTGGAAAAGATCATCTAATGCATTTAATAAGAGGATGAACTTAGTTCACAATACTTTGCTAATGTGGGTTTGGGAAGGGTCAATATAGGCCTTACCTTTATACTTATAGAGAGGCTGTTCCTGAACAAACACATTGAATAAGTACACAAAAAATAGCTGACCACTGAGTAATAGTCAAGGGAAGAATATATCTCCTCACAGTAAAAATGAACTTTTTGATGAGGAATTAAGGAAACAAGGGAAGAATATATCTCCCCACGGTAAAAATATTTTGAAATTTGTTTGCATCAGTTGATGAAACCTTCCTATTTGTCATAACAGACCCAACAGAAAAGGTGTCCCAATATGTAGTCTATGCACACAAAGAACAGTGAAAATAATTAGCAAGTGATTTGCCACTCTATAGATTAGGTCGAAGCAGACGAATTCCAATGACAAATCTGCAACCTGCCGTATCTTGACGGCAACTGTATTCTACCAACCATTTACTGCAACAAGACAAAAGGTAAGAACCAATCTCAAAAGAGAAGGATCCAAGGGATAGAGTCTTATATGAGCCATGATAGCTAAAAGGTAAGACACCAAATGATGTTCAAAACATGCTGTCAAAATGACCTCTACAGTTCAAAAAAGAAAAAAAAAATTGCAATTAAGTGTCTCTATTACCAAAAGTAATAAGATGCATCACAAAAGTTAACAAAGAGAGTACATTACCACGATATTAGTTTCTTCAGGGGTCAACACTGCCACATTCATCTCCCTGTTAATATCAGAGTCAGCATCATCACTTGATATAGTTTTCTCGCCTGACCGTGATATACCAGCAACACTAGATTCTTGAGCTTCACTGTTGTTATTTTTATGGGATTGAGTGTCCATATTTAGTGGAAATTGCCTTGAAGGAACTCTTTTAGCTTGCTGTCTCTTTTGCTGGGAACTGTATACGATAAAGCATTTTCCCAAACAGCAGTTATGATATATTACAATAATTCTTCACAAACAAAAAAGTTATATAGTTAACTCACAGTAAATTTGAATCAAATTATGGTATTAAAAGTACAAACATATTACCATTTTCATTTGGACTTAATTAACTTTCGTTGCACTGGGACAGCAGAACATATGGTTTGTCAACAAGGTCATGCATGTGTTTTTGTATATAAAACAAAATAATTAAACCCTTCAAGACTTCTTTATTATGAAATTTTGGTACCGATAACACCTATGCATGTGCATCTTTTCATGCTATAAAATGTAAGCATTCATATGTATGTGTGCATGCATGAAATGGAAGGATGGTTCAAGGCTTCTTTGTTTTCTTAACAGACATATGAAGAAACGAAGAAAGCTAGCAGGTCATTTCATAGACGGATCAGTATAAGCAGGGGTATTTTGAAAGAACCAATAATTAACACAAAGTGTATCATTGAGAATTTTGAAAGTGAAAATACTAGCAAAAGGATGAATGCTTAAGCAGACTGTACATGAACAAACACTGGAAAAATAGTTGTAACAAAATAATACAATAAGAAAGGTACAAGGAGCTAAGAGCAAGAAATTTTGAAGCCATGGTTGGATGAATGTCATGAGGGAACCATGGGCATCAGGCCATAGGAAAATAAGAAAATATTGGAGTTTCATTAGGTAAATATCACAACTCATTCCTCATGGACTCTTAACTAGACTTCTATTCATACTAGCAAAAATTATCCTTCAAGAGAGAAGAAAGAAAATAAAAATTACAATCAGTTGATTTTGTTTTATTGTTTCTTCTTCCTTCTTATTTAGCTGAAAGTTTTTTCCATATGACTCAATCAGATAGAACTAAATATGAAACTGGGTATAACTCAACCAATCTAGTATTTTCACTCAACCAAACACTAAATAAACCGAATTTGAACTTGGACCATTTCCATTGCAAGAATTTTCCATGTGGAGAGAGTTTGTACAAAATTAGTTTGGGCATTCTGCATGCTAATACGACAAGATTATGGTTGCACTGTGTCATAAACTGGCCCAATAGTCCTACTGATACAAAAATTCAAACATAACGAGCATGAAACCATGCGGCCCAAAAGCATCATAACCCCTCCCATCTCCAGGGTACTGATATTTCACCTAACATGTGCATCTTTCATCATAATTCTGGAAGCTTCAGGATTAACTATCTATTTTGATGATGTATATCTAGGAACAATGTGGGATGAAATTGGTAAATTATAATAGGATTTCTATTTTACACTACTGAAGACCAGTTTTCTTCATTCCCCTGTTCTCTTCATCAAGTGTCATCTAAACTAACTGAAGTACTAATTGAGGTGTCACATACTGACTGATATTTCACCTAAAATGAGCTTATTCCATCATAATACTGGAAACTTCAACTGCTCTAACTTTTGATTCGATGATGTATATCTGGGTACAATATGTGATGAAATTGAATTATTATTCTATTGCTATTTTTAAGCTACCGAAGACCAGTCTTGTTTATTCTTCTGTTTTCTTCATCAAGTATCATCTAAACTAACCTTGTACTACAATTTTTTACCGGATAAGCAAATGATTCACCAATTCCGTAGTTAAAGCAGATTTCATTAATCCTGTCGCAGCGATCAAAGTCACAAGAAGAAGCAAGAAACTGCAAATGACCAAAGAACCCCACTCAAGAAACCAAACCAACGATTCTTGAAGCAGAAATCTGTAGAAGCAAGAAAGTGCAAGTGACCAAGAACCCCAGCTCGAGAAACCAAACCAAACCAACGATTCCTCTAAGCCGAAACCTTCCAGTAAAGACCACCAATCGTCACAAGCAAACTCAAGACATCGTAACTGCCGACAACGCCAGTGAGAAATCACGGGAACCCCAATCGGCCGTTTGGAAACCGACCTACGCGATCAAGAAGGAAGCGGGGAGGGCGGACCTCAAGTTCCTGTTCCGCATCTTGCCAGAGACACGGAGCGAGGGGCGGAGGCGTGCGATCGGGGGGCGGGCGCGGGGCTTGGTGCAGCTCAGCCCGCGGCCGAGAACCAGGGAGCACGCCTCCGACGCCATGCGAGGAGAGCTCCAAGAAGCACAACACCAGAAGAAGAAACCCGGAGAGCAGTTAGGTTTCTTGGATGGTCATCGCCACAAGAAGAAACGAAGCGAGAAGAGAATCCTCGAGAAACGGATCTCCTCCCTTCCTCTTTATATAAAGGCAGCGCTTCCTTCGTTGCTTTGCCGTCTTCCTTCGGATATTTAATCTGCCTTTCCGCAGGTGTCTTCTGCGTCTGAGCGGATCGGAATTGACCGTTGATAGGGGGCTCCAATTGAGAAGCCCATCGATCGAGGCCGTCGATCGATATCCTGGACAACGACATTTAACTAGATCCGAAGGATCTGGACCGTCGGAATAGGATAGAGAAAGAAGGGTGAGCAAAGGTGTGCTCGTATCACGAGGTCATAACGGTGTGTCGTGATATCGTGGCGGTCGTTGTCGTCATGTGCGATGCACGTGAAATCGGTGTTGCAGCCAATCGCTTCAGCCTAATTATAGAAGATACCGTAGGGGCAAAAATGGCCGAGTCAGAGCACGACAGCAGCCACACTTCAAGTCGACGAAGTGTAGAATTAATCAACTAGAAATCACCCGCATTGATCAGGAAAAGACGAATCCTAAAGACAACGCAAGATACGACTGAGGAAACGACAGTAGACGCGGACCGGTCGGTTGAATTACCGCTTTGGCATTGGGTCCCTTTTTCTTAGGGTACGTGGCATGTGATGAGTGGTCCTAAATAATATATTCGACTATCATTTAATTCTTTCTTTGTCAAGATTTTTCTTAAGTGGAAGATCTTCTTGCCTATGAACACTCAAATTATGATATTACATTGTGACCTTTGTAGAGAGTGTCATAGTGTTAAAGTTGTCTTAATACTAGCACCTCTGTCCTTGGATACAATATGTAAAGTTCATGCAACGCCAAGCTCCAAAAAGGATAGGAGAAGAAAATTTTTTCATGTTTCTTTGAAAAGTGAGTGCGACCATTTAGTTTTGCTTAGACCATCCAAAAATTCATCTGTGTCCTTCAAAACTAATAAGGCTAAGAAAGATAAATTCTTCAAAATCATATATACCTTATCCAATCTTGTCATCATTATCTTTCTTCTAATTTCAAATTGTAAAAAGTTTTCATTGTGTAACATGTCAACTCGAGTCATGGAGTCAACCTGGTCCAGGTTTAAGCCCATTGCAAATTTGATGTTAGGGAGTTAGTGGATTTAAGACAGACCTACAAAACTAGATCAAGAGCATGCCAAAGGAAAGTCCTTCGATGATTAAATAAAAAAAGAAAAAGAAAAATTATGTTAGATTGAAAGGAATAAACCTATTTAATAGCTAATCATTATCTATATATATAGAGAGTCGATTGAAATATTTGGGCATTGCAGCTACCATCGTTATTTCAATCATGTAGTCCACTCGCTTGAGACGTCAAGTTGACAAGATATTTGAATAAGTGTCAAGTTAATTCATGCGATGAACTGATGCGTCGTGGCTGATGAGTCAGCATGGTCCGGTGCACGGAGCGATATCGGGAGTCTTCGGTCAGCTTAGCTGGATGCCGGAATCGATCGAGCCCTTTAGTCGGTGTATTGGCATTGCAATATTGACGTCTCTTCGTCAGGATGCTGATTGGCATGTCGGTAGGAAGGACGCCTCTATCGATAGGGATGGCCTCGCTTCAGACATTACCATTTTCCTACACAGAAGGTCCCACCGGGTCGTTACCGACTGTGGCCCTCGACAGGTAAGTCAGTGTGGGGTTCTGCTTTCTGCCTCCTTTTTTTCCTTCTCTAGTCGGATGCTGGCCAGGGGCTTTTATACTGTTATACCGAAAAGCTAATTATAAGTTCTTCTCTTGGTCGTACGCGGGTTTGACGTGGCGACCGATCCTTGAGGGATGAGATGATACCTTTATGTGGCCTCCGTCCTAGGACGTGCGAAATGACGCCATGCGGTGCCGTCCCAGGCTTATTGGGACGAGACATACCGAGTGGCATCTTGATACGGTTACTAGCTCAGCGCGTGAGGGTGCTTCTCTTGCTGACTTGGCTATGGCGTGGCGTGGTATCGATTGTAACGTGACCTAAGCCCAAAGTATACCTTATTGTAAGGTCCTTGAGGGGGCGGGAGGCATGCCTCGATTGGCTTGTCATGAGGTAGTTCGAGGGCGGCGCCTTATGCTTTGGGAATGATTTTGTGTTGTCGGTCGGGTGGCTGGGCCCATGCAGGGTGATGTTGACGAGTCACTAGTCAGGAGACCGAGTTGTGTGAGCTGAGAGGAGATGGCCTATTGGCCGAGTAACTGATCTCGAATCTAGGATTGTAGCGGGTGAGTCGTAAGTCAGGAACCGACCTGGAGTGACTCGGGCCAGGATTGAACCTGTGGGCCGAGTGACTGATCTCGGGTTCAGGTTTGGTGCTGGCGAGTCGTAAGTCGGGAAATGATCTGGAGCGACTTGGGCAAGGATTGGTCCTGTGGGCTGAGTGACTGATCTCGGGCTCAGGTTAGGTGTCGACGAGTCGCAAGTCGGGAACCGATTTGGAGCGACTTAGGCAAAGATTGGACTTGTGGGCTGAGTGACTGATCTCGGGCTCAAGTTTGGTGCTAGTGAGTCGCAAGTCGGGAACCGATCTGGAGTGACTCGGGCAAAGACTGGACCCATGGGCCAAGTGACTGATCTCGGGCTCAGGTTTGGTGTTGGCGAGTCACAAGTCGGGAACCGATCTGGAGCAACTCGGGCAAAGATTGGACTTGTGGGTCGAGTGACTGATCCCGGGCTCAGGTTTGGTGCCAGCGAGTCATAAGTCGGGAAACGATCTGGAGCAACTCGGGCAAAGATTGGACCTGTGGGCCGAGTGACTGATCTCAGGCTCAGGTTTGGTGCCGGCAAGTCGCAAGTAGGGAAACGATCTAGAGCGACTCAATCAAAGACTGGATCTGTGGGCCAAGTGACTGATCTCGGGCTCAGGTTTGGTGCTGGCGAGTCACAAGTCGGGAAACGATCTGGAGCGACTCGGGCAAAGACTGGACCTGTGGGCCGAGTGACTGATCTCGGGCTCAGGTTTGGTGCCGGCGAGTCGCAAGTCGGGAAATGATCTAGAGCGACTCAAGTAAAGACTGGACTTGTGGGCCAAGTGACTGATCTCAGGCTCACGTTTGGTGCCGACGAGTCACAAGTCAGGAAGTGATCTGGAGCAACTCGGGCAAAGATTGGACCTGTGAGCTGAGTGATTGATCTCGGGCTCAGGTTTAGTGTCGGCGAGTCGCAAGTCGGGAAACGATCTGTAGTGACTCGGGCAAAGACTAGACCTGTGGGCCGAGTGACTGATCTCGAGCTCAGGTTTGGTGCCGGCGAGTCGCAAGTCGGGAGCCAATCTGGAGTGACTCGGATAACGGCCAGGGGCATTGTTGGGCAGCATGCCAAATTTTGCCTAGGTGCCACCGTGCCACGTGGCAGGCCATGTGGAGTAGTGCAGGGCCTAGCGGGAAACTTCTTGTTCCAAATGGCTTCTAGCAAGAGATTTTAGGTGATGAGGCGCCTCTGGCGGGAGCTCCGAGACTGGCAAATTTGGCGAATCCGAGAAGTTATGATGGGTTTTAAATGCTGCAACCATCTCTCTCCTTGGGAAGCCCAATCGTCGTCTCGCGACGGATCAGTCTGCCCTTTATAAGCTTCCTTCATAGTAGTTGCCCTTTACTTTACTCATCTGCCATTACCTTGCCCGGTTGCCATTGTCCTGCGACCCGGCTTCTTCCTTCCAACTTCGAGGTCGGGATGTCTATGCCTTCTTCTTCATCTTCTTCTTCCTTGTCTTCTTCTTCTTCATCTTCTTCTTCCTCGTCTTCTTCTTCTAGGGGTCCCGAGGTTGAGGTTGTCAGTTTGTCTTCGGGAGGTGCACCTTCAAAGGCCATAGGGAGTCCCATCGTGCTTGCAAATCTCAAGTTGTGGCACGATGTATTCTCGGTGGCGACCGAGGAACTTTTGGGGGAGCTTCGGGATTGCTATTATATCCCAAAGTGCTATGGCGTTTTCGCCCCTCGGCCTGGTCAATAGTTGTACGATCAGTTTCCCGATGGGTTCGAGCTGACCATGGGTGCCCTTGAGGTGGGACTGCGGTTCCCGCTGCATCCTGTCATCGAGGTGTGCCTCTGCAAGTGGGGGATATCACCATCCCAGATGGCGTCGAACTCTTAACGCTATCTGGTGGCTTTCCTCGGGGAATGTCGGGGGGCAGAGATAGTGGTATCAGAGTCAGGTTGTTCGTGTGAATGATTGGTTTTGAACTGCATGTATTGTGTTTATGAAGAATTTTGACGTTAAATTGTTAACGTAATAAACGAGGAAGGGCAGCAACTATTGCTGCCCTTGCTGTGCTTGCTGCCATCTTTGTGCAGGCAGGCCACCTACAGTGGTGGCGCGCAAGGGCGGCGCCTGAGGTGTTGGACCCGCGGGCAAAGACGCCGCGGAGCAATGGCGCTTGTGGCCACGGCGCCCGCGGGTTGAGGCACCGCAAGGCAACGGCGCCTGCGGCCGCTGCTCCCGCGGGGTGACGCACCGTAGGGCAGCGACGTCTGTGGCCGCTACTCCCATGGGCAAAACTCCTGTAGGGGCGGCCGCCCGGCGAGGTAGCACCACCTGCGGGGGCAACGCTTACCCACAAGGGCACCCACCTGTAGGGGCGGCGCCTCGGCCCCGTTGCACATGTTGCCGCCACCCTGGCAGCAACATGGAAGAGGGAGAGGGGCTTAGGGTTTTAGGTAAAAAGATAGTTTTGCCCCCTCGAAATTTGAGAAATTCTAGTTTCAGTCTTTTATCTAAATTACAAAAATACCCCTAGGATTCAAAAATTCCCTACATGTCCTTGATTTCAGAAAATATTAATTAATTAAAAGGTTTAGTTGATTATTATTTTTTATTATTATCTAGTAGTCCTACATGATAATCATTTATACGTGTGATGTTTGATGTGTGGATGGATGATCATGGACCGTGTGATGTGTATACTTGTGATTATTATTATTAAGGTTTGCGAGCGTCCATTATATTTCTCGTTTATTGTCAGGCCTGCGTGCCTATGATTAAGTTGTAATCACATGAGGAGGCGCAGCGGGAGCGTGGATGCGATAGCGGAATCCACGAGACGGACGATCGTGATGCATGAAGATACATCGAGATGTCGATGGAACCAACGAGGATAAGATGGACAATCATAGGGCATGAAGATGTACCATTGCACACATAGATCTTGATGTGAGTGATTAGGCCTACTGGCTCGGGCCTGATCACATTAGTTTATGGTCCATGATCATCTAGTGTGATTACTTATACACATACTAGATATGTATATATATTTACGTGCGCTGTAGATATATATTAAATATGTATATGCGTGACATGTCATATTAAGAGACCAAATCATAGAAATATCTCTCTCGATAATATTAAGTCGGTCAACGTGAGGCAATTAGATTGACCCACGTGACCTTCCATTGTTATAGGTAGGAATCGATTCCCGATGTAGGTTGAGTTAGTCGAGTCTCTCGAGGCTCACCTATATCGCGATTACTATCTTGCTTACAACATAGAGATGTCACCGGTGACCTGAGGACATGGTATGCTTAGTCGAGTCCCTCGAGGGTATACTATCGAATCGGACTCATTTTGTAACGATGGTGTTGACTTAACCGAGCATTATGGTTAGTCGAGTCCCTCGAGACCATGGTGATTCAAAGGCCGAACAGGATAGGAATCACAAGGAGTTGTGATCGGCAAGAGTTGCCTACCTTTTAGACTTAGTGTGATTAGTCAAGCCCCTCGAGGTTACACTAAGATGCTGATTGGATCCTGATCCCCACTAGAAGTCTACCAGAGACTTCCGTTTCACGTGCTGAGGGTGTCGCATGACTCGCTAGTAAAATAGTGGGAGCATATTAAGATAGAAGCCCATATCTTGATTGTTTATTTCTTATAAAATCTGTATGCCATTCATTTCTACTGTATCTTTATTTTTAGAAAATGTTGGTTTTAAATCCCTTACGTGACATACTTAATGTCAACCGCCTCACTGGTCCAAATTATACGGATTGGCTCTACAACTTGAGAATTGTTCTCACGGTGGAGAAAATCATATACGTCATTGCTATAGTAATGCCTACGCCCGAGGAAGGGGCAAGCGAGAATGAGATCGCTCGCTACGTGAAGTACATTGATGACTCCACTCTTGCTTAGTGCTACATGTTAGGCTCTATGACTCCTGAGTTACAGAGACAACATGAAAAGATGGATGCCAGATCCATTCTCCTATATATCCGTAAATTGTTTGAGGAACAGGGAAGGACTCAACGATATGAGATATCCAAGAGCCTCTTCCGTCCTAGGATGACTAAGGGGACACTGGTTTAGAACCATGTCTTAAAGATGATTGAGTGGATAGAGAAACTCACAAGACTAGGAATGGTCCTAGAGGATAACTTATGTGTGGACATTGTGCTTCAGTCCCTACCAGATTCCTTTTCATAGTTCATAATGAATTTTAATATGAACAAGCTTGAGGTGACTCTCCCAGAGCTCCTCAATATGTTAAGGGAGGTAGAGAGTACTATTAAGAATGAGAAGCCAATTCTCTATACTAGTGAGACCAGAAAGAAAAGGAAAGCAGAAAAGTCTCTTAAGAAGGGCAAGGGCAAGGGCAAACCAGGTAAAGCAAAGGTTGCTAAGCAAGACCCAGCAAAGGACAAAGGCCAGTGCTTCCACTGTGGCAAAGATGGGCACTGAAAGAGTAACTGCAAAAAGTACATTACAGAGAGGGCGAAACAAAAGCTTGGAGAAGCTTCAGGTACATTCATGATCAATTTCATTTGTCAGACTCTTATGATAACACATGGGTATTGGATACTGATAGTGCTTATCATATATGCAATTCGTTGCAGATTCTGGCAAGGCCTAGGAGACTAGAGAGAGGCGAGATAGACCTCAAGATGGGCAATAGAGTAAAAGTTACAATAGTAGTTATTGGCGAGGTCGCCCTACATCTGCCTAGTTGTCACGGACTTAGCTGATTTTGCCTAAGTCGTGCGGCACCCTTGCGTGTCCGTCCATAAAGGTCAACCTCCCCGAAGCCTCCCATTGTCCCTTAGGACCAACAAAAGAGAGAACGGGTTAGAGAGAACGCCTCACTCGAGATCCATAAACAAACATCTCCGAAAACACTTTATAGACAATGCAAATTACAAACAGACTTTACAAGCTCTAAACAATTGCACAACAAAGGGTAAAATGGTCTATTACAGACCGACAATCTCTCACACGTGTCCACATAACACAAACTTTATTTACAAGCCTAAAGCGGCCACCAACCTAACTACAATGGGACTATTAAGCATTCGGTTGTCCCTCTACATGCTGTACAAAGCATGAACATACCAAAAGACATGGACATACATAAGCATTACATCAAACATCATGTTTAGAAGTTTGTTCGTGACATTCTCCCCCACTTATTCGTTCGACGTCCTCGTCGAAGCCTTTGTCGACACTACAACTCCTCGCCTTTGTTGAGTCTTCAATCTTCTGCTCCAGGTGCAATGCGCCTCCTGGCTCCCAGTTGCTCTCCGCTATTGCTTTTGAGTAGTCGAACTTTTGATCCGCCATGCTACTTCAACTCGCCAATGACTCTGACTCTAGTATGGGGTTGGCTGAGTTGTATTGATCCCTGTTGGTTCCTGCGGATCCTTTAGATGAAGGAAAAGACCATCCTTACTATGCCAATCTCTCAAATGCCTCATGTTGCTTGAATTGGGTGGATGCTTGTTGGAGCTTTAACGAGCATCGTCTTGGAAACTTCTAAAGTTTCGGGTCCTTCCTCCACAAAATTTGCTCATTAACTCTTCTTTCACTTAGTTGTCACATCCAAGTATGTTCGCATCACTTCCGCTTTCGATTGGTATTTTGTTGGGAAATGAAGCGGATAATCTACTCTCAGTATCACTGATCACTGTTGGTGAGGATTTGACAATTATTGTCTTCCATTATCTTTGAAGGGTCTTTGAACATGTGCAGAGGTCTACTGCTGGATGGATAAGAGAATTGGGGTACTCGGTTTCGCCCAATCTCTTAAGAGTTGAGAAGGCAAAGGTTACTTGATTTCGCTCGCCTCCTCAAGGCTGTACTCCATTCATCGAGCTGGTCACTGGCCTTCGCCTGCTCTTTGCTCACACTTCTAAAGCACTTGAAGTGTTTGCACTCCTTGCATTGAGTTAGTTACTGTGATTCACCTTCTCAATGCCATCGAACTTCTGGATTGCAGAAAGTTTTCACCCCAACTTGGAGTGATTCTCTCATAGGTTTGGTCGCCTCTAGGATTGTACCGTCTTCTCCATCAACCCTACCGCCTACTCCACTGAGTAGCAAAGGTACAGTGCCGCATACTGCCTGCTTCGTTCCTTGGTCATGCACTCTTGCCTGACCCGAAGTCCTTCACTTTCAGCTATCATGATGAGAAGCTCGTTGACACCGGTCTTACGAAGATCCTTGGCCTCTGCCCGTCAGCCTTGTCTCGGTACTTGGAGTTTGCCTCTACATGCTTCACCTCCTCGGCCACTTTCACGACCAAGCGCTCTCCCTCCATGAGAGCAAGGGATTAATGACTTTCACGGAAGTCCCGCCTCTGCGGTACCATGGCGCTGCCATGCCCATGGCCCTACTATCCATCGCCTCGCATCTGCATCCCTTTTCTTCATGATCAGTAGATATGTCTTTGTGGCACTCCTATGAGTCCACCTCCATTCTAACTGATGCTTGATTTTGGGTAGCTAAGTCCCTCTGGACTCGTCGTCGCTTCCTCGCCTCTTTCGACCCCTTGCTTTAACACCTCTGTGTTCTCCAAGCAGCTCCCTTTGGTCGATGGAAAGACAGACTGTAACTCCCATGCATGGCCTCTGCCATCGCATTATAGGGTTTGCATCGATTCTGTTCTCCTTAGCTTCCTTGGTAGCAACGTTCGCTTACTCGACCTTGTCCTCTGACATGCCGGGCACCCTTAAGTGAATATAAGCTCTGGAGTAGTCCAACACTCCAGCTGCTTCGATCATACCTCTATATGATCAAGTCCCTCCCATGGGACTCACTAGTACTTGCATTTGAACTTTTTCCCTTGGTGGAACACAACACCCATATGCTGATGACCAAAGCTTTCATCCGATGCAAAATTCGATACACGCACAGAAGACCCGCCTCTGTGGTACCATGACCTTCACTCCTTGAATCCATAGCCCTTCTTGTCGTCGTGTTGTTCACCGAAGTGGAGCTTCCAGTAGCTCCCGATCATACCTCTGTATGATCTAGTCCCTCACGGGACTATGTCGTGTGTATCGCATTGCCACGAACTGTTCCACCACGATCCGCTACACCATGTCGCCTCCTGGTGACATCTCTATTGCATTCTGATCCTTGTGGGATGAACTCGAATTGTGAACCCTTCATGTGTGGCCTCTGCCAATACATCGCAGGGTCTCTTTCACCTTCGATTTTGTTCGCTCCTTTGGCAATCGACCTTCATCCACCCACTTTTGGGTCACACCTAGATGAAGCACCACTCTAGGACAGTCCGTCGCCTAGTAGCTCCCGAAGTCTCCCCAACTTCGCTACAATTAGTGCCCCATTGTCTGGATCCTGGGCTTTTGCCCCTACCAGCACAATCTCTGCTGCGCATCGCTTCCTGCCTAGCAACTTGATTTGCAACACTGTGGCATATTCTTCAAGAGTACCCACCTCTGCGTCCTCTTGCCCCGTGTTAAGGCCTTCTGAACCCAACTTCGCCTCCACAAATTAAGTTGCCTTAGTTCCTCCATCAAATGCTTTTCTGAGATAAGGTGCATGTGCCCAAAAGCTCCCTTCGTCTTTGGCACCATGCAAGATAAGTCTGCTCTGTCAGAATGAAGGACCCATGGAACAACATGATCCTACTCTTGCCTCTGCAAGAGTTCATGTCCTTGACCTTTGTCTAAGGAAAGCACTATGCCTCTGCTCCATGTTCCAACTTCTATGCTGGCTCCCTTCATGCGGCTTGGGTACTTCGCTAAGTTACACCCAAGTTACTGCGCTCCTCGTTTTTGCATTGAGTCGATGGTGGCCCTCGCGCCCACCATTCCACAGGTCAGCCCTCCCTTGAGTCTGATCTCCATATCGACTCCAAGTGTGCCTTCATTTGAGTTGTTTTGGGTTGCTCCCCCACTTGATCTCGCAATGCATCCACCAATGTATTCTCTCAAGCGAGATCATGCGATGACTCCTCACCGCTTGCTCGGACCATTGAGCTTCGTGGAGTTATTGTTTGTTGAGGTACTCCTCCTCAACATGTGTAATCTATTGCACATGATTCTCCCTCTGGAGAGCCGAGACTTATCCCTCCTGGATAACTATCCCGTTGGAGCAACATCTCTCTTCGTTTCGGAGACCACCATCCCCTTGGACTACTCCGATCTGCTGAACAAACTGTGCATTGTTCTGCCTCCTATAACTTGCTAGATTGCGACTCCATGTCAATACAGCTCCCGCTGCATCACTCAAGGCCTAGCAACATGCTGAACTCGTTGCACCCTTCAGCCTCCTACGGACGTATCCTTCACATGCCGAAGAGAAAGATTCAATGCTCCATGGCGCTAAGTTTCGGTCGCCTTGGGATGGCCACGAACATTCCATCGTCCGCATACAAGCCCATGCATAAGTACCAAATTCTTTGAGTTAGCAATTCCCCTCACCTTTGTGAGCTTTGCACAACTCTTTCAATCGCTGAACAACTCATTCCACCTTGCATGGTCTCATCCTTTACCAAGCGCCTCGCTTGTCTTGAGCACCATCAAGTATAGTTGTCAACGTTGAGTCGTAGCTCAAACTCAGCCATCCCAACCTTTGTGCACTCCGCATTCTTCCAAGCTTGCCTATTCTCGTGGTGCCTCTAGCGCGAAGGGTTGGCCATTCCTCTGAATGCCAATGTCAGATGCCCGCTCCTCCGAGCGACTCCTTTTCCCTACATCTCCATGCCCGTTTTCCCCTAAATGGTCGCGCATGTGCTAACTGCCCTCAACGCAACCCCGCTAGGTCCCCCACGTTTGCATGCTAAGTGTTTCTATAAGTGCTTGTCCCGCTCTGATACCATTTGTCATGGACTTAGCTGGTTTTGCCTAAGTCGTGCGGCACCCTTGCGTGTCTGTCCACAAAGGTCAGCCTCCCCAAAGCCTCTCATTGTCCCTTAGGACCAACAAAAGAGAGAACGGGTTACAGAGAATGCCTCACTCGGGATCCACAAGTAAACATCTCCGAAAACACTTCATAGACAATACAAATTACAAACAGACTTTACAAGCTCTGAATAGTTACACAACAAAGGGTAAAATGGTCCATTATAGACCGACAATCTCTCACACGTGTCCACATGACACAACCTTTATTTACAAGCCTAAAGCGACCACCAACCTAACTAAAATGGGACTATTAAGCCTTCGACCGTCCCTCTATATGCTGTATAAAGCATGAACATACCAAAAGATATGGACATACATAAGCATTACATCAAACATCCTGTTTAGAAGTTTGTCCGTGACATAGTGGAGCTTTTATTGGATTAGATGCATGTTATTTTGTTCCTTCTATTATCAAAAACATTATCTCCATTTCATGTTTGATAGTTAGTTGATATAAATTAGTTTTTGAGAATAATGGTTGTTCGATATTATTAGATGATAAGATCATCACGAAAGGAATATTGCATAATAGTTTATTTATGCTAGTGACTACTCCGCATATCATGAATATAAGTATGTCTAAGAGGAAACGAGATGAGGTGAACAGTACATACTTGTGGCGTTGTAGGCTAGGTTACATCAATGAGGGAAGGATTTAAAAGTTGCTAAATGATGGATATTTAGATCCATTCGACTATGAGTCATATGCAACTTGCGAGCCTTGCCTTCGTGAAAAACTGACCTACTCTCTATTTGGTGAAACTGGAGAGAGAGCCACTGAGCTGCTGGAACTCATACATAGTGATGTATATGGACCCATATCAACTCATGCCATTAATGGTTACTCCTACTTCATTACATTTACTAATGATTTCTCAAGGTATGGATATATGTACTTAATGAAGTATAAGTCCAAAGCTTTTGTGAAATTCAGAGTATAAGAATGAAGCGGAGAACCAGATTGGAAAGAATATCAAGACTCTTCAATCAAATCAAGGAGGTGAGTACTTAAAGTACAGAGTTTACTCAGTTCCTCAAAGACCATGGGATATTATCCCAATGGACACATCCTTATACATCCAGCTCAATGGTGTCTCTAAAAGGAGAAATCGTACGCTATTAGACATGGTACGATCCATGATGAGTTTCACTGACCTACCCATCTCATTATGGGGATATGCCCTAGAGACCGCAGCTTACCTTCTGAATAGAATTCCAATTAAGTTGGTAGTGTCAACACCATATGAGATATGGAAAGGGAAGAAGCCCAATCTTAAGGTTGTTACGATTTGGGGCTGCCTTGCCCATGTTAAAAGACACAACCCCGATAAGTTAGAATCGAGGACAGAGCAGTGTAAGTTCGTGGGATACCCTAAGGAAATTTGTGGGTATTATTTCTATCATCTCGAGGACCAAAAGGTCTTTGTATCTAATCGAGTAGTGTTCCTTGAGAAAGAACACATTCTTGGCAAAGATAGTGGGAGCATGATAGAGTTGAGTGAGGTTGGAGAACCAAGCTCAAGCACCGCTCTATAGCTAGAGTTTGTTCAGGTACTTAACACACAATATTCAATTTTATGTAGATCTGACAGATAGATGTGAAAACTGCATTCCTCAATGGGAACATTGAGGAGGAGGTGTATATGATACAACCTGATGGATTTGTGTCCAAGAACTGCCTAGATAAGGTGTACAGGTTGCTTAGATCCATTTATGGACTAAAGCAAACTTCCTGAAGTTAGAACATAAGATTTAATGAGGTAATCAGATCTTATGACTTCGTTAAGAACGAAGATGAGCCTTGTGTGTACAGGAAGGTAAGTGGGAGCGCTATCATCTTTTTGGTGTTATATGTGGATGACATCCTGATTATTGGGAATGACGTAGGAATGCTATCCACAGTAAAGGCTTGGTTATTTAGACACTTCTCTATGAAGGACTTAGGGGATGTATCATATATCTTAGGGATTCAGATCTATAGAGACAGATCCAAGAGGATGCTTGGCTTGTCCCATTCCAAGTACATAAAAACCATTATCAAAAGGTTTTGCATGAAAAATTCCAAGAGAGGACTCATACCGATGAGACATGGGATATCGCTTTCTAGGAGTATGTTCCCAAGGACTCCAGAAGAAAGGGTGAACATAGATATGATATCTTATGGCTTAGCAAGAGGGTCTATCATGTATGTCATGCTATGTACTAGGCCTGATATAGCGCATGCTCTGAGTGTCATGAGCAGGTATCATGTGGATCCAGGCTTGGAGCACTGGAAAGTAGTAAAGTGTATCCTTAAGTACTTGAGAAGGACTAAGGATCTTTTATTAGTATATGGAGATAATAGCCTCAGGGTTGAAGGCTACACAGACTCAAGTTTTCAGTCTGATGTCGATGATAGCAAGTCAAATTCAAGATATGTGTACACCTTGAATGGAGGAGTAGTATGCTGGAAGAGTTCCAAGCAAGATACTACTGCTAACTCGACCACAGAGGCGGAGTACATTGCTGTAGCAGATGCAGCAAAGGAGGGAGTCTGGTTAAGAAGTTCATCACAGATCTAGGAGTCATGCCGGGTAGCGAGGAGCCGATTTCCTTATATTGCAACAACAACAAGGTGATTGCTCAAGCGAAGGAACCCAGGTCTCATCAGAAATCTAAACATGTTCTGAGGAGGTTTCACCTGATCAGAGAGATTGTAACCCGAGGAGATGTAGCAGTGGAAAGAGTTCCATCCGAAGATAATATTGTAGATCCACTGATAAAGCCGTTGTCTCAGATTATCTTTGAGCGTCACAGGGGTTTGATGGGGATCAGACACATAGATAATTGGCTTTAGGTCAAGTGGGAGATTGCTAGTCATAGGTGCCTAACAAGTCAATCACGTGAGTGATGGCACGTGTAACTTGACACGGAATCTTTTTACTTATTATATTTTGACATTTATCACTTTATATTAACTATTGCATGTATATATTGTGATATCCTTGGATCTGTGCAATAGGAATCGGATCGTGATGAGATCACAATAATGAGATCAATTCACCTTTAAACATAGATCCTAAATAATCCTAGTCATAGGTTACTCGAGAGGGACATCATGATAACCGGACAAATTGGTATGCTATATACCCATCCATATGATGGATACAGTTGGTCTCATAGCTACTCGTGTAGGGACACTAGAGATACAGTACAGGTGCTCATTGGAGAATAAGTTTACTGATTGATCCGTTTACGGAATGCTGGATGGTTGATGATGCCTTATTGTCAGACAACGATTCCGTAGTCCTAGTGGTGTATCTGGTCTTTAGACTTGAGACACAAAGGATATCCTGTATGAGTGCTCCACTATTTGATACCAGACTTATAGGTTTGGATGTCCCAGATCTAGTACAGTTGGTCATTGGGAGTAGCAATCGACCTTACGAGGGCTATTGAGTGTCGATAGAGGATCATCCGCTCTCGGCATCATGAGAAGAATATCCAATGTATTCTTGCTCAGATAAATCCCTAGCCAGGGTCATTCGAATTGAGAGAGAAAGAGTTCTCTGGGAAAATCCAATTAGAGTAAGACTCGAGAAGAAATTGTATGGGTCTGACAATACCATGTCCGATATATGGTCTCTATGATATTAGATGGATGAGGGACTATAAGTATATGGTAACTGAGGAAAGACAGGTCTAATAGATTGGATTTCCCTATATCATCTGGGGACTACGGCATAGTGGCCTAGTATGTCCATAGTCGATGAGTCGAGTGAATTATTATAGAGATAATAATTCACTAAGTTATAAGGAGTTCTGACAGATATAACTCATGGCCAACTCGATATTGGGCCTAGAGGGTCACACACATATGGTAGGCATTGCGATTAGTAGAGGTTCGGATATGAGATATCCACTAGAGCCCCTATCTTATTGGATATCCAATAATCCCCTGAATTATTGGATCCCATGGACAAGATCCAATAAGAGCCCATGAGAGATTATTGGATAGAGATACACTAATCTAAAAGGCTTGGGTAATTGGATGCAGATCTAATACCCACTAGGAGAGGATCCATTAGGGTTTGACAGGGGACTTCTATAAATAGGAGAGATTCAATAGTTCGTAGGCTAGAGCCTTTACTTGCCTCTCATATTCTCCTCCCCCCTCTCCACCTTAGAGCAGGCCTGGAGTTTTGAGGAGTGTCATCGTAGCCTGCTATGTGGATCACCGCTAAAGAGGAGGACGCTTGACCTCCTTCATCCTCTCCTAGAGATCTACAAGGAAACAAGGATATACGATCTCTCTAGGTAACACAATCTATTCTATACGTAATTTATTTCGCGGATTTTTGTGCACCAATCTTCGCATGACGACGAACATCTTTTTGGGAAATTGGGGATTTTGTTTTCTTATTCTTCTACTGCACATGTGATGTCACCCCCAAGATTTCCCAATAGATAGAGCCGTCCAGGACCCTTTTCCTGGCCTACTTCTGTTTGTGTAAAGGGTGAGGCGGGTATTCCTTGACCGCCCGTAGCGGCTTTAAGATTAGCGGTGCTCCTTCCAACAACAAAGGTTGGAAGAGCCACTTCTTCTTCGTCAATTGTAGTCGGGGGTAGGATTTTAGTACTGGATGAACTTCCCGAACCATCAACAACGTCCCCCTGTTGCTTTCTGTTGGAGAGATAGCGGACGTGAACCAGTTGAGGGGCATCTTGTCCTCTTCTCGGGCAATCAAGGGGATAACCAAGGAGTGGCTGGTCGAGGCGGGACTAAGCCCAACCACTAAGGGTATGGTTATTCGAATATTATGGATCGTCCGCTCGTCCCGAGCTAGCTTAATCGACCGAGCTTTTGCTTGTAGAAATGGTGGACCTCTAGTCGGTGAAGAGGATGCCTCACGCCAAGGCCATCGCGCCACCACCTCGAGGTGGCAAGGGTTCTAGAGCTGGGTGTTCCCTGTAAAAGGGCACATCGAAGAGGACATTGGGGACTCCAGAGGTGGGTCGCCCTCAAAAGAAGGCGAAGACTGCGGTGCGGAAGACATACGCAAGCTCGGGTGCTCACGAGGGTGCTGTTCCATAGTCGTCCAGGGCTGCTCCCCTAGGTGACGGCTCGGGGGGTGCGAGAGGAAAGCAGGTGGCCGGATCATCTGGTAGCGACCCCTTGAGAAGGCCTTCGGTGTGCCCGAAGTCGATGCGGGACCCGTGTCGAGTCCGGTCACGGGCCGAAGGCGAGCAATACGATGCCCTGAGCATGGCCGACCTTCCTTCTAGGGAGCTGGGAACCCCATACGCCTCTCGGTGGGCGAACCTCAAGGCCGATAGTCGAATCTGGAGCGATAGGCCGATCACCCAGGAGTTTATCCGGGGGGCGTTCCACCCGGCGATGGCGAAGGAGCTTTATTGCTCCTCCTCGGAGGTGCTGGTGGATCGGGCGGCCAAGTCATTTGTCTAGGTAAGCGGTGGTGCTCCTTCCTCGTTTGATTCTTCCTTCTTTGCGTGGGTCCTAATGTCGATCTTTGTGCAGGGTCAGCACTACACCATGGCGCTGATCGACCGGGTCCTCGATGCAGGGAGGGTGATCAGACATCAGTTGGATGTCTATGCCGCTCTTCGTCTAGAGAATCTAGAGCTGAGGAGCGGATCTGGACTGGAGGTCGTGGCTGTAGCCAAACAGCGCGCCTCGGCTTTGGATGAGGAAGTGAACCGTCTGAAGGCCGAGTTGGAGGAAAGTCGATCCTGCATCCAGATGCTAGACGACAAGTTGTTGACCCTCTCCCACGACGTCGAGTCCGCCAGGTCTTTGGCTTGGGCCGCCAAAGAGGTCCTGAAGGAGGAGCGACTAGTGCTGCCCGAGAAGATCAAGGGGGCGATCGCTGAGTACAAGGCATTCGTCAAGTTCAAACGCGGCCTGGTAAGGTCTTGGCAGGTGACATACGAGTTCGGGTATCGGGTGGCTTATGCTCGTTTTTGAGCGAAGTACCCGGACCTAGAATTGGAGTCGGACCCATTTACTGACCAGTCGGAGGATCAGAACGTTGACATGCCGGCGAGCGTCCCCTTCGATGACGGGCCCAAGACTCCTCCTCTGAACTAAAAGGTATTATTTCTTTTTTCTTTTGCTTTCGTCGGGTTGAATTTTAAAACTGTATCACTCGATCACAACATGTACTTCTTTTTCATTAATAAAGAAACTTTTGTTTTGGAATTCTAACTTGTCTTTTTCGATTGTGGATGTGTATGTTTCTTAATAACGCATGTCTTTCCCATACCTCGACTTACTTTCTTCATGGGTAGAACTTCTTTAAGTTCACTACATTCCACGTCCTCGGCAAAGGGTTTCCCTCTATAGTCTCGAGTCGAAAGGTCCCCTCTCGGACCACATCGTAGACCCGATAGTGGCCTTCCTAGTTAGGTGTGAGTTTTCCTCTCGCTCAGGTTGGGTCGCTCACCTTTGCCTTTCGAAGGACTAGGTCCCTGACCTTGATCGATCGCAGACGAACCTTGCGGTTGTATATCCGAGCTGTAGCCTTCTTGTATGCCAAGATACATAGGTGTGCCTTGGCTCTTCTTTCTTCAAGGAGATCTAGGTTTGCTCATAGGCTCTCCTCGGAGTCCTCTTGTTTGTAGTTGGAGGTGCGTAGGGTTGGGAACACCATCTCAGGGGGGAGGATTGCTTCTGTCCCGAATGCCAGGCTAAATGGAGACTCCCCCGAGGCAGTTTTAGGAGTTGTCCATATCGCCCATAGGACGTTAGAGAGCTCGTCCACCCAGGCTTCGTGCGCGCCTGAGACCCTCTTCTTGAGGCCCTCCAGAATCGCCCGATTCATCACTTTGGTCTGGCCATTAGTTTAGGGGTGCGCCACCGAGCTAAACTTCAATTGTATCCCATACGACTGGTAATAGGCCTTGAACTTGGCATTGTTGAATTAAGCCCCGTTGTCGGTGATGATAACCCTCGAGATCCCGAATCGGGTAATAATATTCTTCCACATGAAGCTTTGAACTTGTTTCTCTATGATGGAGGCTAAGAGCTCGGCTTCGACCCCCTTCGTGAAGTAGTCGACCTTGACTATATGGAAGCGTCATTGTCCCGAAGCTGGAGGAAAAGGCCCGAGGAGGTCGAGTCCCCATTGGGCGAAGGGCCAGGCCGCGTCCATCGGGGTAAGAGGCACTGCTGGCTGGTTGTGCAGTCGGGCGTGCACTTGACACTATTGGCACTGCTGCACATATGATATAGTGTCTTGGCGCATAGTTGGCCAGTAGTACCCCTGTCTGAGGGTCTTGAAGGCCAAGGTTCGTCCCCCGATGTACTCCCCACAAATTCCCTCGTGGAGTTTGGCAAGGACCATTTCAGCTTCGGGTGGCACGAGACAACGCAAGAGAGGTTGAGAGAAAGCCCTGTGGTACAACTTTTCGCCGACCACACAGTACCAGGCTTGGGTTCACCTTAGTCATTTTGCCACCATCGGGTCATCAGGATTCGTCCTGTCCTTCTTGAAGTGGAGGATCTCTTCCACCCAGTTTGGCGAGGCTTTTGTCTCGGTGACCTCGTGAGTTGGTATTGTCGGTGTTGTTACAGATTCAGTTGCCAGGGTTGCTGCTAGGCTACGAGCGGATGTCGATCTTGCCAATGCATTGGCCCACGTGTTCTGCGCCCGAGGTACTCCAGTGGTTGAGAGGCGGTTGAAGTGATGGGCAAACCTTTTCGCTTATGTCAGATATAATGTCATTTTTGGATCCTTCGTAGCTCCCTTTGACATGTCCCATCACCAATTGGGAGTCACTGAAGACTTTGAGGTTGCTCACGTGCATCTCCAGGGCGAGGCACAAGCCATGAAGTAGCGCCTCGTACTCGGCCTCATTGTTGGTGGCCCGGAATTGTAATCAGAGCGATCTCTCGTAGGTTTCTTCGGATGGGCCCTCGAGGATAAATCCGACCCAGGTTGCTTCGGTAGTGGCCGAGCCATCCACATGCAGGGTCCATGAACTCTCGTTGTTCTCCTGTCTAATAGCATGATCTTCAGGAGTTAACTCGAAGATGAAGTCAGCCAGTACCTGAGCTTTGATGGCGGCTCTGGGGGAATAATGGATGTTGAATTCGCCGAGTTCGACCGACCACCACAGCATTCAACCCGATACGTCGAATTTGGAAAGGATTTGCTGCAACGGTTGGTTAGTAATCACTTTGATTGTGTGAGCTTGGAAATATGGTCGCAACTTTTGGACCATCTTCATTAGTGCGAGGACTAGCTTCTCGATCGGGGAATACTGCACCTCATGCCAATAAGGACGTGGCTGACATAATAGACAAGTTGTTGCGTTGGTGGTGTTTCTCGAACCAACACCAAGCTAACCGCCCGCGCCGAGGTCGCCAAATAGAGACCGAGGGTTTCGCCCGGCTCGGGTGAGGTGAGTCGAGGCAAGCAAGCGAGGCATGCCTTTAACTTTTCGAAGGCTTCCTCACATTTTGGGGTCCATGTAAAATTGTCGGCCTACTGTAGAGCATAGAAGAAGGGGAGGCACTTATCGCCTGATCGCAATACGAACCTGGTGAGTGTCGCCAACTTTTCGGCAAGGCACTGCACCCCCTTGATCATGCGGGGGGGTGCATCTCGGTTATGGCCTGAACCTTTTCTGGGTTGGCATCGATTCCTCTTTGGTGGATAACAAAACCGAGGAATTTTCCCGAGCTGACCCCGAAGACGCACTTTGCTGGATTCAGGCGCATGTTGAACCGTTTGAGCGTTTAGAATATCTCTGCCAGGTCGGCCAGGTGTGTGATTGTAGTCTTGCTGTTCACGATCATGTCATCCACATATACTGCCATGTTTCTCCCGAGCTATTACTTGAACATCTGGTCGCCCTTTCTTTGGTAAGTTGCCCCGGTGTTTTTTAGGCCGAAAGGCATCACTTTGTAGCAATATACTCCTTTGTCGGTGATGAAGGCCATGTTCTATTGGTCTTGCGGCGCCATTCGGATTTGGTTGTAGCCCAAGAATGCATCCATAAATGTAAGAAGTTCGCCTACAGTGGCATCGACCAACTGGTCGATTCTCGGGAGTAAATAGCAGTCTTTGGGGCATGCCCGGTTGAGATCGGTGTAATCAACACACATCCTCCAGCTTCCATTTGGTTTCTTAACGAGGACTATATTTGACAGCCACCGAGGGTATTTTACCTCGGTAATAAACCCTACCTCTTTAAGGTGGTCGACCTCATCACCGATCGCCTTCTATCAGTCAGGGGCGAAATTCCTTGGCCTTTGCTTCACTGGCCTAGCCTCGGGGTCGATGTTGAGCTGATGCTGGGTCACGTCTAGGCCGATCCCGGGTATCTCCTTGGAGGACCATGCAAATACATCGGCATTCTCTCTCAGGAAGTCTATGAGCTAGAGTTGATTTGCTTTAGGGAGTGCCATCCTGATTTTTACGGTCAAATCGGGGCGGTTCCTTTTCAAGAGTACCTCGGTGAGTTGCTCGGGAGGCTTAGACGCCTCGACGCTACAACTCCTTCTCGGGGATCTGGGACTTGACGGGGGCGTGACTTCTCCGGGAGAGTAACCACTGTAAGATAGCATCGCCTCGATTCTCCTGGGTCACTTCGGGACTCCCCGATCCCTACCGAAGTTGGAAACTTAATGGCCCGGTGGTAGGTGGACACCACTGCTTTCAACTTGTTGAGTGTTGGTCGGCCTGTTATAGGCCAAGGGCAGATCGATTATCATGAAGGTGGTCATTATTGTCTTGGCTCTCGGCTCTTCCCCGATGGTGATAGGGATGATGGTGGTTCCGAGCAGGGAGATAGAATCCCCGATGAACCCGGTAAGTGTCGACGCCATGGGGGTGAGGTCCTCGTTGGTTAAGCCGAGCTTCTTGAAGGCGTCAAGGTGTCGGCCATTACTCTTTTGACCCAAGCGTTGGCCATCCGGATGGAGATCGCCAGAGCATCATTGTGATGGGAGCGCTTAACCTCTTCAGCTCCGAAAGTGATTTCGGGCTCGAGCTCGGGTCGGGGACGTTTCTCGACCGTGCTCCAAGCATAGGCCTTCCTTGCCGTGGAGTTGCTGCCGTCGGTAGCCGGTCCTCCAGAGATGACGTCGATCTGCCTTTCGGCGGGTCCCCTAGGGCACGGAGTTGCTTCCCGAGGTTCCTTGAGATAGCACCTGAGGTGACCTCTTCGGATCAGGTCCTCGATTTGATTCTGGAGGTCACGATAGTCTTCCATGTCATGGTTGTAGTCTCGGTGGAACCTGTAATATTTGGACCGATTTTTGTGAGTAGCTTTCATGGGGTTGGGCTATCGCAAGAGGCCCTTCTCCTTGATTTGGAGGAAGATCTTGGTACGAGATGCATTTAGAGGGAGAGGCGAGGGCCTCGGGAGTAGCAACTCTTGTCGGTTGGGCCTCTGGCGGGGTTGCCCTGGGGCTACTGAGGTCGTTCCTCGGGATTATTCTGCCCTTGGCCTCTTCTCGCCCATGCGCTTTCCCGCTACCAGAGCTTCGGCGGCGATGTACTGGTTGGCGCGCTGGAGCATCTCGGGGATGGTTGATGGCGGCTTCTCGATCAATGGCTAGAAGAACCTTGAAGGCTTCAAACCCATCAGAAATGCCTACATGATTAAAGAAGGATGAGCATCCGGGAATCCTAGGATTTTAGTAGCGAAACGTGCCACGAACTGAGAGAGCGACTTATTTTCGCACTGGGATAACGCGAGCAAAGTGGCCATGGAAGGTCTGGGATGCATGCTGGCAAGGAAATTCTGCTCGAACTCCTTGGCGAGCTGGTCGAAAGATAAGATCAAGGACGGGAGTAGCCAGTTGAACCACGCTCGTGCCGGTCCCCTAAAGGTGGTCAGCAATGCCCGACACATCAGTGCATCGGAGGTGCCATAGAGGGCCATTTGAGCCCAAAACACGGCGATGTGCTCTGCGGGATCGGAGCCACCGTCGTACGTCTCCAGTCCTTGCAGCCTGAAGTTGAGGGGTATAGGCTTGTCATGTATTTCCGGAGTAAAAGGGGATCCGCTTGAGCTACCTGTTGAATCTCAGATTTTGATGATGTAATCAATTGGTGGGTTAATTGATCTAATCTATATTATTGAGTTAAGTATGCAGGATTAACTACGATAACCAGAAAACATAAAGCAAGGATACCGGAGTCGAGCTCGATGGACGTTTAAGAGACCGAAGAATCATCGGAGATGCTGCCGGAACCATCCGAGAAGAAATCGGGAACGTGTCGGAAGTTCGCCGAAGAAATCGTCGGAGGCTCGCGGAGATCACCAAGAAGGCTCGGCTACTCGTTAAAGTCATCACAAAGATTGGGAGCTTGCAGGGAGTCCGTCGGAAGAAGTTCGTCGGAAAGCTCGCCAGAACAAGACTCGACGTTCGCGGTTGAAAATTTGCTTAGGACGTGTTTTGGTTATGTAGTCCACTTGTAATTAGGATTAGAATTAAGAGATAATCCTATATCCTGGTTACGGGCCAACTGGGCCCAAAGTCAGAGTTGGTTTAGGCTAAAAATTAAGCTAAACCAGCGAACTAGAGAGCCAAGATTGAAGCCCAACTAGTGGCTGAAAATACTGTAGTCGAGCTGAAAACACTATAGGCGGTGGCACCGCCTAGCTGGGCGGTGACACCTCCTTGGCTGGGCGGTTGCACCGCCCAGCACCCGAGCACTGGGCGGTGGCACCGCCTGGCTGGGCGGTGGAACCGCCAGCACCGGGAACCCTAAGAGAATTCAAATTTTGGAGCCCAAAATTTGAATCCTCTTGAGGCCTATAAATACCCCTCAAATCTCAGCTGAGGTAACAACTTTTTGAGCAGCAAGTGTTTGAGAGAAAAGCCTTAGAAAAGTGTTAGCTTGTCTTGTTTTCAATTTGCTAGTGTTCACCTCCTTCTTTCTTGTTGAAAATCTGTAAGAGAGTGAACCGCTTGTAAAAGTTGTAAGAGGGGTGTTTACCCTTCCATTTCAATAGACTTGCTAGTGGAAGGTGGGAGCCTCATCGAAGAGGGGCCTCACAAGTGGAGTAGGTCATTTGACCGAACCACTCTAAAAATCGGCGTAATCTCTGGTTTGCTTTTTATTATTGTCATTTACATTACTGTAAATCTTCTTACTGCTTTAGTTCCTTATTACTCTTGCTGCGCAACTTCAAGAATACGCCTTCAAGTTAAATTTCTCAAGTTTCGTTCTTAACGTACGAAAGATTTTGTTAAAATCGAAGTTTTAATCCGCCGCACTAATTCACCCCCCCCTCTTAGTGCCGCTCCGATCCTAACAAGTGGTATCAGAGCAAGGTTATCTCTCATATTTGGTTTAATACCCAAGAGAGATGACTTACTCCGGCATGCAAGAGGGCCATTCTATTGCACGACCACCTTTGTTTAATGGGTCGGATTACACATATTGGAAGACTCGCATGAGAATCTTCCTCATTTCTATGGACTTTGAGCTTTGGTCTATTATCGAGAATGGATTTCAAAAATCTTCTCTTCCGATGAGCGAATGGGATGAATCGGAGAAGAAGGTTTTTGCTTTAAATGCAAAGGCTATGAATGCCTTGTTTTGTGCACTAGACAAAAACGAATTTAATCGTGTTTCAATGTGTGATTCGGCTTTTGATATTTGGAGAACTCTTGAGGTCACTCATGAAGGCACTAGCCGAGTGAAAGAGTCCAAAATCAACATCCTTGTGCACTCTTACGAACTTTTCCGAATGAAACCAAGTGAGTCCATCGGAGACATGTACACCCGGTTTACGGATGTCATCAATGGACTCAAAACTCTTGGTAAAGATTTTACTAACTTTGAACTAGTAACTAAAATCTTAAGATCCCTCCCTAAAAGTTGGGATCCAAAAGTTACGGCCATTCAAGAGGCCAAAGACCTTAAAGCATTCCCTCTTGAAGAACTCATTGGGTCTCTAATGACCTACGAAATGACATGTCAAGCTCATGACGAACTCGAGAACCCCCTTCCAAAGAACAGGAAGGATATGGCACTCAAATCACAAGAAGACCACTTGAAAGGAACATCAAGTGATGAGGACAGTGACAATGACATTGCACTTTTGACTCAAAAGTTTAAAAAATATTTAAGAAAGAACAGATTTAAAAATAATACAAAAAATAAATTTGAACAAAAGAAGGACCAAGTGATTTGCTATGAATGCAAAAAACCGGGACACTATAAGAACGATTGTCCTCAAGCCAAAAAAGGAACATCAAAGAAGAAGGCATTCAAGGCAACGTGGGATGATTCAAGCGCATCCGAAGAAGAGGAGTCCAACACCGAGCAAGTTGCTCATTACGCGCTAATGGCGTTAGGAGAAGAGGTATGTGATTTATTTAATGAAGATTTATCTTTTGAAGAACTATCTATCGCTTTTCATGAATTATTTGATGAATGTAGAACTGTTAGCAAGAAGTTAAGTATCTTAAAGAAAGAGCATGCTTTGCTACAAGATAAGTTTGATAGTCTTCAAACTCCTCCATGCTCGAAGTGTGAGCACTTAGAAGCAATAAAAAATGAAAATTTGCTTCTTAAGGAAACCTTAAACAAGTTTAAGGTTGGTAGCAAAGGATTAGATATGATCCTTGCACATAAGGGTCACATCGCAAATAGAAATGGAATTGGATTTGTAAAAGGATTACATCAAAATCCTACCACTTTCATAAAATGACCTACATTACATGTTTCCTCTTATATGAAATGCAACTTTTGTTGCAAATCCGGACATATTGCCTACAAATGCCCATTTAGGAAAATTAGTTCAGAAAAATTAATATGGGTTCCTAAAGGAACTATAAAGAATTCAATCATAAATAACAAAGTTAGTGGGTCAATTTTTGAGGCACCCAAAATCAAATGGGTACCTAAAAATCATCCTCTTTTGTAGACAAACCCACAAGCTAGGAGCAAGAGATGGTATCTCGATAGTGGATGCTCAAGACATGACTGGAGATCCATCTCATTTCTCTATGCTCACTAGCAAAGAAGAAGGGTACGTTACCTTCGGAGACAACAACAAGGGCAAAATCATTGGCAAGGGAACTATTGGTAACAAATTTAATTTTTCCATTGATGATGTCTTACTAGTTGATGGATTGAAACATAATCTCTTGAGTATTAGTCAACTATGTGATAAAGGTTACATCGTTAGATTTGAATCAAATATGTGCATTATTGAAAAACCAAATCATAACATGACTATGATTGCTTTAAAACAAAATAATGTCTATACCATCAATCTTGATGAACTAAGTAATGAAATGTGCTTCTCCGCCGTAAATGATGATGCTTGGCTTTGGCATAGGAGATTAGGCCATGCAAGCATGAAAACAATATCTAAGATCTCATCTCAAGAATTAGTACGAGGAATTCCAAATATAAAGTTTATTAAGGACAAAGTATGCGATGCATGTCAACTAGGCAAACAAATAAAAACAAGCTTCAAACCAAAAAATCAAATTAGCACTACTAGACCATTACAATTGATCCATTTGGACTTATTTGGACCAATTGATACAACAAGTCTAGGTGGAAGCAAATATGCTTTTGTGATTGTGGATGACTACTCTAGATATACTTGGACCTATTTCTTAGCTCACAAAAGTAATTGCTTCAAGTGTTTCTCTAAATTTTGTAAACTCACTCAAAACGAAAAAGGCTTCATGATTTCATCAATTCGGAGTGATCACGGTGGTGAATTCCAAAATCGTGACTTTCAAAATTTTTGCGAAAGTAATGGGTACAATCACAACTTCTCAACTCCAAGAAATCCTCAACAAAATGGAGTAGTTGAAAGGAAAAATAGAAACCTACAAGAAATGGCAAGAACTATGTTGAATGAACATAGTTTACCTAAGTACTTTTGGGCCGAAGCCGTAAATACGGCTTGCTACATCATGAATAGAGTTCTAATAAGACCATCCTTATCCAAAACTTCCTATGAATTATGGAATAACAAAAAACCAAACATCTCCTATTTTAAAGTTTTTGGTTGTAAATGCTTTATTTTAAATGAAAGGGATGCTTTAGGAAAATTTGATGCTAAATCCGATGAAGGCATCTTTCTTGGTTACTCTTCCGTTTCTAAAGCTTTTCGGGTTTTTAATAAAAGAACTTTAGTAATTGAAGAGTCTATTTATGTAGTTTTTAATGAAATTTTCGATTTAAAGAAAAATGATTTTGATGATGATCTTGGTTTTGATAATTTGAATTTAAATGAACCCTCTCCTCAAAATAGCCATTTGAATGCATCTTCTTCCGAAATTTCTTTACCAAAAGAATGGAAGTATGTAGATGCTCATCCAAAAGAGCAAATTATAGGAGATACATCAAAAGGGGTTCAAACTCGTTCTTCTTTCAAAAATTTCTGTGCTAACGCCGCTTTCCTTTCTCAAATTGAACCTAAATGCATTGACGAAGCCTTAAAAGATGATTTTTGGATCATTGCAATGCAAGAAGAATTGAACCAATTTGAGAGGAATGAGGTATGGAAGCTTGTTCCTAGACCAAGTGACCACTTAGTCATAGGTACTAAGTGGGTCTTTAGAAACAAGCAAGACGAAAATGGTATCGTAGTTAGAAACAAGGCTAGATTAGTGGCCAAAGGTTTCAACCAAGAAGAAGGTATCGATTACGAAGAAACCTTCGCTCCTGTGTCTCGATTAGAAGCCATAAGGATGCTCCTTGCCTATGCTAGTAGTAATAATTTTAAACTATTTCAAATGGATGTTAAAAGTGCTTTCTTGAATGGTTTTATTTCCAAAGAAGTATTTGTCGAACAACCTCCTGGATTTGAAAATTCTCTTCTTCCTAATCATGTATTCAAATTGACTAAAGCTCTCTATGGCTTAAAACAAACTCCTAGAGCTTGGTATGAAAGGCTTAGTTCCTTTTTTATTTTAAATAATTTTACCAAAGGCAAGGTTGATACTACATTGTTTATTAAACATTTTGAAAATAATTTTCTTATTGTGCAAATTTATGTTGACGAAATTGTGTTTGGCTCTTCGGATGAATCACTATGTGAATCATTTGCCAAATGTATGAGTCTTGAATTTGAAATGAGTTTAATGGGTGAATTAACTTTCTTTTTGGGATTACAAATCAAACAACTTAGTGATGGTATATTTCTTAACCAATCCAAATATACATTAGAATTGTTAAAACGATTTAACATGGATAATTCAAAAGCAATAAACACCCCTATAAGTACTGCGACTAAGTTAGATATGGATGAAAATGGTGAAAGTTTCGATAAAAAACATATAGGGGAATGATAGGTAGTCTACTCTACCTCACTGTGACTAGACCGGATATTATGTTTAGTGTAGGACTTTGCACTAGGTTTCAATCTAATCCTAAATTATCTCATCTTAAGAGTGTTAAAAAAATATTTAGGTATCTTAAAGGAACTCCAAATTTAGGATTGTGGTATCCAAAATCTGAAAAATTCGATCTAATAGCTTATGCAGATGCCGATTTTGGCGGATGCAGGATAGATAGAAAAAGTACATCCGGAACATGCCAATTTTTAGGACATGCACTTGTTTCTTGGACTTCCAAGAAACAAAATTCAGTTGCACTATCTACGGCGGAAGCCGAATACATTGCTGCAAGTGCATGTTGTGCACAAGTCATTTGGATGAAAAATACATTAGAAGACTATGGAATTCACTTTAAAAATATTCCCATAAAATGTGATAATACTAGTGCCATATGTCTTACTAAAAATCCAATTTAGCATTCTAGAACTAAGCACATCGACGTTAGGCATCATTTCATACGCGATCATGTCCTTAACAATAATGTTGTTCTAGAATTCATTGACACAAAGCATCAATTAGCAAATATATTCACAAAAGCCTTGAATGAAGACCAATTTGAATTCATTAGAAGGGAATTAGGTATGTTAAATTGTCCCTAAACAATAAACTTGTTTGATTGGATTTTCCGTAAAGTTTTTCATCTTCTTTCCGTCTCTCATTCTCCTTCAAATTACATATGACATGTTGTGAAATCTCGAAATCGACTTTGATGACTTGATTATGAATTTCAAGTTAGCGATTTGATTTAAATAAGTTTTATCTAAATCATAATCTTGATCTTGCAAAATTGGAATCACAAATAATATCTTTTGGCATTCATGAATTGATACTTACAAATATGAAAGTATTGGCATTCATGACTTGAATTTGATTGAAACATTGTATGCTTAAATTAATCATTCTCCTATGTTTCAAAAATTCTTTAAATGCCTTATGTGATGATTAAAAAGTAATGTTGAGATTTTCATTAATTTGACGATTTGAATGAGTTTGTATTCGAATTATGATCTTGACTTCGTGAAATTACGACTTGAATTTTTTTTTTATCCCAATCTCTCTCTTATACATCTACAATTTCTGTTATTCATAGAAAGAAGAGATTAGATAATATGAATGCATGCTGAATTTTCCTCTAAAATGAACTCTGCGTAAATATTTTTGCATACTTAATTTTCAATGATAAAATCGTTGTATGACAAAATATGTGCTTCAAGTCTCATTTTCCTTTTTGTTGATGACAAAGGGGGAGAAAAGTGATGACTTATATCATTCTTAATAGCATGACAAAATATGAATTGCAAAATCCTTGAGAAAAGTGATCGATCGATGATTATCTTATATGCCTTGCAAAATCCTTGAAAATATCGTAAGATTGATTGATCATATTGAATGCATGTCTAAAATGTATAATCATGCAATTCAAGTTGAAAATCTTTATCTCTTGTCATAGTAAAATTTGTCTCTTATCTTTCGACTTGAAAAAGATTTTCATCAAAGTTTCGTATTTACATTATGCTTAATGAGAATAACGATAAGTTCTACGGTTAGAGCTTATCGGTTTATACTTGAATTCAATGATGAAATTCAAGTGTTTTATCTTCTCATAATATGGCATATAGATAGGGGGAGTTACGTTTAACTCCGTCATCAATTGATTGTCATCATCAAAAAGGGGGAGATTGTTGAATCTCGGATTTTGATGATGTAATCAATTGGTGGGTTAATTGATCTAATCCATATTATTGAGTTAAGTGTGCAGGATTAACTACGATAACCAGAAAACATAAAGCAAGGATACCGGAGTCGAGCTCGATGGACGTTTAAGAGACCGAAGAATCATCGGAGATGCTGCCGGAACCATCCGAGAAGAAATCGGGAACGTGTCGGAAGTTCGCCGAAGAAATCGTCGGAGGCTCGCGGAGATCACCAAGAAGGCTCGGCTACTCGTTAAAGTCATCACAAAGATTGGGAGCTTGCAGGGAGTCCGTCGGAAGAAGTTCGTCGGAAAGCTCGCCAGAACAAGACTCGACGTTCGCGGTTGAAAATTTGCTTAGGACGTGTTTTGGTTATGTAGTCCACTTGTAATTAGGATTAGGATTAAGAGATAATCCTATATCCTGGTTAGGGGCCAACTGGGCCCAAAGTCAGAGTTGGTTTAGGCTAAAAATTAAGCTAAACCAGCGAACTAGAGAGCCAAGATTGAAGCCCAACTAGTGGCTGAAAACACTGTAGTCGGGCTGAAAACACTGTAGGCGGTGGCACCGCCTAGCTGGGCGGTGACACCTCCTTGGCTGGGCGGTTGCACCGCCTAGCACCCGAGCGCTGGGCGGTGGAACCGCCAGCACCGAGAACCCTAAGAGAATTCAAATTTTGGAGCCCAAAATTTGAATCCTCTTGAGGCCTATAAATACCCCTCAAATCTCAGCTGAGGTAACAACTTTTTGAGCAGCAAGTGTTTGAGAGAAAAGCCTTAGAAAAGTGTTAGCTTGTCTTGTTTTCAAATTGCTAGTGTTCACCTCCTTCTTTCTTGTTGAAAATCTGTAAGAGAGTGAACCGCTTGTAAAAGTTGTAAGAGGGGTGTTTACCCTTCCATTTCAAGAGACTTGCTAGTGGAAGGTGGGAGCCTCATCGAAGAGGGGCCTCGCAAGTGGAGTAGGTCATTTGACCGAACCACTCTAAAAATCGGCGTAATCTCTGGTTTGCTTTTTATTATTGTCATTTACATTACTGCAAATCTTCTTACTGCTTTAGTTCCTTATTACTCTTGCTGCGCAACTTCAAGAATACGCCTTCAAGTTAAATTTCTCAAGTTTCGTTCTTAACATACGAAAGATTTTGTTAAAATCGAAGTTTTAATCCGCTGCACTAATTCACCCCCCCCTCTTAGTGCCGCTCCGATCCTAACACTACCTTCGCCCGTCTCGCCCCATGACTTCTGGAACTCGCACTAGAACTCGTCCAGGCATTGGTTGACCTAGGATAGCTGGATCCATCAGGGTGCGGGTATGCTCTACTCAGGCAAGCCTCTCGGGTCTATTATCTGCTCTCGGGCTTCTCCCGTCCCAACTTGCTCCCTGCTCGATCTTTGTCATATCGGGTCAATCGGGGGAGCTGCTAGTCGGATGATTTGAGGAATGAGTGGGACGATCGTCTACATCATTCCCGCCATCACATGCACTTGCTTGGTTAGGCCGAGGAATGCTTCGGGCGAGACGACCGAGGGTCCCATGGTAAGCCCGAGGGGTGACAACCCTGGGTCATTGAATAGGTGCCAGTAGCGATATGGCATCGAGGCCGGGATTCTCTCGTCTCTGAGGATGGGGAGGGGTTGATCTCCAGGCCCGACAGAGGGGTGACCGGTTGATGGTTCTTCCTCTGGGAGGGATCCTGCGTGATTCTCCTGCAACATGTCCCTCTTTCTAGTGCCAAAAATGTTGGTGAACTGATAAGCCATGGCTGATGAGTCAGCACAGCCTGGTCCACGGGGCGATGTCGGGAGTCTTCGGTCAGCTTATCTGGATGCCGAAGCCAGTCAAGCCCTTCAATTGGTGTGTTGGCATCGCAATATTGACGTTTCTTCGTCGGGATGCTGATTGGCGCGTTGGTATGAAGGACGCCTATATTGATCGGGATGGCCTCGCCTCGGACGTTGCCATTTTCCTACACAAAAGGCCTCGTTGGGTCATTATCGATTGTGGCCCCTCGACAAGTAAGCCAGTGTGGGGTTCTACTTTCTGCCTCCTTTTTTTTCTCCTTTGGCCGGATGCCGACCAGGGGCTTTTATACTACTATACGAGGGTCGGTTGTATGCGGGTTTGGCATGACGTGTTGAATCTCAGATTTTGATGATGAAGTCAATTGTCATTTGTTATCTAATCTAAGTGTTGAGATAAGTGTGCAGGATTAACTACGATAAGAGTAAGACAAGCAGCAGGTGTTGCGCCGGAGTCAAGATCATGATCACGTTGGGAGTTCAAGAGTTCGACGGAAGTTCGGACGGTCGTCGGAGGTTCAGCGAGGACAGATCCGAGAAGTCCAGAAGCTTGCCAAGCGAAGCTCGTCGGAACTCGCCAAGTGGATCGTCGCAAAGTCCAGGAGTATGCCGGATGTCCGCAGAAGGATCACCGAGGGTTATCGGTTGATCGACGGAAGTTGGCCGGAAACTCGCCGGAAGAAGCGATTGACGCATCGGAGCAAAGCTGCAGAAGTTGTCTTAGAGTTAATCGTAGTTAGCATGATGATTAAGCATGAAAATGGGAGGTGATCCCATTAGCTTAATCTTGGGGCAATTGGGCCCCTGAAAAGATTCAAAGTGGGCCGAATGGAGTGAACCATTCGGACCCTGATTGCACCAGGAGGTGCAACCGCCCCAGCCAGGAGGTGCAACCGCCTGGGCTGTGGGGGTTGGGAGGTGCAACCGCCCCAGCCAGGAGGTGCAACCGCCAGGGCTGCGAGGCTGGGAGGTGCAACCGCCCCAGCCGAGAGGTGCAACCGCCCAGAGCTCAGTCTTCGAGCTAGACTGGGCGGTGCAACCTCCTCTGCCAAGAGGTAGCACCGCCAGAGCTCAAGTTTCGAGCTCTGCCAGGCGATGCAACCACCGAGCTCAGTCTTCGAGCTCTGGCAGAGAGGTGCATCAGCCTGAGCTCAGTCTCGAGCCCTGCCAGGTGATGCAATCACCGAGCTCAGTCTTCGAGCTCTGGCAGAGAGGTGCATCAGCCTGAGCTCAGTTTGGAGCTCTGCCAGGTGATGCAACCACCGAGCTCAGTTTCGAGCTCTGCCAGGTGATGCAATCACCAAGCTCAGTCTTCGAGCTCTGCCAGGTGATGCAATCACCGAGCTCAGTCTTCGAGCTCTAGCAGAGAGAAGCAATCGCCTGAGCTCAGTCTTCGAGCTCTGCCAGGCGGTGCCACCTCTCCAGTCAAGAGGTGCAACCGCCTGATCCCAGAATTCTGGGATTTGATCGATTTGATCGTTTTGAGCTCCAAATTTGAACTGGGTTGGGGCCTATAAATACCCCACCCATTCAGCACTGAAAAGAGACAGATCCACACCGAATTCTTGATCTTTTCAGTGATTCTAAGAGCTCAAATTTGTGTAAAGTCCTAAAGTTCTCCTCCTTCTGTTCTTCAAGTCTTGAGTTGTAAAGAGAGGAGAGAAAGGATCTGTAAAGGTTGTCTCCTGAGCCTGTCAAAAGGAGAGAAACTGTAAAAGGGCAGTTAGCCTTCGCCCATTGAAGGAAGGCAGCTAGTTGACGTCGGCAACCTCGTCGGTGGAGGAAGCCAAAAGTGGAGTAGGTCAAGGCTGACCGAACCACTCTAAATCTCTGGTTTGCGTTTATTTTTGAGCACTTTATCATTACTGCAAACCTCCTCCATTACTACTGCTCTCTGCGCTTTCACGAACAAGTTCTAAGTGCTGTTCTTTCAGAATCTGCATTCAAACGTAAATCGTGTTTTCGTACGATCTTCACACTGCAGTTTACGCTTACATTCGGACTCCATTTATAACTGCAAATTGCTTTCTACGTAAAACGCTTTTCCAGGTTCAAAACTGCTTTTAAACGCAAAACTACATTTAGACGTAAATCTGAGTTTAGACGTAAATCTGCGTTTAGACGTAAAACTACGTTTAGACGTAAATCTACGTTTAGACGTAAAACTGCGTTTAGACGTAAATCTGAGTTTAGACGTAAACTGCACTTAGACACAAAACTGCGCTTAGACGCAAACTGTGTTCAGACGCAAACTGTGTTCAGACGCAAACTGCGCTTAGACGCAATCTGCGCTTAGACGCAAACTGCACTTAGATACAAACTGAGAATTAGCTTTTGCATCATAATAGTTTTTATTGAACGAACGCAGCTTTTGGTTTTTAATCGCTGTAAGATTTCCGCTGCACTAATTCACCCCCCCCCTCTTAGTGCTCTCGATCCTAACAATTGGTATCAGAGCCCGGTTAACTCTCAAAAGGATTAAAACCCAAGAGAGATGGCTTACGCCGGAAACCAAGAGGGCCATTCTATTACACGTCCACCCATGTTTAATGGGACGGACTACACCTACTGGAAAACCCGAATGAGGATCTTTCTTATTTCTATGGATTTTGAATTATGGAATCTTGTCGAGAATGGTTTTTCAAAGTCTTCTCTTCCAATGATCGATTGGAATGATTTGGAGAAGAAGGCTTTCGCTCTAAATGCAAAGGCTATGAACGCCTTATTTTGTGCACTCGATAAAAACGAGTTTAACCGTGTTTCAACTTGTGAAACTGCATTTGATATTTGGCACACACTCGAAGTGACCCATGAGGGCACAAGTAGAGTAAAAGAGTCAAAAATCAATTTGCTGTTACACTCTTTCGAACTCTTTCGGATGAAACCGAGTGAAACCATTGGCGACATGTTTACCCGTTTCACGGATGTCGTCAACGGTTTAAAAGGACTCGGAAAGAGCTTTTCGGATTTTGAGCTTGTTAATAAGATACTAAGATCCCTTCCTAAGAGTTGGGATCCTAAAGTCACCGCTATTCAAGAGGCAAAAGATCTGCGAAATTTCCCTCTTGAAGAACTAATCGGGTCACTAATGACCTATGAAATGACTTGTAAAGCTCATGAAGAGCAAGAAGACATCCTTCCAAAGAACAGGAAGGATATGGCACTCAAAACGTCAGAATGCCACTTGAGAGAAAACTCAAGTGATGAGGACTGTGATGATGACTTGGCACTACTAACAAGAAAGTTTAAAAAGTTCTTTAAAAGAAACAAATTTAAGAATGATGCAAAAAATAAACTTGAACCCAAAAAGGACCAAGTGATCTGCTATGAATGCAAAAAGCCGGGACACTACAAAAGTGATTGTCCCCCCAAGTCAAGAAAAGAACAACAAAGAAGAAGGCGCTCCAAGCAACATGGGATGATTCGAGCGCATCTGAGGAAGAGGAGTCCAACACCGAGCAAGTTGCTCATTACGCCTTAATGGCCATCGAAGACGAGGTAACAAATTCAATAGATGCTGATTTATCTTTCGATGAATTATTAAATACTTTCAATGACTTATTTGACGAATGCAAGAGTATAAGTAGAAAATATAAATTGCTGAAAAAGATGCATGATAGTCTTACCTGTGAGTTTGATAAGTTAAAAGTCGAACATCATGATAGTTTAAATTCATGTATCAAATGTCATGATTTAGAAACTATGCAAAAAGAAAACCTGCTACTCAAGGACACCTTGAAGAAATTCGAGGTTGGTAGCAAGTCATTAAACATGATCCTTGCAAACAAGGGTCACATTCCAAACAGGAGCGGGATTGGATTTGTGAGAAATCCTCACCAAAATCCAACCACCTTCATAAAAGGCTCCATCTTACATGTTCAACACCAAACCAAGTGCAACTTTTGTTGCAAATCTGGACACAAGACACATTGTTGTCCATTCAAGAAAATAAGTCCAAACAAATTAATTTGGGTTCCTAAAGGAACCATGATAAACTCTATGCAACATGATAAGAAATGTAGATCTATTTATGAGGCACCCAAAAGCAAATGGGTACCTAAACATCATCCTTTCTTGTAGAAAACTAAACAATCGCAAGCTAGGAGCAAGAAATGGTACCTTGATAGTGGATGCTCAAGGCATATGACCGGAGATCCATCTCAATTCTCTAAGCTCACTAGCATAGACGAAGGATATGTCACCTTCGGAGACAACAACAAGGGTAAAATCATTGGCAAAGGAACCATAGGTAACAAATCCAACCTCTCTATTGAAGATGTTTTACTAGTTGATGGTTTAAAACATAACCTCTTGAGCATTAGTCAATTATGTGATAAAGGATATATTATAAGATTTGAATCTAATGCTTGTATCATTGAAAAACCACACAAAAATATATCTATGATTGCATTAAAACAAAACAACGTATACACTATTGACATCAATGACTTATGTGATGAAATGTGCCTTGCCGTTATGAATGAGGATGCTTGGCTATGGCATAGAAGATTAGGTCATGCTAGCATGAAACTAATCACTCAAGTATCATCTAGAGAACTTGTAAGAGGAATTCCTCATATCAAGTTCATCAAAGATAATGTATGCGATGCTTGCCAATTAGGTAAGCAAATTAAGGGTAGCTTCAAAGCTAAGAATCAAATAAGCACCTCTAGGCCCTTACAATTGATCCATATGGACTTGTTCGGACCAATCTCTACATCGAGTCTAGGAGGTAGCAAATACGCCTTTGTCATTATTGATGACTATAGCAGATATACATGGACCTACTTCTTAAAACAGAAAAATGAATGCTTTAGATATTTTACCAAGTTTTGTAAACTTGTTCAAAATGAAAAAGGATCTATGATTTCGTCAATTAGAAGTGATCATGGTGGAGAATTTCAAAACCATGACTTCCAAGAATTCTGTGAACTCAACGGATATAACCATAATTTCTCTACTCCAAGAAATCCTCAACAAAATGGGGTAGTAGAAAGAAAAAATCGAAATTTACAAGAAATGGCAAGAACAATGTTGAATGAACATAGCCTACCCAAATATTTTTGGGCCGAAGCTGTAAACACTGCATGCTATATTTTAAATAGAGTCCTAGTAAGACCCTTACTCACCAAAACTCCTTATGAGTTATGGAATAACAAAAAACCCAATGTCTCATATTTCAAAGTCTTTGGGTGTAAGTGTTTTATCTTGAATGAAAAGGATAACTTAGGAAAATTCGATGCTAAATCTGATGAAGGAATCTTTCTTGGTTATTCTTCGGTTTCTAAAGCTTTTCGCATCTTCAATAAAAGAACCTTAGTTATTGAAGAATCCATCCATGTTGTTTTCAATGAGATTTCAGAAATTAAGAAAAATGATCTTGATGATGATTTTGATTCCTTGAATTTAAACGAAACCCCATCTCCAATTAGCAACTTGGATGCATCCACTTCCGAAATATCCTTACCCAAGGATTGGAAGTATATAGATGCTCATCCTAAGGAGCTAATCCTAGGAGACACATCAAAGGGGGTTCAAACACGATCTTCTTTTAAAAACTTTTGTGCCAACGCCGCCTTTCTCTCCCAAATTGAACCCAAATGTGTTGATGAAGCCATGAAAGATGATTCATGGATTATCGCAATGCAAGATGAATTAAATCAATTTGAGAGAAATGAGGTGTGGACGCTTGTTCCTAGGCCAAATGACCATTTAGTTATTGGTACTAAATGGGTCTTTAGAAACAAGCAAGATGAAAATGGTATCGTGGTTAGAAACAAGGCTAGATTAGTGGCCAAAGGTTTCAACCAAGAAGAAGGTATCGATTACGAAGAAACCTTCGCACCTGTGGAAGCCATAAGGATGCTCCTTGCCTACGCCAGTTGCAATAATTTTAAGTTATTTCAAATGGATGTTAAAAGCGCTTTTCTAAATGGTTTCATTTCCGAAGAAGTTTATGTTGAACAACCCCCTGGATTTGAAAATAATGGCTACCCTAATCATGTGTTTAGACTAACTAAAGCTCTCTATGGTTTAAAACAAGCCCCAAGGGCTTGGTATGAGAGACTTAGTTCTTTTCTCATTGAAAATAATTTCATAAAAGGCAAGGTTGATACTACATTGTTTATCAAAAATTTTGAAAATAATTTTCTCATTGTTCAGATTTATGTTGATGATATCATCTTTGGCTCTACAAATGAATCTCTTTGTGAATCGTTTGGTAAAACTATGAGTCTTGAATTCAAAATGAGCTTAATGGGAGAATTAACATTCTTCTTAGGTTTACAAATCAAACAACTAAGCAATGGCATCTTTATTAGTCAAGCTAAATATGCCATGAATTTATTAAAAAGGTTTAATATGAACAACTCAAAGGCCAGTAACACTCCTATGTGCACCTCCACTAAATTAGAAATTGATGAAAGTGGAGAAAGCTTTGATCAAAAAACTTATAGGGGTATGATAGGAAGTTTACTTTACCTCACTGCAACCAGACCAGACATCATGTTCAGTGTAGGACTTTGTGCTAGATTTCAATCAAACCCTAAGATGTCTCATCTCAAAGCAGTTAAAAGAATATTTAGATATCTTAATGGTACCACAAATCTAGGATTATGGTACCCAAAATCAGAAAATTTTGAGTTAATTGCTTTTGCTGATGCTGACTTTGCTGGGTGTAGATTAGATAGAAAAAGCACATCAGGATCATGTCAATTTTTAGGACATGCCCTTGTTTCCTGGTCATCAAAGAAACAAAACTCAGTTGCACTATCAACAACCGAAGCTGAATATATTGCAGCAAGTGCATGCTGTGCACAAGTTGTATGGATGAAAAATACCTTAGAAGATTATAAAGTTTATCTCAGAAATATTCCAATTAAATGTGATAACACAAGTGCAATATGCTTAACCAAAAATCCTATACAACACTCAAGAACAAAACATATTGATATTAGACATCACTTTATACGAGATCATGTCACCAATCATGACGTAACCATAGAATTCATTGATACTAAACATCAACTAGCTGACATTTTTACAAAACCCCTATGTGAAGAACAATTTGATTACATAAGAAGAGAATTAGGAATGTTGAATTGTCCGAATACTTTAACTAGTTAAAATTATTTTTCGGATGTTATTACTATTACATGCCTTGACAAACGCTTGATCAAATAACATGTTGCAAATTATGTGACAAATATTTTTAACCAGATGCATGTAAGAAGTTCATTTTTCGGTTTGTATGCTAAAAATGGGATGTTCTTGTACACTCTTATGAAAACTCTTTGAAAAATGACTTTCCTCCGTCAAGCAAAAATAATAAAAAGATATATGTGTCATGACTTCCTTTATATGCTTGATAATGCTATCATGCTTTTTGTTGATGACAAAGGGGGAGAAACATATGAATTGATAAACACTATGTCATAGCTGAACTGCCATCATCATATCTATGTCATAGTTGCAAATACTTGAATGATGCTATAAACAATGTTATGCCATCCTTGCATCACCAAGAGATATGTGAACATGTGCTATAGTTTGCATCATATCTTGATTTGATATCCTATTTTGTGAAGTAAATGCAAACTTGCTAGAAAATCTCAAATGTGTGCATCATGTAAAAAGTCCTTCGTAGCTTTATATGTTTACATGATGAACAGTTACAAACACTATAATACAAACTTGATGATATATGTCATGCTTTGACATCATTCTTGAAGAGATACATCATGATGGGCATCATGATGAGAGTATTGATAAGTTTAACTGATCTAACTTATCAATACGTCACTTTAATTCTTTGGTCTTGAATTCAAGGTTGACTTATCTCAACTATGGCATATAGATAGGGGGAGTTAAGGACAACTCCTTTATCAATTGATTGTCATCATCAAAAAGGGGGAGATTGTTGAATCTCAGATTTTGATGATGAAGTCAATTGTCATTTGTTATCTAATCTAAGTGTTGAGATAAGTGTGCAGGATTAACTACGATAAGAGTAAGACAAGCAGCAGGTGTTGCGCCGGAGTCAAGATCATGATCACGTTGGGAGTTCAAGAGTTCGACGGAAGTTCGGACGGTCGTCGGAGGTTCAGCGAGGACAGATCCGAGAAGTCCAGAAGCTTGCCAAGCGAAGCTCGTCGGAACTCGCCAAGTGGATCGTCGCAAAGTCCAGGAGTATGCCGGATGTCCGCAGAAGGATCACCGAGGGTTATCGGTTGATCGACGGAAGTTGGCCGGAAACTCGCCGGAAGAAGCGATTGACGCATCGGAGCAAAGCTGCAGAAGTTGTCTTAGAGTTAATCGTAGTTAGCATGATGATTAAGCATGAAAATGGGAGGTGATCCCATTAGCTTAATCTTGGGGCAATTGGGCCCCTGAAAAGATTCAAAGTGGGCCGAATGGAGTGAACCATTCGGACCCTGATTGCACCAGGAGGTGCAACCGCCCCAGCCAGGAGGTGCAACCGCCTGGGCTGTGGGGGTTGGGAGGTGCAACCGCCCCAGCCAGGAGGTGCAACCGCCAGGGCTGCGAGGCTGGGAGGTGCAACCGCCCCAGCCGAGAGGTGCAACCGCCCAGAGCTCAGTCTTCGAGCTAGACTGGGCGGTGCAACCTCCTCTGCCAAGAGGTAGCACCGCCAGAGCTCAAGTTTCGAGCTCTGCCAGGCGATGCAACCACCGAGCTCAGTCTTCGAGCTCTGGCAGAGAGGTGCATCAGCCTGAGCTCAGTCTCGAGCCCTGCCAGGTGATGCAATCACCGAGCTCAGTCTTCGAGCTCTGGCAGAGAGGTGCATCAGCCTGAGCTCAGTTTGGAGCTCTGCCAGGTGATGCAACCACCGAGCTCAGTTTCGAGCTCTGCCAGGTGATGCAATCACCAAGCTCAGTCTTCGAGCTCTGCCAGGTGATGCAATCACCGAGCTCAGTCTTCGAGCTCTGGCAGAGAGAAGCAATCGCCTGAGCTCAGTCTTCGAGCTTTGCCAGGCGGTGCCACCTCTCCAGTCAAGAGGTGCAACCGCCTGATCCCAGAATTCTGGGATTTGATCGATTTGATCGTTTTGAGCTCCAAATTTGAACTGGGTTGGGGCCTATAAATACCCCACCCATTCAGCACTGAAAAGAGACAGATCCACACCGAATTCTTGATCTTTTCAGTGATTCTAAGAGCTCAAATTTGTGTAAAGTCCTAAAGTTCTCCTCCTTCTGTTCTTCAAGTCTTGAGTTGTAAAGAGAGGAGAGAAAGGATCTGTAAAGGTTGTCTCCTGAGCCTGTCAAAAGGAGAGAAACTGTAAAAGGGCAGTTAGCCTTCGCCCATTGAAGGAAGGCAGCTAGTTGACGTCGGCAACCTCGTCGGTGGAGGAAGCCAAAAGTGGAGTAGGTCAAGGCTGACCGAACCACTCTAAATCTCTGGTTTGCGTTTATTTTTGAGCACTTTATCATTACTGCAAACCTCCTCCATTACTACTGCTCTCTGCGCTTTCACGAACAAGTTCTAAGTGCTGTTCTTTCAGAATCTGCATTCAAACGTAAATCGTGTTTTCGTACGATCTTCACACTGCAGTTTACGCTTACATTCGGACTCCATTTATAACTGCAAATTGCTTTCTACGTAAAACGCTTTTCCAGGTTCAAAACTGCTTTTAAACGCAAAACTACATTTAGACGTAAATCTGAGTTTAGACGTAAATCTGCGTTTAGACGTAAAACTACGTTTAGACGTAAATCTACGTTTAGACGTAAAACTGCGTTTAGACGTAAATCTGAGTTTAGACGTAAACTGCACTTAGACACAAAACTGCGCTTAGACGCAAACTGTGTTCAGACGCAAACTGTGTTCAGACGCAAACTGCGCTTAGACGCAATCTGCGCTTAGACGCAAACTGCACTTAGATACAAACTGAGAATTAGCTTTTGCATCATAATAGTTTTTATTGAACGAACGCAGCTTTTGGTTTTTAATCGCTGTAAGATTTCCGCTGCACTAATTCACCCCCCCCCCTCTTAGTGCTCTCGATCCTAACATGACGATCGATCGTTGAGGGATGAGATGGTACCTTTGTGCGGTCGTCATCCTAAGACGTGCAGAACGGCACCATGCGGCACCGTCCCGGGCTTACCGGGATGGGACATACTGAGTAGTATCTTGATACGATTGTTGGCTCGGCGCGTGGAGGTGCTTCTCTTACTGACTTGGCTATGATGTGGCGTGACATCGATTGTGACTGACCGAGGCCCAAAGTATACCTTATAACTACGTATTATTCATATCACAAACTAATTGAATTTTGAGACAAAATTAAGATGATTGATCAGAATTACATAATTAAATTATATGGAATTGAAAACCTTTTATGCACATGTGATTGGTGGCAAACAGCTTAACTAATTTGCCATGTTTATATATTTAAAAAATACATAATATAATTTACTTTTGGTTTCACTCATATCTAACTGCCTAATAATCTGTCATAAACTCTATGGCTAGCACAATATAAATTTTGGTAATTGCAATCGCCCAACTAATCCATAAAAGAAATTAACGAGAGAAATTTTTTAAAAGTGATTTTCTATAAAAAAAAATCATTTTTTTTCTTAATTATTTTTTGAGAGAGGGATGTCTGTTTTCAAATTTTTTACGGAGTACGTCAACCTTTTCAAGTACCCTCTCGGCATGATTTATCTCGTAAAATGGATTTATCTAATTTTTTAGGTATAAGATTTATATTATTAATTATAATATTTTAACCAAAAATACTATATTTTAAAACATTGTAGCTGAGACAAATTGATCGAAAATTCAATAGAAACTAAGTTATATATATATATAAAAGATTTCAAATAATTATCTCTATCAGTTTAATAACAAGAATGACCAAATAAAAAGACTTATAATTCAATTATAGTGTTTTTAAATATATTTATATTATCTTAGTACCTCTGCTAGGACACAGTAAACTTATTCAAAAATATTATTACTAACGTAAATGGACTCAAAACCTAATAGCAATCAACCTACATACAAAATGAAGTCTCAAATAACTATCCTTATTGATTTAGGAATAAGAACAAACAAGTACATAGACTTCTATATTAATTATAATATTATGATATTTTTATTAAAATATTATAAATATATTCAAAAATATTATAACTGAAATAAATGGACTCAAAATTTAGTATAAACCACCTTATATAAAAATTATAATTTTAGATATGTATCATTATTATTTTAGAACCAGAACAAGACTTTCATATTAATTATAATATTTTTAAAGATATTTATAATATTTTTTAAAAAAATATTATAAACAAAAATATTGTCAAAATCGATGGACCCATTTATTCATTAAAAAAAAAAGAGATATTCCGATATTAAGAAAAGGTGATGCACCCCTTTGAAAAATCCGGAAAATGGGTTAATAAAAAGACTTTTCTCGCCCATTTTCTGAATTAATTCAACAAAAGGCTTCCTACCATTTCACGAAAGTGTGTTGCGTATTTATTATTATTTTATAAATGTAGATTTTTATATTACCTGTTATCGTTCCAGAGACTGCCACGACACAACTTGAAGGTCATACACGCACATTTGTCCTCTGCCGCCGCCGCCGCCTTCTCCTCCTCTGGCTTTGCCATCACGATACTCGCATAGAGAGAAGAGAGAGAGAGAGAGAGAGAGAGATGCCGGCGGGCCAGGTGAACCACAACGGCGTTGGCCCTACGGCCGCGATGGTGCCGACGTACCCACCGCCGGAGTCGGAGACGGAGGAGTCGTGGGTGTGGGCGCAGATCAAGGCGGAGGCGCACCGGGACGCGGATTCGGAGCCAGCGCTAGCGAGCTTCCTGTACGCGACGGTGCTGTCGCACCCCTCCCTGGCCCGCTCCCTCGCCTTCCACCTCGCCAACAAGCTCTGCTCCTCCACCCTCCTCTCCACTCTCCTCTACGACCTCTTCCTCCACTCCTTCTCCTCCTCTCCCTCCCTCATCTCCGCTGTTGTCGCCGACCTCCTCGCCGTCCGTCACCGCGACCCCGCCTGCGCCTCCTTCTCCCACTGCCTCCTCAACTACAAGGGTTTCCTCGCCGTCCAGGCTCACCGCGTGTCCCACCACCTCTGGACCCAGAACCGCCGCCCCCTCGCCCTCGCCCTCCAGTCCCGCATCGCCGACGTCTTCGCCGTCGACATCCACCCCGCCGCCCGCATCGGCAAGGGCATCCTACTCGACCACGCCACCGGCGTCGTCGTCGGCGAGACCGCCGTCATCGGCAACAACGTTTCCATCCTCCACCACGTCACCCTCGGCGGCACCGGCAAGGCCGTCGGGGACCGCCACCCCAAGATCGGGGACGGCGTCCTCATCAGTGCTGGCGCCACCATCCTCGGGAACATCCGCATCGGCGAGGGGGCCAAGATCGGGGCCGGATCCGTCGTGCTGATCGACGTGCCCCCCAGGACCACCGCCGTTGGGAACCCCGCCCGACTCGTCGGGGGGAAGGACAAGCCCGCCAGGCACGACGACCTGCCCAGCGAATCCATGGATCACACATCCTTCATCCAGGAGTGGTCCGACTACATCATCTGACCTCCTTGGTTGTGCCCCGTCTCTCTTCTCTCACCTTCATCTTGTTGCTTCTGATGCTACATCGTAACAAGTAACTGGCTCTCTTCCAGCTATCATCCGCTTCTGTTTCTTCTTCTTATCTACATATGCTGTCAGACTGCCATGAATTACTTATATGAGGACCTGTACTAGGTCAAAAGTAATACATTAGATCGTTGTATCTTCTTATTGTGTTTTGCTCTTATCTGGGCTGGATAACTATAACATAATTAAGTGATCTTTTGTATCAGGAATATGTTTAAGCTTGTTTTTTTTCTTTGAGAAATTGTGTTTCTGATCGCGTAGAGCATGCAGCTATGGTCTTTTTCTTCAATTTTGTTGTGTTTTCTTCCTGCAACTGCAATGTTGAGAATTTATTTGGCTTAACAGTGATGTAGATGTATTAGGGTTTATTAGATATATCCTCCAGAATCGACTAGCTTTTACATTTGAGATTTTGCTTTTTTGCTATGTTAGACTGTTCTTTTTTTTGTTTCTTTTCTTTACCTTTTGCCAGTGAAAAGTAGGTAACTGATAAAAATACTCACGAAAATTAGAGTTTCTGTTTTCTTAATTTAGATTTTGCTTGTCTCTAAAGAATTGGGAATCATGACATGGTCGAGAAGGAGAGCTACTTGTGCTGAACACCTTTAAGAAATTATCATGTGTAATTCAAAGTATTAGTTCAACGTAATTTTGCGTTCGATGAAAATTGGTCTCAAGTAGAATGCAGGCGGATGATAGAAATAACAATTGATGCTAAGGAGATTCATATCGAACTGGCTATGACAAGGCAACGTCTGACAAATAGATTATTAATTTTGGCGTTTAACCGACTAGAATAGGGCACACGACGAGGCAAAATCTTTAACATAGATGAGAAATAGGTTACTGACGGTCTGCTTTATTACCTATAATAATGGTTACACTTTGAGAATGACTCAGCTGCACCGAGGCCTTTGATCCTCAATATGGAAGAATGGTTCCTACAAGAAGATGTAAACAAGTGTCACACTTTTTCATTTGCCTGTACTCTTTAGTCGCTCATCCCCTCTTATTTTCTGTGATTACATCCTATGCAAAATAAAACCTTCTTTTAATCAAGAATGACTTTAGTGGTAATTTGATGCATCAGTAACATCTCAGTTATTATCTTTGTTAAAGCATGTAAACCCTTGTAGATTTTTGCTCCTTTAATTTAGATCTGAATGTCCATAACATTCCAATGGCTAGGCAATGTCCAACAAGATTCCTTTCTGATTAACTATCCCAAGCTATATGCAACATCACGAACCTTCCTTTATTGCAGTAATTCTCCACTATTTGATCTCACAGACACCATTGCAGTAATTGGCTTCAAGAATCATGTCACAACAGGAATTTACATGCTATACGTCTATCTTCAAACATCCAACACATAGGAAAAATCGAGAATGATCATGGCATCGCGCTAAAATTAGTCAAGCTCATTTTCTGATTCTCCTCCCATTTTCGTTCACTTTACTGCCTGTTGTATTAGTTCTATGGTTTCTTCTTTTGTCTTCTCTAGTTTAACATTTTTCATCTCAGCTAATACTCATGGTTAGTTTGTGAACATGTGAATTTTTTCACTGGCACCTCATAGCAAATTCATAAGCCATTTTCCTGTGGCATGTTAGGAAAGATGACTCAGGGCCCGAGTAAACATAGGGTAGAATTTTCTTTTATCTCTACTGCATGTCGTGATGTTTGTGTTTTACATGGTATCAATATTTTCTTCTGGTGATCTATTAAGTTGTCATGAACATCTTGATGTTTCTTGTGTTGACATATGGAAGAAGGAAGAAGGATAAACACATGCTTATCTATAGTTGGTGTCCCAGCAAGGGTTAACATCCATGATTCATTTTTTTTGCATTAGACCGAAGCTTATTTTTTGCTGTCTTTGCTTAATTTCAAGAAAAAATTTCTTGTGTCTTTAGCATCTATTAAAGCATTTAATCCGTCTAACGATGTTTTTTCATCCTCTGTTTATCCATTTGTTGGTGAATGTTCATCCTCCCCTCTTATAACAACAAATTGGCTTATACTTTAAAATTCAAGGGTTGCTATTTCATCAGTATGTACACATCGGCAAAGACATATTAGCTTAAAATTTCTGGTAATACCTGTCAGTTGCCTTCAAAAACATGCAACCAATTTTGCTGTATTTGCTTTTGCGTATTTGCTCCCTCATGCATGCCTTATCATTGAGCATAGATCTTTTTTCTGGTATTATTTAATCAAATTACTATGTAAGTGTTTTAACATGCATGCATTACCATCAAGTACAGTACATTTTTTGTATTCAGTATGGAATGAAAGGGGAGTGTTCATTTAAGTTTATTGTTGTCAACTCCATTCGTTTAGTTACAGCTTGCTGATTGAAGCATTGCTCAATATAATGGAAAACTATTGTCATCACCTGAAAGGAGAGTGCTTTGGTTTGCTTCAAATGTGTTGGTGTTTTACCACCTTAACTGAAGAACTTAGTACACAGGGGAGAAAAGATGCAAGGGGTTTCAGGGAAGCCAATAAGCCGCCATTGCGCCAGAATAATTAGAAATCTGGCATCATGAGTAATGATTTCCTTCAGTCCTAGTTCTTTCCTACGTTGCTTCTATCGTGTGATCATAATATTCTAGGTATGCTTGTAACGATGAAAATATTCTGTCAAAGTGAATCCTACTTTAGATGATTGACCACTCACTATAACTCTAGCTGTTTCATCAGCTTAGCATTATGAAGAATCAATAGTTCACCCTTCTTGTTTGGAATGGTAGATTGGAAGTTGTGTAGAAATGGCAAAAGTTAGAGATTGAAATCAAGGTCTGTCATACTGAAACGTACTGCTCGTACCGGGCAGTATGTACCGGTTCGACAGGTTACTGGTATGCAGACCGCCCGATACCGCTACAGTGCTATAGTACTATACTGTAGTACTGCTACAGTATTAAAAAAAATAAAAAATTATTCGGTACACCAGGGTATACCGCTCGGTACGCCCTGATGTACCGTCCAGCACCGGTATCGTACCATACCGAGCCCGGGTCAAAACGTCGGTATGGTACGGTATAGCGAACCTTGATTGAAATTGTAAATGACACTAGTACCCTTGTCAGTTTAATGTTATGATGGTAAGAGTATAAAAAGATTTTTTTTTTTATATGTTTATACATCTTTTAATTCAAACATGATAGTAACTTGCCATTCTCCACTCTTGCTATAATTTACTAGTGAGATGCTGTGTAAATAATTCCTTGGCCAATCTTACATCTGTGTGAGCCTTCTTTCTCTCCTGAAGCAGCTACTCTGCTTGTGTTCTACTTCACCAAGCCACATGCTACCCAGGAAATAATTCCTAATTGGCTAACTTAGTTCTATTAAAGCATACTTTGAGTTCTTTGTTCTGCTGTTCAAACAGGAACAACAACAAAAATGTCCAAATCAAGCAATGCTTTAAACTGAAAGCCAATTCAAACAATGGCTGGCCCACTGCTTTCGGTGTAGCTCTGTGTTTGAGAGGCATGAGGTGTCTGCACACAAAAGGTGACTTCCTGTGCCATCAGCAGACACTTGTGCAGGTGGGTCTCTTTTCGCATGCACATCTCACCTTCACCTCGGTCAGGTAAGTCTCCGCTCCATCCAATCTTCTAGACAGCGATATCTATGCAAAGTCCAGTTGCATCAATCACTTGTTGCTTTCACAGTGGCATCATCTATCGAGAGGTTTAAGTTACTGCACATCTTTTACCATAAATGATATCTATGGGTTGTCTCAAATTCCCCAAATCTTAGATTTAAGCTTAATCTGTTTATGTTACAAATCAATCATTTAGGAGCAAAGTGACTTTATTTCAGTCTCATGTTCTTTTGCTGATTTTAATTTGTATCTTGGGATATGGTGTTCTTGATTGAGATTACTCTGAAGGCCGAGAATATCCAAACTTTATTTGAATCTTTCCGCTCATACTTAATTTGATGAAGAACGTATGTTATTTTTTTTTTGCTCCAACAGATATAAAGATAAATTGTTTATGTTAGGAATCAGTATATAATCTCTAACATATATATCTCTCTCTGCAGCATTCTCCTTTTCCAATATTCTCAAGGACGACAAAGGGGTGTGATAAAGTGGATTCAATCCATATCGGTGCTCGAACCTGTCGACGGATTGTGTGGCCCGAAAACAATAATATAAAGGGCCGAACTTTGAGTCTGGCACGGCTCAATCCGCCGCAAAAGATGCGTCGAGCAATCCTACCCATTCCATGGCGTCAGCCGCATCGCGTGTCTCTCTTCCATGTCAATGCACGTCGTTGTGGAATCGTATCCTTTCCGAGGCCCAAACGGCTGCCAACATTTCTCCCTCATCTTTGCCTCACACTTTGTTCTCTTTCGGACACTTGCAGGGTTGAGGACACACCAACTTTTGTGCTGGTCTCCCTCTCCATCCCTCATCCGTGACCCAAGTGGATATCTGTAGTTTCGTCGAACACGTCGTGGGGCATCAAGATAAGGTTCGGTCTAATCATGGCCTAATGCATTGAGCACCCACACAAAAAGAGGTCTTCTTGCGTGTAGCCTAACTTTTCCCCTTGTTACTTACGGATGATAAGATAAAATACAATTATGTCTAAAGCCACGAGGTCAACAAGTAAATTATGGTATTAAAAAAATAATAAAATATTAATTCTTTTCGTTTATATCAATATGATTTTCTCTTGTTAGAAATCAACTAATAACGAAACAAAACGTTTCTACATGTCTATCCTTATATATTTTGAAGATAATTTATTAATTATTATAAATTTTAATACAATATATTTGTTTGCCCTTCCAAACATTATCAGTCGTCTATTGGATTTCATTTACACATCAAACCTAAACCGATTTGATTTGTTCATGACAGGGTGATTGTGAAGTATCGAAATTGATGTAGCGGATGAGGTGTGTGATGATGAGGCGCCATCGAGGTGTACAGGTGGTGCTGATATGGCATATATATATATAATTAAATAATGGTTATAAGAATCCTATTCTCGCATTAAAAAAAAGAGGAAAAAAAAGAGGGGGGGCATCAGCGGTTTTCCCAACTACGTGTTGGCTGGCTATGTGGACCGAGTCACGTGCCTGTAAGCGCGACTTCAGTTCTTGAACCGATATCCAGTCACGTGACCAAGACCACCGTCTTGGCTTCGCCCGCCGTCAAAGTCACCACCGAAGCTATGCGGCCACGCGCCAACTGCCATCCCGCCAGATCAACTGCACAAATTCCTATGACCAAAATGCCCCCCCCCCCCCCCCCAACCATCATCTCCAAGCAATTAGTATCATCTTAATATAATACTTTATATCAAATTAAAAATTAAAAAAATTAGCCTTGTATTATCTCCTTATAATCTTATTATTTTTATGATGATTTCGAGGAACTAGCTAAATTGAATGATTTTATAAAAAAATGATGTCTTTGCGAATACATTATTGTGGCTAGTTTTAATTTATAAAAAAGTGTTACTTGGATTTATTCAGAGGAGTTTAAAGAAAATGTCAACTACTATATTACATAATAGAGCTTAAACAGATGTTGCAATCTTTCTTGTTCTAAGTTTGGGAACTCAGTCGTTCATAACATTAAAAATGTAGAGTGAACAAATATGAATACGAGTATCATATAAATGTCCTGATATTACATGCAACTGCTCGTATGCTTTCATGTGATTTAATTTCCCTTCCTGTTGATCGACGGCTAAGATTGCACGTGTCTTGATTTGAGGGCATTATGGTAAATTAAAGGATTTATTTATTTATTTTTGGGATAAAAGAGTATTTTAATGCGCCCAACGAATGCTAATACAACGAGCTATAAATCTCTGTTAATATGCGGCTTTATCTTCCTCCCGCTATATTCTCCGTCATCCTCCAGGAGAAATGGCTGATCCTATGTGAGTCTGGCGCCGGCCTCCAAGATCCCTCCTTGCCTCCCCTTAATCGATCCCAACCAGGGTAAGGCAGCTGCCTATCGCTTCAAAATCCTGTCTTGGTCTCGTGATCTCGATCGTTTTTGACGCCCAAAAGAAGGATTTTGGAAGACGGGGCTCGGAGTCCTAGGTTGTTGGATCGATTGGGAAGGGCGGGGGATCGGCTTGGGGCCCTACTAGCTCGTTCGCGGGGGCATGGGGAAGGCGGCGGTGACGACGGCGGTGGTGTGCGCCGCGGCGGCATGCGCGGTGGCGGCGCTGGTCGTGCGGTACCGGATGCGGAGCTCCGGTAGGTGGGCGCGGGTCGCCACCCTGCTGAAGGAGCTTGAGGAGCGGTGCGCCACGCCCGTTGGGAAGCTGCGACAGGTGGCGGACGCGATGGCGGTGGAGATGCACGCCGGGCTCGCCTCCGAGGGCGGGAGCAAGCTTAAGATGCTAATCAGCTACGTCAACAACCTCCCGACCGGGTAGGGGTTTTCTTGATGCGAGATCAGCTCCACCTTTTAATGGATTGTTGAAATTTTTGGCGTGTTTTTTGGTCCCATTTTTTCGATTTAATTTATCTATATTTATACCAAATTTTGGGTGTTGGGGTGGTGGTCTTCATTTCACTATGTTTGAGAATAGATTCTGTACTTCCTTCGTATAATCTTTTTCTCGCTTGTTTTATGAAAGATTCGATTTTGATTACAGTTTTCTTTTCTTTACATCTCTTCTTCATCTTGCAACCATCCTGTGTCGTTGTTAATCTATTTTGCTATGGTCTTCCTTTTCTTGAAGAGCTCCTTGGAACCTTTTGTGACCACTAGAATTCTTTGTATAACCCACTTGCTTTCTCCCGGTGAAATGAAAATAAGTATTCATTACACTATTTTTGTATTAGATTTTTATTTTTTATTTTTTAATAATATTTTTTCGATTGATGGATTGTGCTGTCGAGGGAACTTCTGTGGTGGTGGGCGATGCCTTGGGAGCCCACATCACCTGTAGAGGATCATGGTCATGCATCTGTACATGTGATGTGCGTCTTATCTGACAAGGACATGGGCGATTTAGGTAGGGATAGATTAATGACTAGGCTGGACTTTGATCAATATGTGATTGATCCCATAGTGGAAGATGCTATTGGAATAGCAGGATAATGTTTTTCAAAATTTTTCATTCCGTAGCTCATTTTATTTTGCATCAGTTGACTTTGGCTCAAGCAAGGTGTTTGCATTTTTTTTATAGCCTGTTCTTTGTTGGAAATATAAATAGTAGGATTATTGGGCCAAACATTGGTTCTATCTTTGCTTTAGAGGCATTCGGAAATTAGTGCAGTGTAAGTTTAAGCCGATAAAATGTTTCGATTGTTAATCATGTCATGTATTTTGATTTGAAAGATGACTGCCTTAAGAGCAACACATGCAGTGTAAGTGTGCACAAGCGTCGGCATAGGAATTTTGGTTAAAATGGTAACTGCATTAGAGCAACACATGCAGTGTGTTGGAGGGGAAAAAGTTCAACTTTATTCTGGGATTCAGCAATATAGATTTTAGTCAGTATCTATCTAGAGCTCTGACATGTGTATACATATTATTGTGCGTATATGCAAGTGTAGGCAAATAATTCTTAGTGACGACATTTCAGATGGATGCTTACTTACTAAAAAAGGTTAAAGTCTTTGAAATCCAGTAATTTTTATTTTAGTTTTTTTACTTTTATTTTATTTGTTGTCTTGCTTGTCTCATTTCACTTATTTCCTTATTTGTTTTAACTATGTATTTGTTTGACAAAAAAATTGAGTTTTTTGTGGGGGATTGTTGGAACCTAAAGTAGAAAAAACTTAGATTCCCTTTAGTCATTTCCAGCTTAGAGCTTTCTCGCTTTAATCTCTCATATATTCACTAGACCTGTGACGGACATGGTAGAGGGTTGAAGAGAATTTTATTATCTCTTTTCCTCTGAAGATTTTTTTTTTTGTTACTGCATGGATCGTCTTCGACATCCCCACGTTTGTGCATGCAGGAGGATGACTCTCAATCGTAACTTGGGGCAGATTGACTGCCGGTTGTATTGGGGCGGATTTCTTGATTTCAACCTGCACGAGGGTTGAGAAATAGCCTTAGGAATTTTGAAGTATGTCGGAAGAGAAATATGTTCTATGGGCTATTAGGCATTACAACAGAATGGCCATTTGGACTTTAAGATTTGCGGTTTATATAGTTACATGTAAAAGTTATTTTCATTTGACAATCAGTCTACACAAAACACACACCTTAAGGATGGAAATTTGACCTGTTGCTGTATATTACTAGATATACAACTTTGAGTTTTCATCTATGGTCTAGAGTTACATTTTGATTTCCTCAAATACTACTTTCACAGGGAGGAGACAGGGTTGTTTTATGCTTTAGACCTTGGCGGAACCAACTTCCGCGTCCTACGTGTGCAACTGGGGGGTAAGGAGAGGCATGTACTAAAGCAAGAATTTGAGGAGGTCTCCATTCCACCGCTTCTAATGGTTGGAGGCTCAGATGTAAGTAAAATGATTGACTGTCATGTTCTTTATCGATATTATGTATGTGGGGCATCTAAGGTGATTATTTCTCTGTTTTCAGGAACTTTTTGATTTCATTGCTTCAGCTTTAGCAAAGTTTGTTGCTTCTGAAGGTGAAGATTTTCACCTTCCTGTTGGTAGGCAGAGGGAAATTGGATTTACCTTTTCTTTTCCTGTGAGACAAATCTCTATAGCATCAGGCACCTTAATTAAATGGACGAAAGGTTTCAATATTGATGAGACGGTAATTTCTCAGCTTTTTTTTTCTCTTGAGAAGATGTATTTGATTTTGTTGTGTGCTGATTAGCTTTCTCCAAAGCTGTCATAGTAGTCACAAATAGATGTAGTTTTGTTGTTTATGTTTTTTGCATATGATGTTACATAATGGAACAATTATTGTTATATTTTTGAGGTAAGTTTTAGGGAGAAAAAAAAAGCTTTCTTCCCCCTACCGATGCTTAGTCTTCTATGTTTTAGGCTATAATTGTGACGACAACAACAAAAATTCCTTCTTATTTTGGTTTCTGTCAGGTAGGTGCTTTGCAATTGTCTATGGTTATGTGTAATCTTAACTTATTTTAAAATAATAGTTGGTAAAGAAAAAAAAAGTAATAGTAAAGACACTACTAGATTGTGTTGATAGCAAAACAAACTCCCTTATTAACCGAGTCCCATCCTTCAATGCATATTTAGGTTTCACATTTATCTCTTTATCTTGAAGCTAATAACTTTGCATGCCTATAGTGTCAAATTTCTTAAAGGACTTCTTTCTTGTATTAAAATGTCTTAAACGCAAAACTTCAGACAAGGTCATGCTAGTGTGAAAAAAATTATACTTAAATGTTAATTGCCAGTAAATGTTGATGCTCCATGGCATGTCAAGCAATTCAGACATGGTCGTTTCTTTTGATGGTTCATCAGGTTATCATGTAGTTAGTTTGAAAATGAATTTTATGTTATGTGAAAGGAAGTTTGGGACCTCATGGCTTGTTGTTGCTTAAGGCAGGTTGGGGAAGATGTGGTGGCTGAATTGACTAGGGCCATAGAAAGACAAGGTCTTGATATGCGAGTATCAGCTTTGGTATGCTCCTCTTTGCATTTCCCATCTTCCAGTTCAAAGCATAACTTTATCCATAAATGTTAATGAATGATAATTTTTTTAATGGATTCAATTATCTGGATGAGATGGACATATATATCTATGATGTAGATTAATGATACCGTTGGAACATTAGCTGGGGGGAGATATCATGATAATGATGTAGTTGCTGCCGTGATATTGGGCACCGGCACAAATGCAGCCTATGTAGAGCGTGCCCACGCAATACCTAAGTGGCACGGTCTCTTGCCAAAATCAGGAGAGATGGTAAGAAACCCTATTCTTATTTCTAATTTTTTTTTTTTCCAACTTCCTGGTTTATGCCTGTTGCCAAAGCTTGTTGACATCGTATAAATTGTTAGTGAATTGTATTGTTATTTAGGTTATCAACATGGAGTGGGGAAACTTTAGGTCATCCCATCTTCCTTTAACAGACTATGATCAAGCATTAGATAATGAGAGTTTGAACCCTAGCGAACAGGTGATGTATACATGGCTAGACATCTTTTCATCATGAACATCTGTGGGGATGCTATATATTCAAATAGTTTGTCATGACAGATTTTTGAAAAGTTGATCTCTGGAATGTACCTGGGAGAAATTTTACGACGAGTCCTTTTGCGGCTGGCTAAGGAAGCTTCCCTTTTCGGAGACAGTGTTCCTCCAAAACTTGAAATTCCGTTCATTTTACGGTAAGTTTCAAACTGCTATCACAGAAATAGTATTTTTATTTTGCATACAGATCTGGTTAATTTATTCTCAAGGTTAATGTACTACAATTGATTGACCATGTAATTATTCTCAACATTTTGTTGCTGGAACCGAAAAAAATTATCGTGTCAAGTTCCTTCAAAGATTATATGGACTAAGTGAGCGATCGAATATTCTAAAAAATTAACAACTCCTCCAGATTGGTTTGTTCTATTCTAGGCCTATCTCATTACAAGGTGCCGTCAGGGCCCTGATTTGTAAGGATTAATCACTCAGTATAACTCAAACTTTGGAATATATTAACTCTTCCTAATTTATGTAATTTTATTTCTTTTCATGATTATTATATCGGTGGAGGCTTTCTTACAATTTATCATATTTCGGTATCCTGTCGCCCTCTGTTTTTTCATCTCCCAGCCTCCAATAGCAGACATCAAACTGCTCTTCTTACCGACAAAACCCTTACTAACTTGTCTTGTAGATTGTGGCACTTTTATATTTTGTTTGAGAATATTAAGTTGCTAGTTGAAATTATTTATTCTTCCTTCTTTTTTTAATCTTTCAACATGATAGAAGAAAAAAAAACCTAAACTGACTTGGGGAGTGAATGAAATGGAAGATAAAACTAGAACTCGAAGCTATGTTTCTCATACACCGATTTTGAAATATCAAGTGTTTTGGTGTCCAATGAATATATAGCATGAATTCATTCGAAAATTTCATTGATCTTCCTGGACAGAGGATCTTAGTTGAATTTGTGATGATCAGCAGCTTGACACCATTATTCTCGAGCTTGAATTGGATGTATCTATGTTTCTCTTCCAGATTATTGCAACTCAGTGTTCATTCTAACACAAACTATCCAATGTGAGATTTGCAGGACTCCAGTCATGTCAGCCATGCATCACGACACCTCGCCTGATCTTAAAGTTGTTGGCGCCAAACTGAAGGACCTCTTGGGGGTATGATTCTTCTCTTCATCCTTGACTGACATGGTTGATGTCTGATGCCTCTCAACCTCGAGCACTGTCTGCTTCTGCTCCAATTCCAGATCCCCAACACCTCTCTCAAAGCAAGAAAAGTGGTGGTCCAGATCTGCGACATCGTCGCCAGGCGTGGCGCTCGCTTGGCCGCCGCTGGTGTAGCCGGCATCCTGAAGAAGGTCGGGCGAGACACGGCGGTGAAGGGCGGAGAGAGCGTGCCAAGGACGGTCGTCGCCATGGATGGTGGACTCTACGAGCATTACACCATATTCCGCGAGTGCTTGCAGGCCACCTTCGAGGAGATGCTCGGAGCCGAGGCCGCAGCTTCTGTCGTCATCAAGCTAGCAAATGACGGATCGGGCATCGGCGCCGCCCTCCTCGCAGCTTCTCACTCTCAGTATCGAGAACTCGAACAGTCCTGAAGGCGGCGTCTAATAAGAAGAGCTCAATAAACCCATATCAACCTCGACGTCCTCTGGTTTCCATGGAGGAGGAGGAGGAGGAGGAGGAGGACTTCTTCCGTCTTAATTCATGTCCGCTGCTGCGGTAGCATATGATAGCTGAGGAAACGACGAGGCAGTCGCCTCAGAGAAGGAAGAACAGCAGAATCTCTGCAAACCTTCCCTGCGTTGTTGGCATCTCATATGTCTTCTTTTTCTTGCTCTCCTTTTTGCTGCTGTCACTCGATCATTGACGAATAAATGGAGGGGATTCGAGAACTCCTTTCGAAGACACATCACTTGGAAACCTTCCAGTTGCGGAATCACGCCATGGACGTCCTCGTTGAGCTCTCCTTGCAGGAGCCCATTGACTGTGCCCTGCGTGGCTTCATTACGTGGAAAAGTATGCGGTAGTTAGTTTATATTATCTAATCGTTTATGACTCGCTGTTAATTTCATATTTTTAATCTAATAATTCCTTGTTGATTAATATTTTCTTCTTATAATTTCATATTTTTAACATTAATTAAATATTTAATACTATTACATTAATTTATTATTCTTATTAATTTAATGATTTGATATTTTGTCATCATTTATTTAATTCTAACGTTGCAATTTAATATTTCTCTATAAATTATTTGTAATTTAATGTGGAATTACAATTCAAAATCCCTATTTGGTAATTTTATATTGTCATGTTCTCATAATCAACGATCGGAATTTCCATGCTTAAATTGGGAATTATAATTCCTAATAATTTAATATTTCATAAACTAAGCCTTTTAACAGACAGGGCCTCAGAAAGCTGGGCCTGAGATGTGGGCCGGCTCGTACATGAGGTGCAGAAGCGGCATTCATCGGTGGGATATTTCACCGAGCAATTCTCGTGCGTCCGGTGGCTTCCTGCTGCGAAAGATGGAGACGCGGAACTTGCTGATGATCCTAGATGGGTTAGATCAAGAACAAGGGGTTTCTGGAATCTCAATAACAAGGGGTTTCTGGAATCACAGCGTAGGCCAAGGAAAGAGGCCGAGTAGCAGGAGAGTTGGGGCGGGCAGATATGGGGGAAAGGCGATCGAATCGTCAGTGCTAAAGGTGGTCGGCCAAGGCGTTTATGGTGTGCGGTTTTGCAGCATTGATGGTGGAAAGAAGGAAAATTCATGTTCCAAGTGTAGAAACACCAGAAAGCAGTGGAAAACAATCTTGAAGATGGCGGAGAAGGTAGGATTGATGGCCATAGAAGCATGATCAAGATATGGTAATCGAAAACTGACCTCATCAAGGATTGGTTCTTGATGCTTCTCCGTTGGAGATGGTGAACCGTATCATGGCAGAGGGTCAAAGAGCCACTCTGTGGGTGGCTTTTGATGAGGTAAGAGACCCTCAAAACTTAGTAGCCCTAATTAGGTCATCAGCCTATTCCGTTGCAGCAGAAGGGTTGATCCTAGGGAAGCCCTGTTTAATTGTTTGAGCTTCTGTCTTGTAAGAACATGATGCAGTTCTTATCAGCAGCTGCAAATGGTTGGCGAGTTCTTGAGGTATCAGTCTTGTCAAGAGCTGTCAAATTGAGTTATATCGAAGCAGATTTTGATACGAGGACATTTTGCATGTTTGAATATGCTCTTTAGATTGTCTCAGTTATCTAACTTTGCATCATTTATCATTGTGGAAGCTTGCTGATTTATACGTATCTTTGTAAAAGGGACTTGCATTCTTCAGAGGTTCAGATTCTGAATTACTTTAGAAGAACCCTTTTTTTTTTTTTCAATGCAACATGTTTCACAAAAATTTTCTTACATTGTTTTGGTGGTTCAATATGAACTCTTATCATGTTGCATTTTCACTTATAATGTGTTCTCCCTCTGGAGATCTTTTGGAGCTTTAATCAGTATGCTTTGGTCTAGGAAGTTTGGTTTGCTTGGTTCGAGACTAATTGTAATATCTAGGTTCTACATTTACCTCTGTCCAAACATATATTAACTATCTCTTATTTTTGGTTGAACTTGTCCTAATATTAGTTATTTGCTGGTAATCTTTTTAATATACTATGAATGTTGTTTTGGTAAGCTATTTTGTTAATCTTGGAGAAGTGATTTGGCATCATCTTTTTTTCTTCCTTTTGTTGCACCTTAAAATGAAACACAGACTTTAACATGTTACAGTTTGACAATTTCAATTCCCTGCATTATTTGCTTTCAGGCTGCCAGTTGACACTAACCTACTGAAACAAAGAATATCACTTTTGTTATTTCATGAATCCTCCTTTCATCAGACCTTAACCATGGAAATAACCCATAAAATTTCCTTTCTCTTTGCGTTCCCTCATTGTTATATATTTTCTGCAGTTTTAGTTGATCACATTTGGTTCGAAGTACTTGGAGAATTGCAATTCTCAACAAGTGGTATGTCTACTCCAATCTCATATGTGGCAAAGAAATCATAACATAGATCTGATGTTAAAGACCGACAAATAAAATGTGTTCTTCATGTTCGTCATGCCTGCATGGGTGAATCTTTTTGGCTTCTGTTGTTCTACTTCTATCTGTAGTTCTTACATGCTAAATGTTTGTAGGACATTTTGTACTATTTTCTAGGCCATTTTGTTCTTCCTTTTTCTCGCCCCATTCTGCATTTTGACTACAATGTGAAATGACTACTGTTCACCTTAAATTCACATATAATTTCATTTTAGAATAACTAGCTTTTAGTATCTGGATATAATCTTACTACCAAAAGTTTTCCCATTGGTTAACATAGACTTCATTTCTCCGTTTCACCAACCAGGTATAGGAAAAAGGGCAGTTCTTTTTATTGGTTTTGGCAATAAAGCTGTTGTGGTGACCATAGTTGACAGTTAACTTAATCGATAGCGTTTTCCATCTAGTTCATGTCACTTTTTCCCTCCACTTTCAAGATTGAGGAAGTTAATTTTGGTGATTTTGTCAAAGTTGGATCAAGGAGCCGACCTAGTTCTTCTTTTTCTGGCTCAGCGTATCACTTGTTGAGGCTTTCAATATGTTTATCTGTCATGAAAACCAGTATCCAGCTTGGCCTGGGAATGCTACCAGCTGATCCTTCCACACTTTAGTTAGTGCTTGACTAAGATGGAGAAAAAAAACTTCTAGAGTTAAATTTCCCTTTCTTATACTGGAATTAGTTGAAGGATCAAAAGATTGACTTTTTATGTTAATTCACGACTGTTGTCACCAATGAATGGCTTTGACTAGGGCTATTGGCCTTGACCATTTTGATGTGTCTGATCGATGTGGAATTACCACAGGATATTGATGACCATGCTGCAATATGTCGGTCAGATGGGACGCAGCTGTGTGCTCTTATCAAAGGTCAGCAATCATCCCTCTTATAATGATAAATGTTACTTTCTATTCTAAGCACATGCACATGCCTTCTTGTAGTAATCTTTATTTTGCTTGAAGAAGTGTTCTTATTGTAGCTTCTTTACTTGGTCTCTTTGCTAACCACTCTATCAGTATATTCCATTTATCACATGAATGATTCTGAGCAGCTCAGTCTCTGTGGTCACAGTTAACCTTCAGTTTTTGCCCTGTGGACGGATTTGCCAACTCAAAGTTGCATGCTTAGGTCCACTTCGTTGACTTAGACCTACATTGATCGATAGAATAAGCAGTGAGGGATCTCCAATGATGGTGCAGGAAGTGTTTGCTTGAATAAACACCATTGGTCTTGATATCACAAGGTGTTTGATTGAATGCAAGTTAGGTTAGCTTTCTGTAGACTCTGATTGCTTGAATAAACACCATTGGTCTTGATATCACAAGGTGTTTGATTGAATGCAAGTTAGGTTAGCTTTCTGTAGACTCTGAACTAAGGCTGCAGTAGATGACAGCCGCAAGGATCCAACAGCCTTGTGTAGTATCATCTCTGATGTTAATATCTCATGGGGGGGAGTTGAGAACAGGTGCTTCTTTGTCCGCTTCATATATCTGCTTATCTTCTTACCTGCTTTATCCCCATAATCGCGACGAGCGATATCGCTGTAACCCTCGAGGGAGATTCTTACAGCAACTGCATGAGAAAACTGCCATATTCCTTTCGTGCACCAACCAAACTCTCATCCTTTTGCCTGTCTGGAGAGCAGGCGTGGCCTGATGAAAGAGACCTTTTCTTGTCTCCAGCATAAAATGGAGGGAACACCAAGCGTGCTTTCCCACCAACAAGATTCTTCTCTCACCTATGCAATGGACAAAGGGTTTTGGTCTCGTTGGACTCTTCTTGCTTCATGCGCTATGGATAGCTGGTTAGCATATGGATGATTGGATGGAGATTGTAAGGGACAAGTGAGAATGAGAAAATTGACTGGCTGAAGGTTTAACTGCTGCAAGAGATTGACTGATTTTGTAAATGGTTGGACTTGACTTTAAATCTAGTGTTGCAGTAGATAGCTTGTCATAGTATGGACAAGCTACTTGTGAGAGGTGCTTCTTAAGCATACGCTATTTTGAGAGTGACTTAACTAGATTTGGGACAAATTTACTTCTAGCATGGTCCGGGTTTGCTACCTGGACCATTAAGTAGACATGGATCAGCAGGGCTGGAACAAATAGCACAAGTGGAGGTCGAAACCACTTGTGACATCCAACCAGATAACAAAAAAGCACATCATACAAGTGGAGGGCGACTGGTTCAGCTTTCTCAGTCATTTCTTCAGCAGGCAATCTGCAACTGCTGTAGGATGGCCCTTATTAGGAAACAAGTGTTTGATGGACCTTCTGGGAGCCAAATTCAGGCAAGTATATCATAATCATTTATACTTGACACTAGGCAGTAAACTACTGTAATCTATTTCTTTTAGACTTCCAAAAATCCTTGGTGTTATCATGCAATTCAAACTCAGATAAATGAGTGATTATAGGAGTATGTACACTGGATTAACATTCGATTGCACCGATACATGGTTTATCAGGAATATGAGTTCAACAACCCCCAAAATAGTTAGGAATTAGTCCAGTTGCATTAGCCAATAACATCCAAAGATGAGGAAAGATGGATGCATAACCCAAACTTTGTGTTTCTCATTCTACTCAACTTTCAGTTGCTATTCTTTTCCTGCTGACTGCTCCTAACTGAAACAAGGAAACATAATAAAGGTAATGCAACCATAAGATTAGAATTAGCCCTTTTCCAAGTTATGTTGAATCCAATTACAATTAACTTGATAAACTTATCATTGTATGCAGATAAACCTCTGAGCAACATGATTTTATGTTGCATTCTTTAATTATAGCATCGATGGTCTTTCACAACTAGCATCAATGGTCTGATATACAAATGTTGTGATTCAAGGAAGTGGACTTACACGTAATGCAGCGAGATCAGAACTTTTCAGCACCCTCAACCTTTTAACCGTTGAAACAAACATGCTGCAAGTTTTAGAAAGTGGTCAAAACTTCTGCCTATAGGATTTAGTTGATGTGATACTCTTTAATCAAGTGAAGTTTGCATTATGCATATAAGATGTTCTCTTAGCAGTAAGTAAAGAAGAAACTATATCGTTAGCAATAAATCCATTGTGCATATAAGATGTTCTCTTAGCGGTAAGTAAAGAACATATTTGGGCTCCATTGCCTGCAAAACAATACAAGCATGAGGTTCTTATCTTTTTCTTTTTCCTAGTTCAAAGATAGTAATAAATTCAACTATCCTTAAATATCTATATTGACTTTTAAAGTGTCAACAAAGTCATGTTTTTCATTTTAGTGCCTAGTTGTGTGTTTCGAGGTTCAGGTAAGCTGGCATCTAATTTGCAATACCCTGCAAAATTATGTTTCCCCTTACCTTATTTACACTAGTTTGACTTTAAGCTGGGGGTTACTTGATAGGCTGTGAAGGGAAATAAAAATAGGCACATAGACACATCCAGAAGTGAGTAGGTGGTAGTTCATTTGACTGGATCATCAGCTCATACTAGTTAGTCATCAAGTATTCAAATACTAGTTAGTCATCTACCATGGCAAAAAAAAACTCCTAATCTGTTAACACTTCATCTTTGCAAGACAGCAAGCAACTATTCATTCTTGATCTAGGGTTTCTTGGATTTAGTCCAATGCTTCTCAATTAGTAGACTAGATTCCACTCAATGATAGTGAACTTTGGATATTTTTTATTGTAGTTTAGAACCTGACTGACACATAGCTATAGGCAGTCATGTCATCAAAAGCATGCTCAACTGTTTTTGTTGGCTGCCAAACGATGAACCAACTCAACCACCCCTTTTCCAGATGAGGAAAAGACATGATACTTGTCAACACCAAGCGAGCAATTGGCATAATAAAGACCGACAGACAGTTCTCAGCTGTATATTCCAAACCTTCGAGTACAAGTTCAATGTGCTTTTAGTGAAAAAGTTGACATACTCCAACTAATTTCTTATATTGAATCTTGCAAGTTACTATGTTAACAAATTTTAATGGGATCCATGTGTAAGTTTATTAACACACATGTAAATTGGTCAAAGGTATAATTTGATGTCTGTTGGTTGATCATATATATATAAGATGCTAATATGCAGTCATCTACAAGTTCCTTTTTCACACATTTGTGAGACTAATATCACAGCATCAGGTAATTAAATTAAGAACAAGGAAATTAGAGGCTTACTCCCATGGAACATCCCCGACGAACATTTTGTCACCTTCATTGTCTTCATAAACCAAAGTGTATTCACCGGAACCATCTAACAAGCCTACGAATGCTTGTTTGGCTGCTTCATTCTCATTTTCAGGGGTGTCCCTTTGAGCTGCACATTAGTTGAAAGAAGAAAGACTAGGAAGTCAAGAATTACTCTAGGGTTTTACATATGGGTGGCCTTACTGGTTTAGAAAGCAACTTATTTATCTCCAGATGAGTCAGAATCTAATGGAAGAAAAGTGCAGCACGAACAATAAAAGAGAAATCACATACATGAAAGCTAAAGTTGCAGTGATATCTAGCCACCCTTATGCATATAATTATAATCTATCTACTGTTTAACCATTCTGTCAGATATACCTGCAAGAAGGCCAAGGAAGAGCTCTTTGACAGCTAAAGAGAGCCTCTCATAATTGTCATAGGCCTTCAGGTCTACTTTTCTTCCGATGGGGATACCATCCATGTTGATCTTTACGAGCAAGCCTTTCTTGTTGTTATCGAACTTCTGCTTCATCTCTGCATTGTCATTCTCCAACCCAACTGATGGCTTGACCGAACTACTTGACAGGTTCTTTCTGAAGGAGCGGATAGGAGGCCAACCAACAACAGGAGCAGGCGCAGCTCTGCATTTTTGTTGAGGAGTAGGAAATATCAAGTAAGAATTGTTAAAACAAATTACAGAAAGGTAAGATAGAGGAAAATGCAATTGAATCATGATGTCCAAGACCAGTCGGTTTCCATTTCTTTAGCAAGGAGATCAACAGTAAGACTGCTCTTCCACAACCTACGATGCTTATATTTGGAGTCAGTATAAATAATGTTTTTGCTTGTAAAGGTAAAGTTACTGCATGTCTTGATCTTTGTTAGACTTGCATCCTTTTATTTAAATAGCCATACTTTATTTATGAAGATTTTGATAAATGCTATCATCTTATAGATCTAACTTCAGATTTATGCTGGTGAAGATGATACTGAAATCAGTATTTTTAGAGAGGTTGGACAAAATAAACATAGCAAGAACCTTAAAATTTTGTGACTGAAAGAGTAAATTGTAACAGCACAAAAAGAAGTAGAGAAAACTAAATCTCTTTTGAACTGTAAGTCGGTGGTGTGAAGTACTTAAGCAGCAGCAGACAGCAGCAGCAGCAAACTTCTATTAATTAGGAAGTGTAAAACTATACCTAGCAGCCATGGAAAAATTAAAACCCAAAATATAAGGGAAAAAAAGATAGATATGCTGCATGAAATACTTAATTTTGCAACCGGGAACACTGTTTAGTAAAATTATTAGCCCCAGTTCTATCAGACAATAAAGACAAGCCATCCAGCTGGGCTGGGCATTTAAAGTCACAGTGAGCATGATATCGAGACAAGAGACATCAAATAATGTGCAGAAAAAGTAGCAGATACATTGATGACACACAAACAAATGCAAGCCCGAATGAGATCATGGCACATGCCAATCATGGTTACCTTGTCTGGGAGCTGGTGTTGGGTCCAGCTGCACCTCCGGGAGCAGCATGGCTTTGCTGCAGATCAGCCTTCCCACCAGCCCAAACTGCCTTGTGTGGCCATTCATTCCCAGACTCTGCTCTGCTCTGCAACTGGAGGAACCCAGCCTGCTGCTCTTGCTGAGGACCTGAAAAGGGAAGAATATGGTGTAGGAGTAGATAAATCCCAGGAAGACATGCATGACCTTTGGCGCTTGAAAAAATATAGTACCTTCTGATTTGGACTCTGCAGATTCGAAGAGCCGTCTTCTGGCTCCAGTACAGGTGGTGGTGGTGGTGGTGGTGGTCTTTGAAGCCTTGGAGAAGAAATCAAGACAGAGAACAGCAGTAGCCTCTTCTTCTCCTCCTCCTACTCCAGGGAGCCCAAGCTTCAGCTCCAACTTTTTGTCTTCCGAGTCATCTAAGCCGCCGACTCCTCTTCCTCCTCCTGATGCCTCTGGCGCCATCATCCAGTCGCTCTCATTTGGAATCAGATCGAGCAGCTGAGGACATGCACCTCCTCTGTTCTCGAGATCTTCTTCCATGGCAAGTTCAAAAGTCGAGGATGAACGACCAGCAGCTTCCTGTTTCAACGCTCAAGTTGGGAGAAAGCGTCAAAGATGAAATTTTTTTTTATGGACAAAAGCAGTCGCCTCTTCGGAAACATTATCACCTACAACCATGTTAGCCAAAATGAAAGACTAGAAGAAGAAGAAGAAGATCAGCCGTATCAGCATAGTTGATCAAGAAGAGGGGAAGGAGACGACACACGGCTAACCCACCTGCACTCGAGTTCCGGGACGAGAAGTAGGATCAGAGGAAGGCGGAGGAAGGAAAGCTCTGCTCGCTCCAGCCACTGAGGAAGCCAAATCCTCAAAACCAAATCTTGGAGGGAGAATTAGGCCAAAAACCACTCAGTAAATAATGAAAAAGGCTTCTTTTTTCACCTACACTCCTCTTCTCATCCTTCCTTTTTCTCTGTCTTGTAGGAGAAGTGGTGCTTAAAAAGGGAACAGCGGCAGGGATTCCATGGCTGGGAAAGGAGCCCAAAAAAGGGTCAGTGGGATCGAGGCATTCCCATCCCATCTCTACTCCTGCACGCTAACCCAAGCAGGTGGAACAGGGACGTGACACTCTCTCTCTACAATCATATTCGTATTGTTCCCTCCCTAAGAAAAATTGCAGAAAAGAACAAAAGCTATACAACTGTAGCAGCCATGAGCCATACACAGTATCGGATACTCGGAATTCTTAATACACTGGTGAGTGGGCTTTTATCCCTTTACTTGTAGAGTTTTTAGCTGGTTGCTTTCGCCTAGCACGGTGGTGGGAGGGAGGTGCTCCTGATTTCAGTCGATGGATCAGTGGTCCTTAGCTGATGAAATTATTTTTTTTGTTTTTGTTTATTGTTTCAGGGATTAATTTCTTTGATCATTTTGGATTTCCAGGTCAATCAGAATTCGGCTGGTTGCTTACGCCTAACAAAGTGGGAGGGGGTAATGATTGGATCAGTGGTCCTCCTTTTAACTCTTCTTCTTCCTCTCTTTGTGGCCAACTTAAACTTGGTATTGTGATTATTTCTTTCAAGAATTTTTGTTGGGTGCTCTTCTCTAACATCTTTTATGGATTAATCGATCAGTTCTTCCTAGAATTCCATCCATCCATTTGTTCATGTCAATCCTTTTCCATCTCCATAATGAAAGTATTCTCTCTTTTTTTCCTTTTCGTAATTTTCTTTTCATTATAAAAAAATATTACCAACATTATTATCTAGTCATTCAACAGTCTTTCCTACTTAGAAGCTTAGGTTTTTAACTCATAATCCAAAATTATACTTAATCAATCATACATGAGATGAGATGAGATGAGATGAGATGAGATTTGGTGGTGACTTTATACATACTTACTTTTAATGTGCTTGTAGCTTTGTTCATCCATGATAACTTTTCCTGTTTAATATTGAATCAGTTCTGATTACCAATTAATCATGTTCTGATCCAATGACAAAAACATTTATTTATTTCATGGATCTAAACTATTGGCATTAATACAACTTTTATCTTATTCTACACGTAATCATATCCATCCATGCTCTCAAATAATATAAGAAAACAGTAGCAAAGAGAAAACAGATCATAATTCTGAATTTTGTGATCATGAGGTTTTGTAGGCGGATCAACAGTCCATGGAAGCTGGAAAGATGCACACAATCATCACCGAATCTCTCTCTCTCTCTCTCTCTCTTTCTCTCTCTCTCTCTCTGTTGGTAGTACTGTGACATTACCAAATACATGAAAATATTTTCTGAAAATGAATGAAGCCTGCAGAGTGAGTGATACTAATGTAGGCTATGAGCTAAGCCTAATGTCACGCAGCACAACACAAGGGAAATGTGACAGCAGTAGTTGGGGACCTCACAAGAGGAGGAGGAGGAGGAGGAGGAGGAGATGGCTGTGGCAGGCATCATGATCACAGTTCCTGTGGAAAAAGCTGGTGGCTCGCTGGAGGGAACTGAAGAGGAGCTCCGGAAAAGCACTCGATTCAATGCATCGGGAGGGCGGGCGGGCTGTAGGCGGCGGTGGGCGCCCGAGGCGGTCCACCCTCGCGTGCTTAGGCCACGGGCGTGCCTCGCAAAGTCTATGGTCAAGGCTCACTCTCCGTGTGGTGGTCGATCTGCTCTGGTCCCCCAACTGTTTGACAAAATGCCTGTGTGCGCCATAAATTGTAACTTGTCACGAGGGGCGTTTAACCTTCATCCGACTCCTCCTCAGGACCAGAAGCGTCGATATCATCATCATCATCAGCAGCAGCAGCAGCAAATTGGCACATGAATGGTTAGTTCTCGGAAACCACTTTTATATTTTTCATATTTGTTTATTTATCTCTATTTTTAAGTTATTATTTTTGATGAAATAATAGTAGAGATGGTAACGACGATGATGATAGAGATGATGATAACAATGACAAATAATACTAGGATCTTACGATAGATAGCAATGATAATAATGGTGGTGTCATCAAAGCAACAAATTTTGGGCTGTGTTTACTCCCAAGGAAAATAGTGTTGTAACCTTCATATTTATTTTTATCTCTATTTTTAAGTTATTATTTCTTTTGTGAAATAAGTACAATAACATGTTTGATAGTGGGCGTAATAACAATATCGATAGTGATGACATCGATGATGAAAACTACCGTCGCCCACCAAATAATGATAATGATAGTGACACGAAAGAAGATATTCAATGAAATAACTATCCATGGATATCCATGATGTTGATAATAACAATAAGATAATTGCGTGAAGAATGCTGCTATTACAGTGACAACATTAAGTGTTACAATAAAAACAATGATTGCTAACTAGTAAACTTTTAACTAAGAATAATTCTATAATTATAATATTACTTCAATTATATTTAGAATTACAAAAAATATTTTTGTAACTAGAAAAATATATTATTTAAAATAAAAAAAATGATATATATATATTATTTCAATATGAATTTAAGAAATTCTCATGAAAATGAAATGAAAGTTAAATATTTACCTATTGAAATATGAAACCCACCCACCCATTAGTAGTCAATTAAAACAAGGGCAACAGGCTACTCTATAGGTCCACACACAATCCTAATCCTTTTAGACGTTATCCGAACATGAGTGTATTTGCACATGGCATGGCATCTCACGTCTTCATAAAAGTTGGTCACCTTCGTTTTCGCCACAAACTATTCCTGTCTTCCTGCCTTGGTTTTTCTAGCTAGATCATCGAGGGCAGCATCTCTAAAAGTGGATGAGGAAGTACAAGAGAAGACATCTTGTTGATCCATCTTTGTCAAATGATAGGGTATCGAACTTGTTGGCCATGTAAGGATTTGAAGTTGGAATAACTCCAAATTTTTCCTCTCCTTATGTTTTAGATTAACTCAAATAAATAATAAAAATTCTTATTATTTTTCAATTACCGAATAAGACTTTGAACCCTCAACTTTTTTTACATGCATATATGTGCAAAAATTTATTGGATATGATTTTTGAACATCAACTTTTGTTGCATCTAAGTTTCTTGTTTTCATCCGTTTTTATTTATTTTTTTCACTGCTCAAAGCTGAAAAAAAAAAAAATCTTCTACCCATCAAGCTGGCGCACAGGAAGAGATTTTCGATCGGGATAAAATTCTCGTCAATATTTACTGCACATACTGATAAAAGTTGGGATATCCAAAATGAAAGCACCATTACAATGTCCCCAAATTGTAAAACAAAATATCCAGTTTACAATTTATAAACTGAGGCAAAGGGTTCAATTACAGAATTGCAAGTAGCAATACATATTTCCAGCTAATTCTGAGGATGTAGCTTTTCTAGGTTAAAAATCACAAGTGCCTTTCTACCAAATAATTTATGGAATGACCCTTAAATTTTGATCATTTTACTTATAAATTACTGCTGCATCAAGTCAAACACAAAACTATGATTATCAGTACACAAGAATTTTGTCATCTGCTGTGGACTAATCATGAATGCTGCTCTTTGTTCGAAGAATGAGAGGATAACTCAGCACTTATGCAGTGAATTGCCTGGAGAATTCAAAGCACGGTCACACTTTAACTTGACGGTTCCCCTTCAAATGCATCCGAAGCTACTGAAGTTATCTTGGAACAAAACTATCTCTGCAGAAACCCCATAGCTTGATAGACATTATTGAGAGTGGTTTCTGCTATATCGGCTGCTTTTCTAGCCCCCTCTGACAAAATCTGATCCAGATATGCTGGATCAGAGGTGATCTCCGAGTACCGAGCCTGGGAAGAGAACCACAATCAGTAGTTGCGTTCGAGCTCATATTTTCTACTCAATGCAAAAATGAATCATTCACGTGAAAGAAAGCATTTGCGCATCAGGACTTATTCACTATCAGAAATCATTTTCACGCACGAGAACCTTTTATAAGTATTGTGACAGCACAATATCGTATATAACTAGATATGTATGCAATGTCGTACCAAACAATTGTGTAATGATATCCAAATGTAACCTGAATTGGGAGTAGATGATCAATTAGAGCATCTGCGAGGGTTGCTTTGAATGTTCCCCAGTTCATATCTCGGCATTCATGTTCAACTTCCTGTAAATATGGAAAAATTGCCAATACGTTACATGAAAATTTCTCACAAACACTAAACTTCCATACATATGGCAATAAGAGAACAGAATATGCACATTAAATATAAGATTCAGGTAGCTCTACCATATACATATATGACAATTTACCTCTTTCGTCCTCCCAGTAATAATCTGATAGATGGATAGAAGATTATTGCATTCAGGTCTTTCTGGATTATCAAATTCCAATCTGGAAGTTGGTAAGACCAATTAAATTTGTCTCAGATTATTAATTGGGATAAGTAGAAGGATCTATATCGAGCATAGCATTAAGTCATTATACAAACATGATCATCCATCATGAGGCAAATATATAAATGTAACATATTCCCAGTATCAAAAGTATTAAAGCAGTGTAAGTATTGGACTTTGAGCATTCATTAGACAGCTTCATCTATTGTAAGATGGAAGACATAATTGTGAAAGATTCAGCAACTGAAGAATGTAGGCAATTATCAAGGATCTAGTTGTCAATGAACAACAAACTTCAACTGAATGACTGGAATAGACCTCAAATATATGATGATCCTAGTTTGTTGCCAAAACAGCCTCTGCCAGAAGCCATACTAAAAAAGGTTCTGAGAAAACAGACTTCTGCATTAAGATGCCCATCCTCTACCTACCAATCCAATAATTTCTTCTGGTCAATAAGAAGCCCTGAGTATCTTACTATTTTGAAGGAATTTTTAGCATTTTGTCTGGGATTGGTAGTCAGTCCTAAACCAAGGAATGTGTCTGCAAACAGAATCAGAGATTAGCATCTGGCAAGACAACTTTGGTTGGAGAAACTTTATAGAATGTTTATTGTTGACTCGATATATATAATTCAATCTTAATCTATGGACAAAGCAGATTAGATATTTAAGATTGTTAAAAAGATAGGTTCTGTTTGTTTCAGAAAATCGATACCAAGTACAATGGATATCATGGTACATAGAAGGATTTTTTTTTTGTTTTTGTTTTTGGTGGAGAAGAAGAGGAGGTGGTGGCAGAGGTGGAAGAGAAGTACTGATTCGGTAGAAGTGGGGGCTGCGGTAACAGTGGCTGATGACAGACATGGGTTAGAAGGCGGTAAGGCTACAAAGGATGCATGCATGAGTACATGAGAGAGAGGATTATTTTTAGGTTTTTTATTAGGAAAAAAGACATACCACCTGGTCCAAGCTCATTACCAGGTCTGGACCAGACAGTAAGCATGATTCACAAAGCTTACTAAATAGTAAACCTTGTTCGCAAGTGGACCATCCAAAATCCTATGTTGGTCCACAGGCGGACCAGTATGCATCAGGTGATATGTACTGCTCCACCTGGTTTGTCAAATCGTGATTGAAGGTTTATGTTTAATTACCCATATGAAGCACTTAGATCTGTTATCTCTTTCTAAACAAGCATGGAAGATACTTTACAACTAACAGGAATTCTAAACTCTTTAATAGGCACAAAAATTCATCAGTAACGGTATGCACCAAGGACCTTGACCTTGCCCACTACCATACAACAAAAAAGGCTTGTTGTAAACGGTAGATCCCTAGTCTGCCATAAAATGGCCTATGCAAATTCATATACAGGGGCATCAATCAGGAACATATGAAAAAAAACAGAAACAAATTCAGGCTTCTAACAAGAATTAAAAACTGAAACAAGCCAAAGTCCAGTTGCTGGTGTTGATCACACAAGGAAATGCATTCAAGGGACAACTACAACCAAATAAATTTCAGAAGGTTTTATGTTCCAAACCCAGGATGTGAGTCGGTCTTGCAACGCTTTATCTTGTTTGCAATTACCTAAAGACAAAAATGAACATTTCTGAAATCATAGAAGGAAAATAGACTACTCAAACTTTCAAAGAGGCAACAAAATAAAACTCAATAACAACTATGTTTAATAAAATACTAGTGCTACATGGTTATTCAACATCACATTCATGTTAATTAAAAGGAATATGAAGAAAGTAGAAGGCCAAACTAGTCTCAAAATTTTATAAACATGTTTTTAGTCCATCCATTTATTGACGTGAAGATAAATAGCTTATGTTGAAATTCCAATCATCTACTTAACGTCCAAACCTGATTAATCTGACATGATGAAGGACCAAATGCGATGCTCCCTTTAGAAGTTATTTGAAATTATAGCTAGAAATAATATTGGACAGGAAAGGAATATGTACACTTTAAACACTTAAGAATGCTTCAGATTATGCTTGTTAATAGCTCACAATAATGACATGAATAAGACAGAGAGCAAACCATGAGCTGTGAAGACTAAGGAGCAATGAGAAAAGGCAGAAGTGAAATCCAACAGTAAATATGCCACCGAAGTTCTTCAATGTCAGAAACCTTATCGTGTGTTCTACTTCTATGTTCAAGCATATGTATCATGTTTTCTTCCAAATGCACCTCTAATTCATCAGCATTTCCTCTTTTCTTAGCAGACAAGAAATATTAAATCATCAATTTAAAATAGCAATGAGAATGCAAGGCAAGATACAGCTCATCAGTAAGAGAATCATCCTATCTGGCATCAATTCCTTACATCTTTTGTGTCAAGAAGATTGATCCGAGACTGATCTGAAGGAGCAGACTTCGACATCTATCAACCACAACAAGTGAAAATCATAGATTTTATATTACACTACAAGCAGAGAAATAATGGAGGAAAACCAACAGGTCTAAAGGGTCTACTGAGTATCAGCAAATAAGCTTGAACCCATCTGAGAACATGGGTACCATTTGTCTAACTTGATATCATAAAGATTTTTTCATAAGCCTCAATGAAATGCTTTCAGAAAATTTTTACCTTTGAAAGACCATCAGTCAAGGACATCACCCGGGCCCCAATAGGTGGAATAAGGGATTCAGGAACCTAAGAATAGATAGATGATGTCAAGAAAATTGATACAGGAAGCAACGAAGACAATATGCTCGAAAGCTCGATGTGAAAAATTCAGTTCCATTAAGAAAAAAAGAAACCTTGAACAGTGCACCACCTCTCCTGCAAATAGTTTACTGACCATCAGATTACGGTGAAAATAAAAAAAAAAGAAAAAGGTTCATTGTTGGCACTGAATTAAACGTGTTAAGCAAATAAATCTTACTACCCCCCCAGTTTCTTCCACTTCCTTCCTCCGTATAAATAATTTATGCGTTCAGCTAGTTCACGAGTAAGTTCCAAATGTTGTTTCTGATCCTCACCAACTGGTACCAAATCAGTCTGCACGAACATGACCAAGAATAGTGTGACAGATCATTAAATGTCAGATTGATAGATTGATAGCACGTTGTCCATATTGAAAAATTCTAGGAATAGAACCAATTAGCTTAAAAGCCAAATATATACTGTAATATAGTCTCAAAATCTAACAGAGCTAAGTCATTTCCAACTACATATTATTATTCATAGTAAAACAGCCCCTGAAGATATACAACTGGGACGATAATTTACCTGATATAACAAAATATCTGAAGCCATTAGGACAGGATAAGTTAAAAGTGAAACTCCGACATTCTCATCACCCTACCAAAGAGTAGTAAGTTTAGTTCAAATGCTTCAAGAAAAAAGCAACGTTTATCTTATTTTCATACACAGCAAAGTATCAAACTCATGCAATTTTTGTGAAATGGAGAATGTAACATATAGATATCCAGAAGATTGCTTGAAATATATAAATACAGATTCATATATTTGCAAAAGGAAGTCCGCATCCATATTGGGCACAAACTTGCATGTAGGTATGCAATTTTCCTAAAATCACTGTCCTATTCTCCAGATATCAAACCAAAACCATTCACTTTTCAGATACAGTTTTATGCATTTTCTGGATAATGAATAGTAGTACTTGAAAAATGCATAATATGTGATCAATATGTATCAATAGGAACTCAGTATCAGTTCTTAAAAGGATTCAAAATGAGTTCAAATTGTAGAACAGTCTCAAACTTAGGTCTTCCCTTCATTACAGTTACAGAAAATGCTTGAGAGACTCTTCTTCCTGGACCAGAAGCAACTTGGGTATGTGATGATCACACCTAACTTATGGTTTCCTCTCAATGATTCCACAACAATCTTCTTAAACATGCATTGGTACATGCAAACCTAAACACATCTGTGCTGGTTTGTGTTTCTGCTAAGTGAACATAAAGTAGCAAGATCTCTTAAGGAACTACCAAAAGAAGATAAGACATTTCCCTATGAATAGAAGAATGACACTTCACATAGGTATCAGATTTGAAGAAGCAGCACATTAAAATAAATAAGGGTTCCAAATATATTTCTCTGGTGATTCATTAAACAAACAGACTAAAAGTTCTGCACACTCCCTCCCTCTCCCTGGAATGCACATGAAGTCCCACCCCACATGAATTCTACTGTGCTCCACATATATGGTGAATGATATCCACCTAAGGACTCAAAAGATGATACTAGGATTTGGAATGCCTGTCTAGATTGTCAAGCAGCTTCTCTATCTACTGTCATATGTATTCATATACATTTCAGATAATGGGTCACTAATGAAAGTAAAATTTTCACCATTAAATATAAAATTGTAACTGATATTTGACATGTAATTATTGTAAACAATAAATCCAAATAGATATGTAAAAATAGTGAAGTTAAAATAAGTAAAACAAATTAGTAGAACGTTATATTAGAAAAGAAAATTTTTAAAAAAGTGATAAAGCCTGTGACAGCGGCACACACCGCCTTCCGAGATTTTTCTTTAAATTGGATCATCCTGTTCAGCCAACCAAGTGGTGTAGCAGAACTGAGCAGCCACATCAACTCCACATGAGCACGGACATGAGATTGCACAAATATTGAAGCCTGAAAATGCAGACAGTACCTCTAAAACGCTGGATGGCAAATGAAAATAACAAAAGATATCAACTACGAATAGTAAAGACATTCATAGACCTTGAGTGGGTCGACACCACAAGCTAGATATATAGCAGCTGTACTTCTTGTTGCTTTCAACAACTCTGGGGTATCATATGGTAGTGTGATCTGTAAAAGACATCAAAAGATCAACAATTTTGAAATCAGCCAAATTTAAGAGAAAGTCTTAGCAAGGTAAATGATATTTACGTTAACAAATTCAGAATAATATTCTACAACAAAAAAGGAGTTATAATTGAGATATTAGATACTCTTATACTAGACCAGGTAGCAGTACTAAGTTCATGTCATGATTAAAAAGTCAAGGATCCAAGGAAACTTACTGCATGTAAGTCTACAATGAAGAAGAGTGTATCATAAGTATCCTGCAACAGATAGCAAGATCAGGAAAATAACATCATTATGCCAACATGTAAAAGTATTGAACAATGGCTCTTTCTTTTAAGTCATTCGGAAATTCTGATCTTCAAAACATACATGCTTATTGAAGCAGCAGAAAATTAAAAAAAGATCCAACTTTAGCTGCCATACCCTACACCATTATCATGTGACCAATACAAGCCAACAATCTGCAAAAGGGTGTACTGGCATACACTTGGCAAAATCATGGACCCATGACAATGATAATGTACATGAGAACAGAAACTAAAATCATGACCAGGAGTAGTGTAATGCTGTTAACCATGCAAGGAAGACTGCGGAAGTAACAGAAACTAAAAGTACTAAGCACTGTAACACATAATACATACAGTTTATTTTGTGTTACAGAATTACTAGAGCAGGAAGCATTGATTTTTTATCATTCAACAATATTTGTACCATATGATCGAATTCCATATTCGGATTTAAATTGAGTAATTTAGTGAGATTAAGATAATAATGAAAGAAAGTGAAATAACCTGAAGGAGAATCCAATTTTTAATTGCACCAAGGTAATTTCCAAGGTGTACTGATCCCGTAGGTTGGACCCCAGAAACAACCCTTTTCCTGATTGTTAAAGCATTCAGAAACCAAGTTAATGGCACAAAACAGATGCAGCACAATGTACTTCAATAGGATACATGAGAAAGAAGCAATCACAAAGTTAATCACACATAAAAGATGCAGCAAAATGTACTTCAATAGGTTACATGAAAAAGTAGCAATCTCATGGTATACATGATAGCCAAAGCTGCTGCTTTTCATCAATATAAACAAGAGAAAGTATCTAAATTTTTTGCATTTGTTCATGCATAACACTAGCATCAGTTTTACTGTGTCATTTTTCATCATAATGCCAACAACTCATCCTCAAGCTGCTAAAATTTTTGTGATTTCCGGATAGATTTTTGTCATTAAATTTTTAAGCTATAATTCATAATCGAGCTGCTAAGTATAGAGCAATGAAATAGATTTTTCAATTTTTCTGTAAGTTCAGGATTGGTTTTGTCATTAGTTTTTTAAACTACTTGGGAACTATATAGTCTTCTTAAATCTATTTGTTCTCTAAGATTCTCAATATGATCCTAGCATAGGTTAGACAAATCATCGAAAAGATTTCTCAGTTCATCATGATAGATCAGGAGAACAATTGCTTAAAGTTATATAATTCCTATGATGATGCTGTTAACAAACATTAGTATCTACTGTGATCTCACTGACTAAACATGTCAAGCAGAACCAATGTTACCTTGCAAAAGCACCAAATCTATTGGGTCCTACATTCTTGCATCTCAAACTTCAAAAATAGTTTGCAGAAAAGAAATGCTTGTAAGAAAGAATATTGAACATCTCTAAGTAGAAACATCAACGGAATTCTCTCCTTATGATAATAAAGGTCAGAAGACTATTCACTAGAGAAGGTCAAAGAGCAATATACTGGTGCATACAATGTCTGAAGCATCAAGAAAAAGGCAATCAAATTAACCCAGGTGAAATGCTGAGATTTACTGATTTAGATAGAAGTTAGAGTTCTTAACACTGAATAGTTCAAATATTTGATTATTGGAATTGGATATGACCAGAAAATTATGTTTGCATCAATATAGTTAATAGTAGAACATATTATATAATAAGATCCTACTGACTGACTAGATAAATAAACAGACATATACGGAGACAAATTGTAAGTACATTGCCAGAATGACCATAGTCAAGACATTGAAAGATGAAACGCTATAAAGATGGCGAGAATCAAAACTGAATTAGGAAAGCTTCAATGAGCCCAAGGAAGCTCCAAATTGATTCCTTTGGAAAGAAAGATTTATCGATTAAGTTCATCAGTCACTAACCACTAACAGTCTATACGACTATAAACAATCGACTTGATTAGACCAGAAAAAGCTCTTCTTGGATCAAAGTTTAGACCTTTTTCCATCGAAAGGCACCAGGAAGCAATGTTAATGTTAAACCGTAAAAATCACATGGGACGCCCGGAACAGCATCTGAGCAGTCCAACAACAAAGATAATATCACAAACGCTTACCTAATAGGGCTGGGAGAAACCCCCGGGGCCTCGGCCACAGGAGAGGAAGCGGTGCAATTGCATCTAAAGTCCAAGCCGGGCAAGAGAGGGAAACGAGACGGGACAGCTCCTCGGGTTCTTGTGAGATCTCGACCACGGCCGCTGTTTCGATTTACCAAGAAATAAGTTCACCGACTCGGAAGATCGAAATCCGAAAAGACAGAGAAGAAACCCAAGCAGACGCAGTAATGGCGAAGCACGGACATGATCGATGTGGAGAAGCGAGGGGGGCGGTCGGAGAGGATGAGCAACTGAGATAGGAGAGCGCGAGCCATCGCCAATCCTCGCAGCGCTAATCTCTCTCCCCTTATTCCCACCTCACTTCTCCCTCTTAGCGTTACGAGGACCGTTAGTAATATCGGATATATCGGATATTATATAACGGTCATATCAAACAATCATGAATTATGTGCCGTTTTAATATAATGTAACAGATACATAAAGAATACCGTTTTGAAACGAAGCTCGTTCTTTGACGGGGCCTTTGATGGGCCGGGCCCAACGTTTAAAGTTTCCTACACGAATCACAGCGAGCACAAATGGCTGTGATCTATCCGCAGCCGTTCCCATCCTTTCTCGGTTGAGAGACGCTATTGCTTCGTCGATGTGATCCAAACCCTATTCTCCGACCCCCTCCTGGACCATGGAGCTCGCTGCATCGAGCTCTCTCCTATTCTCCTCCCTCCCCCTCGCCCCATCCCCACCAAAAGCCCCTTTCCGCTCGATTCCGCGAAAATGTTTCGTTCCACGCAATTCCGTCAATCCACCGCTAGATGACCAGAATGAGGAGGAAGCCAAGAAGAATTGCACCATGTTGCTCCAGCTCTCCGTCACCATGACCGTCATCTCCTCCTCGCTTCCGCTGCCACGTGCTCACGCTGGGGTCACCGAGAAGAAGCCGAGGCCAAAGCGCCCGGCGGAGACCCTTTCCCCTGAGGAGCTCAAATCCTGGTCCCGCGGCCTCCCCACTGTCGGCGACCGTATTCCATATACCGAAATCTTGACCCTTAGGGACGAAGGGAAGCTCCGGCATATCGTGAAGCCACCTTCCGTCACCTTGAAGCTGCGGCCGAACCTGGTGCTCGTCGTCCTCGATGATTCCAGGGTCCTTCGGGCGGTGCTGCCGGCGGCCGAGAGGGATGAGAGGTTTTGGGAGTCCTGGGATCGGCTCGAGTTGGATTCTTTTTGCATCAATGCATATACCCCCCCGGTCCGGAAGCCGGAAGTCCCCACCCCCTATTTGGGGTGGTTGGTAAACATTCCAGGCCACTTTCTGTCAGTGGAGAAGCCCAAACCCAAGTCAAAGCGTGTGTTGGAGCTTGAGAATGCACGGAAGGAGCTGGCAGAGAGGCGGAGAGAAGAGTTAGCAAGAGTGAGGGCAGAGAGGGAGGCGATGGAGAAAATTATGAAGGCACAGAAGAAGGCGGAGGAAAGGAAGAGGAGGAAACAGATTAAGAAGGCCAAATACGAGGAGTCGCTACGGCAGGCTAGAAAGAATTATCAGCGGATGGCCTATATGTGGGATGATATGGCGAGGGACAAGAATGTTGCCACTGCTATTGGGTTCGTGATATTCTACGTCTTCTACAGAACTGTTGTGCTTAATTATAGGAAGCAGCAGAAGGATTATGAAGATAGGCTGAAGATTGAGAAGGCAGAGGCCGAGGAACGGAAGAAAATGAGGCAGTTGGAGAGGGAAATGGCAGGACTTGAGGGACCAGGGGAAGATGAGAGCGAGGAGAGAGGAGATGAGCAGAATCCTTATATGAAGATGGCAATGAAGTTTATGCAGTCAGGTGCTCGGGTGAGGCGAGCGAATAGTAAAGTACCACAATACTTGGAGAGGGGAGTCGATGTCAAGTTTAGCGATGTTGCTGGTCTTGGGAAAATAAGGCTAGAGCTTGAGGAGATTGTGAAGTTCTTCACATTGGGGGAAATGTACAGGAGAAGAGGCATCAAAATACCAGGTAAGGGTCCTTGTTTAGATTGTTATAGTGTTTCTTCTTAATGCAGATTATAGTCTGACAATCTCATTGGAGTTACACTAGGCATGTATAGTCAATGTCTTATTCAGTCTCTCATTTTGGAACAAAGTTCTGAAGAGTGAGGCTTAAAATAGTTTTCTTCACAGGTTATGTTGAGCTAGTTAATCCATGTATAGTGGCTTATGCCACAGACTCATAGTTACTTGGCTTTGATTGGCATTCTTTATGTTGAATTCTTAAAATAATAGTTAACTACAGGATAATTGCTTGTTACTTGGTTAAAAGATGCATCAAGAACATGCATGATCTGATACGGATGCTATAACTCATAATCTGCCTATTCCTAAGTTTGAAGCATGAGCACATAAATTTGCTTTCCATTGTTGGTTTTTTTCATTTTGCTTATGGTCTTTACGAAATATTCCACTGACCCAAAGTTTACATGATTCTCCATGCTGTATCACATTACTTGATTTATGTGTTGAGGTTGGGTATGTTACCCCAAATAGTCGCAAAGATGACATGTCGTTGTTGTTATTGTTATTATTGCTGTACGTTGTGTCTGTTATTATTTTTCATGGTTATATGGTTATACTGAGAGAGAGCACTATGTCATAGCAAGATAATCGGTGCATATGCTATCATAATCCTGTTAAGCACATATTTCTTTTACTTCTCTATTATTGTATCATTTGTTAGTTCTTCTACTGTGTAGTCATCTGTTTCTTTAATATTATTCCTTTAAATTGTCATCTGTTTTGTAGTCACATGAATGCATGAAAAGTGCTGGATAAATGTAGTTATCTGTTTTGAAGCCACATGGAAGTATGACAAGTGCTGGCTAAATGCTTTGAATGGATTATATTACATTAGCACTTGAAACCGTGAATAGGTGTTCTGCTTGTAGTTGCTTAAAGCGTCTAAAGATTTCTCAGCAACTTGGAAGTTGCTTAAAACAAATCTGAGATGACTCGTTCATCAATATTTTGCCAGTTTGCATAACTGGAAAAGCTGGTGAACTCAAAAATTTCCTAAGCAACCTGGATATTTAGGGCAAGACTTGACCATTAATACAAAATTTGGAGTATTTGCAAACATATTTATCTCCCATGGTGTTGCCAATTTCTGCATATGTTGTGAAGTATAAAAGTTTAGTATCCTGAAGAGATTGAGCTTATCAGGTAGAACCTGACTATTTTCTCGCTGAATCTCTGTATGCAAGTATCTATTTTCTAATTTGAGGCATCTACAACAGGTAATTTCTCTTGAACTTGTCAAGCTAGTTGGTGATGTGTTTTAGGCCGGATCAAAAAATTGAGTCCATCTGGTTCTTGTTGGGTAACTACTTCAGATTATTGTTTCATCTTTTTTTTTTTGGATAGGGCATGCCCATTAATCACATGTGATTCTTTGATGTGGACTTGATATTGATTATTCCTTTTCGCCCTTTATGATTCACCTTTTCACCTAAACCAGACGTAGGGCAGAAACAGTAGGAACCAGTAAGAATAAAGGAAATGGCCTTAGTGAATATTTACAAATTACAACACTCTGAAACTATTTATTCTATTTTCTATATCAGAACTTAACAAATTATCAGATACTGAAGCTTCAAAGTTTGATTTTATTAATTACTAAATGATTATCAGACACTACAGGTCTTAATAATTCTTCCTTCTCCAGAATTGTAACACATACAGTTTATTATGTATAAAAGCCTTCATTCAACATTATGGTCTCATATATCTGCTAATACTGCTATGATATAGGTGGCATACTTCTGTGTGGGCCTCCTGGTGTGGGTAAGACATTATTAGCGAAAGCTGTTGCTGGTGAGGCTGGTGTGAACTTCTTTTCAATTTCAGCTTCACAATTTGTGGAAATATATGTTGGTGTTGGTGCTTCTCGTGTTCGTGCACTGTACCAAGAAGCCAAGGAAAATGTAAGCCCTGGCGAGTTGCATTGAATCTTCTTTCTAACAATTTCATATGCTCAACATAGCAGTAAATTATAGTTTCCCCATGTTTTTAGTTAATCTTTTTAGTGTTATTTCTTATCTCTGTATACTATTTTGTTTGTTTGTTTGTTTACGCTTATACTACATGTTTAGTGTAAAAGTGCTGTTTATATGCCGAGATGCTGATCACTTTACACTTATTTGCTATTTGAAGTCTAATGTTATTGCTGGCCTCAGTTTGACCTTAAAAAATATTTTCTGAATGTTTTCTAGGCTCCTGCTGTTGTGTTTATTGATGAACTAGATGCTGTTGGAAGAGAACGTGGTCTTATCAAGGGTTCTGGTGGACAAGAACGAGATGCCACACTCAATCAGGTAAAAGAAAGGAAATGGTGAACAGCTGCTATTCGTATTATAGTTGATTATCTTACAAGTTTAATATATTTGACATCCTTATCTTCTTGTAATCACTGAAGCTCCTTGTATGCTTGGATGGCTTTGAAGGAAGAGGCAATGTAATTACCATAGCTGCAACCAATAGACCAGATATCCTTGATCCAGCTCTTGTGAGACCAGGGCGGTTTGATAGAAAAATATTCATACCAAAGCCTAGTCTAATTGGTCGAATTGAGATTCTGAAGGTATTAAAGTCTAATTTACTAACTGTGATAATTCATTTGACATGAGATGTTTAGTCAAAAGTTTCTATGGGTTTTCCAATGACCAGTTTTCCTTGTAGGAGCTTCTGCCTGCTTACCTATTCTGTATTATCTGTACATGCTCATAGGGTTGGCCTTTTAGCTTTTATGATTCCTATGGCAATTCATTGTTGAAGAGATTTGTATTTGCAAAAGCCAACAGCCCTAGTTTTGAGCTTTGCATTACAAACATGATAGAATCTGCTGCATCAGTAGTGTATTTTCTGTAAAAGTCATTTTATACAGTTTTTCTTATTTTGGCTTGAGCCTGCAAATGTCTGTTTAAATTGGTCATTTTAATGTTTCTTCTTTTGAGAATTTCAAGGGAAAGCTGAGTCAAATATTTAGGTTTTTGTGCTCTCCTAATTTTGTTTGGCTTTATACTCTGAGTGAAAGTCTCTTTTTTTCAGCTTTTTAGATGCTTCATTTGTTTAAATTCATATGTTCAGTTCAGCTATATATGTTCTTTTTATTATATTAAGCACGCAAACATGCAGCACTCAAACTAATTTTTTTTTATAGGTTTTCTGCCGAAGCAAAATAAATTAAAAGATTTTATGTTCTTTTTTTGCAACGAAAAAACTTTGGCTTTGTTCCTAACAGGTTCACGCTCGGAAAAAGCCAATGGCTGATGATGTGGATTATATGGCAGTTGCCAGTATGACTAATGGAATGGTTGGTGCTGAGCTGGCAAACATTATTGAAATTGCTGCCATTAATATGATACGTGATGGAAGGTCTGAGGTAAACTACCTCTTGCAAGTCGGTCTAATTCTTTGATGATTCTAATATATATTAAGTAGTTAACTGATATCACTCTTTTTGGTTGCACAAATGCATCCTGATATGAGATGTTCATTGTCTAGGATGACTGTTTAGTTTGTGAAATACTGCATTAATACAGTGGTTGGATAAGATTATTGTCGGATGAACTAACAGTTTAGTTAATGCTATAATTATATTATCACTTATAAGCTACTCTGCATTCAGACCATTAACTTTCTGGGCCACCGCATGGACATCACTGGTCAAAAATGAACAAAAAAGAGAAAAATATCCTACTTTCTCTAGTATTAGTAAATTTCATTTCTTTTTTGTCTTGTGTAGAAATAAGGAGAGAGAGAGAGAGAGAGAGAGAGAGAGTCTATTCTACTTTCCAGCTTTTCTGTTCTGTTGTATGTTTCTCTAATTAACGGAGCTAGATTATCTAGTTTAAGTTGTTCTTAAATTATTGTCATTTTGTATCTTGTGAGAATTGCATATATTACGAGCGACTTGTCTCCAACGTTGCAAAATTGATGTACATTTATTGTATTTGTTTTAGTATATATTATTAGTATCACTAGCTGTTTGTTCTCTCTCTCTTTATCTCTCTCCCCCCCCCTATCATGGGGATGTTTAGGATTGATTTCCATCTTGTGTAATCTGCACATTTTTCCCACCTTTGTGGTTGATCACTCTGACAGCTGGGGCTTGGAAGGGTATAAAAATGCTCTTGCACCATATTTCTTGTCTAGATCAATTAAAAAAATCAAATTGTATATTATTGTGGAGTATAAAAGAATGATGGACTTGGCACATCAAGGATGTCACTCAATGCTAATATCTGATTGTGATTGCACTTCTTGATGCTTTTCTGTTATGGTTGCTATATTTTATCAGGGTGTCCTTAACCTATTTTATTAAATTATTTGCACTGGTCCAGATAACAACTGATGACTTATTACAAGCTGCACAAATTGAAGAAAGAGGAATGCTTGATAAAAAGGATAGGAGGCCAGAGATGTGGAAACGATTGGCTCTAAATGAAGCAGCTATGGCTATTGTAGCTGTCAACTTCCCTGATCTAAAGAACATTGAGTTTGTACTGTCTGTACTCTCTGCTTTATAAATTGACGCATTTCTGTGCAGCACTTTTTCATGATTACTCACAGGATCAATTCATTATATTTATTTAATCATGCATCCATCTGTCTGGAATAGACACTTAGTGATCATTATGCCAATACTAATTGCAGCTATGATCTTATTATGAACTATACTGCCGATTTGGCACTCGCACCTGTCATGGGGACATGTTTGTATTCTTACATGTTTATATGCATAATAATCTTCCTGAAGCTAGTTAGAGTCATCAATTGAAGCTGCATTTATATGATTTTTAGTAGTTGAAGCCTTGTTTCTCCATCCAGATAACCATTGCACCTCGAGCTGGCAGAGAATTGGGTTATGTGCGAGTCAAGATGGATCATATTAAATTTACAAAAGGAATGCTTAGGTACTTCTTTCTTTTGGAACCAAAATTTTTGTTTCTTGGTGCATCAAGTTCCAATATTGCACTTTAAATAGCATATGGGGTGTAAAAATTTTGGCAATAGAACCTGAATTTAGCTGTATCTTATTTTAAGTTGAGCAATTTTTTTTAAATGATTGGCTTATGTGTTTTTTTATTTTTACAGCCGCCAGTCCCTGATTGATCATATCACTGTTCAGATAGCCCCTCGGGCTGCTGATGAAATCTGGTTTGGTGAGAATCAGGTAATTGAAGGTGTACCATATTTAATTTTCTTGTTTGGAAGGACACATTTGTTGAAAGGGACTAATCCGTTGTTGCTTGTATTGTTGTCCTTTTACATGATATATTATAGGAAGTAAAAACCTGCTATACTTGATTCTACGAATTCACGATTGATTTGTACTTGACTTGATTGATTGTCATAGTTGTGTTAACTTTGATTCTGCTAGTTAAAAGGTAATAAAGCATAAATTTTATTTTTGCGGGGTTTGTTTCAATTGTAGATACGTAGTGATATGTAACTTAGAGTAAGTTAGCCTGTATCTGTTTCGCAGCACTTCTTACTCACAGGTCTTTTGAGTTGGAGTAGCCCTGGTTCACAAGGTCATGCTTTATAGTCAGCCCCTGTTTGTCATAGTTCTTTATGGTTCATGCTGTGTACCATGCCACTGGTGCTGCACTATGCCATTTCCCTGTTTATGATCCACTGCATGTCGATGCCATATCTAAGACAATTGTGTAGCATGCACTATGCACTAGCATAGTAAATCCTTGGTTCTTCTAATTATGTTGGTTGCACATAATGTATCTATTGTTTTGTTCTCTATTATGCTTGGCCTTGAATCTGCATTAATTATGTTAATGCTTCAATGGGAAAGAGAACTCATTCTTGCAAGGGATGCTAGGGCTCATTGAAGCCGTTGAAAAATCTTACATGCAATGACCATTCTAACAGGTCACAGATATATTGTTCAAACAAGTTGCATGAAAATGGCCTGGTGCTCAGAGCTTACTTTAGTAGCCCAGTACTACTATCCAGCCATGGGGTGGCAATTCTGGACCCACCACAAACACGACATGGTAAGAGAGGCCTTGGGTTATATTTAGGTTGACAGGATTAACCTGATTAATTAATGGTCTGATTTCAAGCATTACGCATTGACACGATTGATCCAAATTGATGATGACAACAACAACAACTAAGCCTTAAGTCTCAATTATTTGGAATCGGTTACACGGATCTTTTGCCATCATTCAGGTCCGTAAAGAGACATATGTTTAGAGTATTCAAATCTTTATTTATAGTTTTCTCTGCCTCCTCTCTTACTACTAACATTAATCATTTCGCTTCTTCTAACTATCGCAAATTGACCTGAGTGATAAACTAAGTTATGCGTGTTAAAACTATCATTACCAAAAACAATGTGCTGCTTACTACTGCTGAGTTGATTAGACAGTATATGACTATATGTTGAGTTTAAGGTCAAATGTTGTTGAAAACGAGTTAATTGTCTGATAGTATGATTTGAGTTGACCTCTTTATCAAATGGATTGCAGGCTGGTTCAATTCACATGTTATATGTTTTGGGTGAAAATGAAATTATTATTTTTCAGTTTTCTTTCTATACTGGATGTCACCAACTTGATAATACACACATCATAATGGGCTTTCAATTGGTAATGACTAATGATATATATTTTCCTTGTTTCTTTCTGAATATGGTTCTTCAGTTTATCTAGTACTCAGGCATTACCAACCGGTGTACATCTTTAATGTCGTTAATATAGATTGGTTAGCTGTGTTAAAAATTTAGTTGCTCAGTGTCCCTTGGAACCAATGTGACTAAGATGAAAATGTTGTACATACAATTACAGCTGAGTACAATTTGGGCAGAAACAGCAGACAATGCAAGGTCAGCTGCACGTTCCTTTGTTCTTGGTGGCCTCTCAGAAAAATATCATGGACTGTCCAACTTCTGGGTTGCAGATCGGATCAATGTACCTTCTATAATTTTGTAATTTTTGAATGCACTGTCAAAAGTGTTGTATGTCTGACAATGAATATTTAACCAGGATATTGATCTGGAGGCACAGCGGTTACTGAACAATTGCTATGATCGAGCAAAAGAGGTATTTACTATGTTCCTGTAACCTTACTTTTAGTAAATCTTAGTTATGTGGATTAAATTGCATAATCGAATTGATATTCTGTAGATATTGCGACGCAATAAAGAGTTAATGGATGTGATAGTTGACCAATTAGTTCAGAAGAAAAGTCTCACCAAGCAGGAGTTCTTTCGCCTGGTGGAGGAATATGGTCATGTTGAGCAGATGCCGAAAAATATTATTGATATAAGGAAAACGAAGCTTTTGCAATTTCAACAAATGATGATGGCTGGGAAGGAACGAGCTCAGGGAAGCCTTGTCTGATATGCTAGAAGAATTATCTTTAGGTATGCCTAAAATCAATGGCTATGTGTGCTTGAATTGCTTGTTTTGTTCACAATTTTTTAATGGTTCTCCCACTTTACCATAATTAGTTTTTTCGGGGCAACCATTGTTGGAAAGATCAGACCACCTTTTTGGTTGTGGTAATCTTTGCAAAAGCAAGCAAGAATCTGTGACATGTTATTGTTTTCCAGGACTTTACACCATTCTCTTTTAGATCTGAAATAATGGAGATTTTCATGTATAAAAGTTGCATTCCTTTCATTATCCGGCATCATAACCATCAGTTCACATCTATCAAGCAAATTATGTAGTCTTATATTATGCTGAAAGTGTCAATTTTAAATGACTGTCATATAAAGGAAATTTTTATGGTTGACACTGGACACGGCCCTATGGTTGCTCCTGCCTTTAACAAAACACCAAGAGAATGGCATCTCTTTTCTGCCACGGCAACAATTCAACAGTAAATGGTTTGAGTAGTCTTTGCTAAATAGCAGGCTTTTATTGCCATTGATCATTTCCGTTGCTTGATTTTCTCATCCATATGGTTTCATCTTGGTTTTTCAATTCACTTCATGTTTATGGACTGAATTAAACCCATGATATTGTTTCTTGATAGATGCCTGCCGCAGTATTTGGGATTGGCACATATGGATCAGTTATTATCCTTCCAATTTGCTGTGCTCAGAATCAGTCCCTGTTCCCGAGTTAAAAATTGGAGCATATTGTTACAATTGGCGTCATCACTATGGTGCCGATATGTCTTCTTAGCAAGATAGCATCACAGCTACTTCCCATTCTGGTGGTGCTGATACTTTGGAAAGTCAGAGAGCTTTTCTCATGTTTTTTCTTATGGCATGATGAGTATCCATGTGATTGCACATGCAGAGTTGAGATTCGTTGGAAGATGTCCAAATTCCTGATATCTGATTTGGATCAGATTCATAGCGGATGGAGGTAAATCAAGAGGTTCCAACCTGCAAATTTTGTGCCTTGCTCATCCACCACCAACTAAAAAATTCTAAGCCTTGTAGCGCTCTGCTGTTATTTCTTTTGATCATTGAACTGTGCTTTTGTTATGTTTAGGTAAAGTGATTTCTTGATTCTGCCCCATAGAGCAGACTTTATTGTGGACAAAGCCAACCCAAAATAGATTCATTGGAAGATAAATCGGACAAAGTGCAAGTGAGAGTAAGCGTGTTTCTAAGCAATGCCTTTACCTTGTATTTATTCGATTGTGGCGAGGAAGGAGTAACATGTCAGATCAGCAATGATATCAGCATGTAACAGTTTTGTATTTGTTTTTCCCAAAGAAGTGAAAATTATATTAAGAAGCTGAGCACAACCAATCAATGGTTCCCATTCCCATCACAACCAATCAAAAGAAAACACATTACAAGTAATTAATTTCTCCTCCCTTAGTACATATAAGATTTTAAATTTCAAGAAAGATTGGCAACTATATCTTGAATCAAACTACGGATTCTTCGAGGGAGAGAGAGCAGTTTCGAGTGTCACGAGATCCATCGTTGTCATCCTCGAGTCTCTTTCAATGTGTCTTATAAATCTCAGTTGTTTCGTTGAGAATAATCATTCCTTTATTGCAGTAGCCTCCGGTCAAGTTCCTGCAACCATAAAATAAGGAAGCAGCGTCACTGTTTCTCAGAATGACCCTCTCTTGCAAGGGGCTCTCCGAAGAGGGTTCCAAGTAACTTTGGATTTAATTTACCATTGGTTTTATGTAAAAGCTCTTGAAATAAAGCCATAGCCCGATAATACACAGATTGAGGCATTCAAGTTATACCTAAAAGAGTGTTAGGATATAATATTCAAGATAGGATATAATATTCAAAATTGACTTTGTTGAATCTCGTATTTTCACGATGAAACCACTTGATATATGTTTATATTTTAATCTTTGTTTTGAGTGATGCAGGATGTTTCGATCTGGATGAGACAATTAAAGCAGGAAAAATCATGTTGTGCCAGAGGAACATGTCAGAAGATTGGACGTCGGACCGGTGGATCGGTCGACGTATCGACAGAAGGCTTCGGGCCGTTGACTCGGGCATTGGGCTAAAAAGAGCGAGTATTGTGCCAAGGATATCTGAGTTGCGGAGTCAACTGACCGATTGGGCAATAGGCCGCAGGAGAGGACGATGCGCCGAATAATCGGACGAAGCATCGAGGGACCAATGACATGCCGGACAACTTGGTTAATTACTTAGGATTAATTGTCTCGATCGAAGTTTTGTTTTACATGTGCAGGATTAACTACGATGGAAGTAAGACATGCAGCAGGAGTTACGCCGGAGTCAAGACTATAATCACGTTGGGAGTTCGAGAGTTCGACGGAAGTCCGGACGATCGTTGGAGGTTCTATAGGAACAAATTCGAGAAGTCCAGAAGCTTGCCAAAAGAAACTCGTTGGAACTCGCCAAGTGGATCGTCGCAAGTCCAGGAGTTTGCCGGAAGTCCGCAGGAGCATCACCGAGGGTTCATTGGATGATCGACGGAAGTTCGCCGAAAGAAGCGATTGACGCACCGGAGCAAGTTGCAGTAAATGTCTTAAGAAAAATCATAGTTAGCACGATGATTAAATTAGAAATGGGAGGTGATCCCATTAACTTAATCTTGGGGCAATTGGGCCCTTGATAGACCCAAATTGGGCCGAATGGATCAGCCCATTTGGACCCAGATTTCTTGGCCAGCGGTGGCACCGCTTGGGTCGGCGGTGGCACCACCCAGGGCTCAGTCTCCGAGCTAGGCTGGGCGGTGCAATCGCCCCTGACAAGTGGTGGAACCACTTGAGCTCGATCTCCGAGCTCTGCTAGGCGGTGCAACCACCCCAGTCAAGCGGTGGCACTGCTAGGGCTCAGTCTCCGAGCGAGACTGGGCGATGCAACCGCCCCTATCAGGCGGTGGCACCGCCCAAAGGCTCAGTCTTCGAGCTGCCAGGCGGTTGTACCACCCCAGTCAGGAGGTGGTACCGCCAGGACCCCGGAAATCCGGGAGATGACATTTTTGAGCTCCAAATTCAAACCAGTTTGGAGCCTATAAATACCCCTCTCATCCATGGGTAAAACACATAAGCACAGAGAGATTAAAAGAGAGAAAACGCTGCTGCAATCTCTAGAATTTCCCTCCTCTAACTTAAGTGTTAGAATTCTATTTAAGGGAAGAGAGTGCTTGTAAGGGTTGTCTCCTAAACCTGGTAAAAGGACAAGAGGAGTGTAAGAAGGAGGTTGATCTTCGCCTGGTAAAAGGAAGATCGTTAGTGGATGCCAGTGGACTTGACGGAAGAGGAATCGAAGAAGTGGATGTAGGTCACGATTGACCGAACCACTATAAACTCTCGTATTCTCTAGTTTGCATTTATTCTTTCTGCTTACCTTACTGCAAACCTTCATATGTGCTTTACTTCCTCAGTAGCTTATTGCCCTCTGCTCATTTACGAACATGTTTCATAGTTAAGTATTTTTCGAATCGGCGTTAAGACGGAAATCGGTTTTATCGTACGAACATCATATTTCAGTTTGTGCTTACATTCTAATTTTTATCTTAACTGCAAACTGTCTTCTTTACTTTACTTCAAATATGTTTTCGTAGGCTCTCAAAGTTATTATCTGCGCGAAACGACTTTTATGCTGGAATCAGATTTCAACGTACGAACGTAGTTTTAATCGTCGAAAGTTTTCCGCTACACTAATTCACCCCCCCTCTTAGTGCTCTTGATCCTAACAAACTTAATAAGAATGATCGTGTCAGTTTGAGAGAAAGGATCATTGCCGAGTCCCAATTTTATTGGTGATCTTGGTTACAGTTTGTTTAAGGACATGTGAAGACACCCTCTTGCCAAAGGGTTACTATAGTTTTAGGATGCTTGATAGAAAAGTTGCCTTCTTAGATGTTAAACCGATTGCATACTTCTTTCTTTATATCGAGATGAGTAGTTTGAGGGAGGCATATACCAAATTTTAGGACATTAAAGTGATTCATGAAGTTGAAAATTTTTTTGAACACTTTGGCAAGAGGTTTGGTTAGCTTTAAATAAAGCATAGAAAAATGTCATTAGAGCATATATATAAGAGATTAATATATTGAATGTCGGGAGACGATCATAAGCTTTTTCTAAATCAAGGCAAATTAATACATAAGAATTTTTGTTCTTAAAATCGTACATTACAATCTCTTAGGATAATCAAAATATTATTATTTATGTTCAATTTAGGTAAGAAGACATAAATTTAGGTAAGAAAACAGATTGTACCTTAGAAATTAATTAGGGAGTCAATAAAAGATTTCATTCGATTAGCAAAAAATTTGGCAATGATCCTATAATTCACATTATACAAAGAGATTGGCCCAAAATCCCTAACCTGACATGGATTATTGCACTTACGAATGAAAATAATATGAGTCTTGATGCAGTCCGAAAGCAAGAAGAAGAAGAACAGTATAGTATGATAGAAGACTTTAGACATTGGGTCTCTACGACAGTCCCGATAAGTTCAGAGAGCATCTCTTCTGTCACTAAAGGGTTGATAAGAAAATTAACCTCGATCGTACCAAAGCTTCAGCCATCCATCCTAAGCCAACTCAAGTAAGAGGGACAAAAGAAGATGTAGAATTATCATTCCAAAGAGAGTAGTAGAATAAATCAAACTCTCTCACCAGTGATGGATCCATTGGGTAAAAACAGATGATTGATCAGATTAGCGGCATAATGCATGTAACATTACCAACCCATTGATGAAACAAATCCATGTTGAAACATTGTATTTCACTGTGGCTCTGAGAAGAGCACAAAAGCAAACAACATGTAGCACAATGTTGTACATACAAGAGCAGGTCATAATACATTTAGAAAGAACTTATCCACAACAGCTTTTCTTTTAACTTATGCAAGCATACATTACCCACCAGAGAAAACCGGATTAGAGACGATCACCGAGCGCAGCATAGCTACTAGTAAATGAAAAGAATACTGCTAAATGTAGTATACACATCCTAAGCTTCAGACATGCTCACTCATTAAAAGAAGGATGGATTTGCTCCCACCTTGAACCTGGTCGATCATTCAGCTATTGGATCACACATCCACATGCCTGTAAAGGATTAGATCCCCTGAGTTAAACAGTGCTGGCATATGAACTATGTTGTAATCAGATTCATCAGCAGTTGGAATATACTTGCAACTCATGGCAAAAAATTTTCAGAAAGATAGAAAACAGAGAGCTTCCAGAAAACCAGCGATTCATCTGTCGGCAGCAGTACTCTGAGGCTACAGCTTTTTCGGGAGGTTGTAAGTTTTCTTTAGAAACCTTGTGGCACTCTCATCGTTTCTGTGGCACAACACCCGCAGAACTGTATTGGCCTCCGTAGAATTCCAGTTGCCAGAGGTTGGAGGTAACGGGTACCTGGATTTGGCCGAAGCGCCATATGTTTCTGTAATCAATCGTCTAAACCGCTCGATGAGGCTTTCGGTGTCAGCATGGAATAGAGGCAGCACATTTTTCACTTGTGCTGAGGCCTTCTCAACTAGTTCCTGGGGTAATCCATCACCTTCGGCCAGGTATATGTCCTTGAGTGACCTAAAATCCTCATCTATTATCTGTGAATCTTGGCGGGAGAATGCACGAAGTGGACCGCCGGCAAGAAGAACTAGCAAAAACCCATCAAAAGAAGCCTTCATTAATGCAGTTATGACACGATTTCTCACCCTGTTGTGCACCGTATTTGATATCATCTCCAGAATCGGGTCAAGTTCCTTTATAAACTGATCAATTCTCGATGAAGTAGTCTCACCAATGTATAAGGCATCCCACAGAACATGACTCAAGTCACGGAAGATCACCTTGTAAGCTGTTGTCTCGCATAGTTGCTGAATTCCTTCTTGACAAGAAGCCAGAGTAAGCTCGAAGCTGATCTCCAACCCATTTGATATATCTGCTTGTGCTGATTCAACATTCCGTAGACAAGTTTTTATTTTCTTCTCCAGGTTCTCTAACTCTGTCCGTATATAATGAAGTGAATTCATGCGTACACAGAGCTGTGGCAGACCAAATGAATTACTATCTCTTGATCCAACCTGTGATCTGCGTTTTGGCAAATTCTGTGGCTTCTCTTTTTTCTTCCAAAGTTTTGAACCAACCTCACATCTGGTTAATGTTGGCAACGAAGGCAGAAAACTACTTCGGGTTGCTGAACAGAAAGACAACGGTAAATAATTTAACATTCCACCGATTGAAGCAACCTATTTGCAGTGTTACTTGATACTTACCGCATCCAGACTTCACCTTTAATGCATAATGTTGCAGACTTCTATCAAGTTCTATCAACAAGTCAGGAAGCATGGCTGCATGCATTGGTATAGGCAGTTGAAAGAATGCATCTAAAGTCTCGTTAATAATCCGTAGAACTTCAGTTGCAGAAGGTGCACAGTTCTCTCTGTTTGCCCCTGGATTCCAATTCTACAGAGATGTTCCACATAACAATATCAGAAATCAGGTTATATTAAAATGTTTAAAAAGTGAAAAAACATAAAAATATTACATGTTGGCACATAAAGAGTTTTTGTGTCATATAAGTCTCTAAATCAATGAATCGTCATTTACTACATATTTAAAAGGCACAAATCTACGTATGCACATTTAGAAAAAGGCAAAAGCACAACCAGGGGTTCTTAATATATGGCCTACATGTAGACTGCAAAGTGAAATCTCGAACATGGAAGCCCTAGTAAAAAGAAGTGCAACATGCTTATAAGAATGATAGTACTTTAAAAAAAAATTTCAAGATGCCATAGTGAGAGGTAAAAACACATTTACTATTATGACAGAAGCAAATAACATCAGTTGCTAGTGGTTCATTGGCTTATTTGTGCCTTTCTAATGGTTCTCATTATCTTGCTTGAAGCGTGTCAACCCTCCCTGCCCTTTTTTTGTTTCTTTCTACTTCTTGTAATGTTTTCTCTTCTGCACTCCTGGAAAGCTCTGGGAACTTAGCCCCTTGTTTGTGTGACATTAAACAGCAACTAACAAGAGTAGTCCGTTTAAATAAATTTAGCTGGGGCAAGAGTTCACTTAGTTTTAGAGGGTTCACATGGGGTTGACAGTTAGCCAAAAACCATACTCAAACTTCATATAGGCCATCTTGGTTTTGAGCTACACTCCAGAAGATCATGTCATGGGAGAAAACTTTGACGAAGATGATAAAACCATTATGTTAACCAAGGTTACATTCATAGTTTTAAAAAGAAAAACAATAGATAAAACCATTCCATAGTATGTTTAGTATTTACAATGAAGGAAAATTATGCATCCGTTGCACGGAAGAAAAAACAAGACAAACCTCCTGCTGCAAGTTGCGATCAACCCAATCCTTCAGCCTGTCTACTCTTGTCTTGATCCACACTTTGACAAGATTGGCGATTGCAGATTCAGCCTCATAAGGCGGCATCTCTCTGATTAATGACTTACCCCCATCATCACTATCGACTGAATCTTCGACAGCAATATGCACAAGATCTTTCTCTAACTTGTCTGCAGCTTTAAGAACTTGAACTGTATCTGGTGTTAGTTCCATAACACCCGCTATGAACTGTTTTAGTTCGTTTCCATAACAAGAATGAAGTGTAGCTACAGCAACACCTGCAGCAAGTGGATGCCATCTCTTTAACATTGGACTGAACAACTCTTTTTCTTTGCTTGCTAGTTCACCAATGTCCTTTGCCAGGATGGAAAGAACAGGAGTAGGAGTACTCTGGTTCTTCGATGATCGCCTGCTGGAGTCTGCTTGTTCCATTCTCTGTATCAGATCGATCAATGGATCAGAATTATCGAAGTAGGCAGGCAACTACAACTAGATGATCTCATCTAATCATATAGCCTTTTAGCAGACTAACCAACCTTTTATCCATCATTCCAGTAAGGTAAAACAGGTACATGTACAAGCGTACAGTTACATGAGACCCAAGTAATGGATGAACTTTGAACTAATACAGCCAGGGAACTACTCGTCAAATGTGCAGTCATATTGTCTTATGGGTGATTTGGAGCAAAAAAGAACCATACATTAACACAAATGATTGATGTTGTGTAAAAATCTAGAGGCAATCTAGTAAAGTCCATGAAGGCATGTGAAAAAGATAGAGGTTAACAGGAACAAGCAGGCTGCAGGAACTCAATCTAACAATTCTGCAGAACTTACCTGAGCAAAAGCTGTACGAAGTGATGACCGAATATACGTATCAACCCTGCTACGAGCTACATCAGTTTCTTCTCTCCTCTTACGACGATATTCATTAGAAATATCTTCCACTAGTATCTTGGCAGCCGATACACCTAATGATACAATACTTTGCATATATTCAATATTACTAGCATTAAATGTGTCATGGTAAGCAAGAAGTCTTTTCTCTGCCCACCCCAATATTGAGCTCAAAGTTGAACTCAATATCTTTGAATACACTGAGTCTTTTGTTGCTTTGGCATCCTTTGCAACTTCATCCATGTGATTATCAGCTGCATGCAGCAGATCGATGTCTACTTGAGCAGTTGTAACAAAACGGTGAAATAAAACCCAAGTAAAGCAGAGATTGTGAAGCATCTGATTTATGCCCAGTATCACCCAAGTCTTCTTTAGCAACTCTAAAACCTCATCGATTTCATCAATTATCGATCCATCCTCGCTGGCATCAAAACAAGTCTCCAATAACATTTGGTACAGGTGGAGATTCAGTGGAAAACCATCAGCCCAGTGGCAAAAATCTGAAGCAGATCTATCAGGAGATCTACAGGCAAGGGACATCACAGCACTACGCAGCACTTGCATCGACTCCGAATTTCTTCCAGTTTCAATCGGCTTCTCGGAAGCTCCACGTATTATTTGTCTAAGTCGTTGTGATGCATTATCTGATTTATTTAATGGAACAAGAGGATGCACAAGCAACCCAGCCTCGAGAACCTTTAAGTTTCTACTTTGCCAGGCTTCATATTCTTGCTGGTCAGAAAAATCTGAAGCTTTGAACTGCTGCAGCAACTCTAGAGGCAGAACCATTGACTCCACACGTTTCCCAAGCTGTCATCATGGAGGAAGACCAATAAATACTAATCAAACATATTATCTGAGAACAATAGCAATTTATGAAACTTAAATTATAAGAAAAGGACATATTAACCATCAATTAAGATGCAACTGCCAGTCTTAAATGTTATCATCGGTCACCAACTAAATCAACAAAAATCCACTATCACAAACCAAGAAAGTCAACCACATTAGTTCCTTTATCCTGTGAAAATATATGGAGAATGTGTCTATTAAAAAATAATTTCATAGTAAAAATCCTAGAACCCTCTGGCACATCACTTATGCACAGTAAATTGACATCATAAGTTTGATGGACGAGTAAACAGACAACCATGAAACACCATAAAATGATAAAAAATAATTTCATAGTAAAAATCCTAGAACTCTCTGGCACGTCACTTATTCACAGTGCATTGACATCATAAGTTTGATGGACGAGTAAACAGACAACCATGAAACACCATAATTAAGCATTGACCAAAAAACCAAACAGATAATACAGTAATCCCTGTATAGATAGGAATGTTCAAGTGCTATCATCTGGATGTTCATTGGTGGACAGCACGCATATAAAGAAAATTACAGTGAGAAGTACAAACCTATTTACATATGGGAAGTGAGTAGGAATGGAAAACTCTAACAAAGTCTAAACTAACAGGAAAAGACTCATTTTCTGCAGGAAGAACCTTTTGACCATCACAGGAGGTTAATAAAAACTTGCGTAGATACAGGAATATACCACTTCTCGTGCCAGAACTTAACAGGTAAACACAAATACAAGCACAGGAGTGAACAAGCAAAGTCTAAACTAAGTGGATCAGAAGGATTGTAGAAAGAAGTGCAATAATTAGCATATATAAGAGATCTTTGGAAATTTTAATGCCCTGATTTGAATTTCCTACTAATTGATTCACATCTTAAGATCTCCAACAGACAATTTTGATCAGTCTAACTACTTCATCTGATCTTATCAGTTTAAGAAGTCAGATCAGTTCTTACTACACTAGCAGCGTGTATAATGAAGACTAAGAAGTCAAGAAGATCAACAAACACATAGAGATCTAGGCAGAACAACAGTGATCTGTAAAATTAGTCACCTGCCCCGCTGCAATCCGGAGCAACCCCTTCCGGATCCGGGAATCCGTCTGCTCGGAGATCCTCATCTGCACCCTAATGAGCTCTCCGACTGTGGCCGGCTTTTTGGAGGGCTTGGACGGGCTGCTGTCCTTGCCGGGGCTCCCCTTCTTCGACGACGAGGACGACTTGAGCCCGAGGGCCTTCTTCATCTTGCTGGCGGCGGTGGAGGTGATCGACCTCTGCAGCGACGAGGCCGAGGGGGAGAGCGAGGAGGAGCGCTCGGCGGAGGGCGGCGTCCGCTCGGACTGGGGGATGTAGGTGAGGGGCTTGGAGCCGGTGGTACGGCAGGAAGCGACGAAGATCTCGTAGGCGGTCTCGCGGAGCTCGGGATCCGAGAGGGGGACGCCCATCTGGCCGAAGGGGGAGAGGAGATCGGCGGCGGACATGGCGGCGGCGACGGAGGAGGAGGAGGAGGAGAGGCGGAGGGAGGAACTGCCGCGGCTCTCTCGCTTGGAGTCGCCGAGGCTTCCTCCTCGGAAGAGCCGAGCCATCACCGCCGCGAGAAGGGCTCCTCTTAAGGCTCGCTTCCTTGCTTCTCGTCTCGTTCGCGGCTTCTCCTTTCGCTTTCCGCGGTCATCGGATGGGGATGTAATGATTTCTTTTATGTTTAGGTGAAATGCAGTAATTATTGGGTAATGAACACTAAAGAAGGAGAGAGAGAAAAGAAAACAGTCTGATCATAGTGTATAAGGGCTGACAGAGATAAAAAGAGCAAAAACACTGTTTTTAACCAGAAATTGATATATTTTGGACAAATTTATCCCAAAATTTTAAATATTTACTTTTTTTTTTTTTTTTTTTTTTTGCATAATGTCGCTTTTTATTTTATTTTCTAAAAATTCATATTATCCTTCATCTTCGTCTCATTATCATGATCTTCGTCAAGTCAAACAATTTCATTGTCTTTGCGTGATCACCTTCTCCTTAAACTCAAAGGAGATTGTTTTCAATAGTTATACAAAGGCAAAGATGTTACTTCATTCTAGGAAAGCAAGCCATCATGCCAGTGACTTATCCAAGATTTCCTTCTTGGCACCAGCATGCTTAATCAAGAGGCAAGCAGGCAACTCAACTGGCAAAGATTTCAATTAGTGTATTTTGTTGCACTAGGATGGATAGAGGCAACCAAATGGTGAGCTACCTTGTTGAGGATACGAGTCTTAATAAAGAGTATGTAATCACATTACGAAGATTGAGATCAAGCTTGTGAGAGAGAGTCTTAAGATCACTCTGTATCTATAGCTTGCCAATGGAGGCATTAACATTACCACAATATCACTCAACTAATTCGATGGGCCTAGAGAGGATGGTGAAGGTGGAGTGGAAGAGCATACAATAGTGGATGTGTCACACGAAACAATAGTGATTATAGAGGTCGAAAAGATAGGGCAGCACGAGCTCCAGCTCAAAAATGATGGATATCTAGAGTTTGATGAACTTGACTATGGTGTAGAGATTATGGATAATCTCATCGTTTAGAAAATAAGGGACGGGAATAAAGTAAAACAAGAATGCTCTATGAAAAAAAGTGAAAACTTATAGTTTTTTTATAAATTTGGCCATATTTAAAAAAATGATTTTAAGGTCCTGGTTTAATATTTATTTTTGACTTATTTATTAGTATCCATCAGGTATTAGAAGAGTAGAGTTGAACTTGACTCATTTTTTGCCCACTATATCAATTTTTTCTAATTATATATAATATTTAATATAAATTTTGATTATTCGAAAGGGAATCGGATTCGGAGCTTATCGAGGTCCTTTTACATGTTTTGTCTTTGACTAGTGTCGAAAAAAATATCAAATCCCTTTTGTTCCCTAGGTGTTAAACTCTACGAAACAACATCGATAACATGTTCATCAAAACCCCTTTCGATGCTTAAGTTAATTTTGATTATAAGGTATTAATCAAGAATTGAGTCTGTATTAGAGCCTAACAACCCAGTATGTGAAAGAATACACCTATGGGGATCTTTCATGATATAGCTTTATACTTGTTATGCTCAAAGAGACACAATGATATCAAAGATGGTTTACATGTTTCTCTCCATCCCAATGAAATGTGCAATAACTATTGATATGATTTGTAATGTCCAAGGGCAACTCCAAGTCAACCACATACTATCTAGGTATTGGCTAATATGATAATGAGTTGTTGTGGTACGTGATGTTGATCATGTAACACAAGGGTGTCGGCTACATGACAAGTATGTATCTATCAATCATATAATGTTGGGGTGTCGACTACGTGACTAATAGATGTCGGTTATGGCTGATAGGTATAGATCATATCATCATTCCCCTATCAATAAACTAACGTATATAGTGTTATTTGAATTCGAAAACGATCAATTATGTAACAATGTGTTGATTATTCGACATATTTATATCTTTTGTTAGCATAATAATGAACATAGTTTTAAATTGCTTTTTAGGACCCAAACTGAGAAGTCAGCGATCATCATCACCTTCCTATCAAACAGAGCAGGCAACAAAAGGATAGCCGTTGACGGATGAAGATGAGCGGTTAAGCAGCCGAGAAGCAAACGCAGTCGAGGTGGTCTGCTCCCGTGGCGAGTTGACGACGCAGCAGAGGGGAGCACATAGTTGTCTCTGCCTCGGCGGCGAGTTTGGCGTGTGGGCATGAAGGAGACGGCCAGGCGAGGAACATGGGAGCTCGTGGCGGAGAGGTCGGCGCCGCGGGACACTCTGGCGTAGGCTGGCAGGTGTTGGATAAAATGGCTCCGAGACTAATTTCGATTAAAGCAGCCCGAGACTGCCTTTGGGAACAGCTGTGGACGGAGGGGCCCATGTCCGCTTTTCCACCAGCTGTTTCTGATGGCTGCATCAGGTTGCCGCCAATACGTACGTATCCATCTTTTAATAGGAGTAGGTCGAGTATATGGATCATCATCATCTTCAGATCTCACGTCGACGGAAGAGTTTCGCCGGTGATAGTAATCAGGACATTGCAAGAGGGTAAGTATCATCTTATCGGCATTCGTTTACAGATTGTCAAAGGATAGGATAATAGTGGGTAAGCCCTATTTAAAATATCATGTATGAAATGGGATTCTTTTGCCTGTCTCTGATTGAGCACTATGGCTCACACAATTGTCCTACAGTTTTGCTAGGCCACTTTGACCTTAATAAAGTCCACCCTCATGATTGCATATTTATTCCTCTCGATTTAGATTTAGAATATACTTGTCTACAAAACTAATATAGTTAATCTAATATTCGGAGGGATATTATATCAAAATTACATGGGGCAGTGTTTGATAAAGTTTGGATGGTATCATTCTGCCAAAAGAAAAAGAAAATAATTTTAAGAGTGATTGGTTGGTGGGATGGGTCATATTTTTCCTCAATACAATGTCCTCAATACTACCGCAACCAAGTGGTCCAAACTTATCATGTTCTTTCAGAAGCAAGCATAAGAAAGAGTGGCACGCCCATAGTTGCATTCATATCTTGAACTGATACAAGAATGCTGATCCTATCTACTTACCCCCATATCTCCATACCGACAAAACAAATACCGGTGTTCTTTCTTGGATTGATAAACACTGATTAAGACGGACCCATCTGAGCAGTATTTAAAACCACGGACAAAAGTGAAGTATCATATGATGTGTTCTCAATCAATCCCTTTAAAAAAAAAAAGGAAAAAAAAGAGGTGTTTTAATAATCAGAACTTCCAGCATATAATCGAAAGAGTCTAAGAACATCTACTCTTCCAAAATTCCATGTCAAAAAACAACTCCACTGGATGCATAAGAAAAAAAGAAATATTTGTTGATACTGCAGTCCACGAAGCATTTAGAGATTAAAATAAATAAATAAAAGCACAAATATGGCTCTAATTAGCATCTTCTGATGCTCTTATAAGACTAGGGAACGAACCTCTGTAACAAGGTACATATCAACAGAAAAAAAAAAATCCAAATACAAACAATCCAACATGATCTAGGCAAGTGTTTTTTTAACTAATATACGAAATCATGATTATTGGGAAGAGAGTGCCAACCTTCTATTTTTGTGGTTGCAACAAATTTGGGAAAAGGAATAGAGGTCGCTTCTTGCCGAGTCTAAAATTAGTTGTGTTTGACACAACGGTTCAGATGGAAACCTTAATAATGTTGAAGAAAAATTCATCTCTCTGCAAGTGATGGGACATGAAACTTCTTCCTTATAATGATGAACACCTGGTAATATAACTAAATCAAGATCTGTCGTAGTTCTCTCTATCATATTTTTGAAACCTCTGGATGCCAGGAAGATTTCTGTATATTTAGGAATGGTCAAGATTTTGTACAGAGATATTGATAGTCCTATCACCAAAATAAGCAAGAAAATGATAAGATGATGCAAGAGAATCCATACCTGACTGCAAAACAATCACGTATCCTTTTGATCCGAATAAACAGCATCAACATCATCAAGTTCAAGCAACTTGGACATAAGGTCCTTGTTTAACTCCATGGCTTCATCATCTACCTGGCACAGAAAACACCACACAATGAAATTCCAGAGAGAAGTGGAATTAATTATTATGATATGGAGTGGCTGGAGGACAAATATGTTAGAGGATTAACTTGTACCTAAATAATGACACCGTACTTTAAGACGTAATATGAAAAATTGAACAAGTATTGTGGCAAAGCTCTAATACACGAGACGAACTACTCAAAGGGCCATTTGGCTCAAGAATATTGTACCTTTCTTGTATGGAATAAGAATATGCCTAAGATAAAGAATATTTACGTTTTGTCACTACCAAAATAAGTAACAGTAATGAAAGAAATAGTTAATCTGTTATTTTGTAGAATAGGCTATTCTGTTAGTTACACCATTTAACTATACAAGTTTATAGTCCTATAAAATAATAATTGTCTGAAATGTTATAATGAGAAAATCCTTATTCCATCACTTATTATCCAAATGGACCCTAAAGAATTCAACCGTCTTGAAAAAGATTATGAGCCGTGGTGGTAACTAATCTTGACTATGTGCTTATTAGACAAAACTATTTGGATCTAGCATCAATAATCATCGGGAGAAAAATTTGAGGCTAACACAATGCAACTAACAAACTTGCATTTTGACCATGTTCTCAAATTTCTAATGCCCATAGAACAAGATGTTCTACATGTTACATGACACAATAAGTAACGCAGAGGTTTATCTTTAATCATAGAGAAATATGTCAAAATTGTTATCAGAATATCTTTACTTCTTTGGCTGTTCCAATTGTGAAATAACTACTTAATGATAGTGAAAAGATGCAGAACTTGTTGAATTACTAGATATCACACCTTCATTTGTTACAGAGAATGGTCCATGAAGCAAAGGTAAGCAGAAGTTAGAGGATTACAAAGTTAATAATGACATGAACTTCATTGGAAAGACAGTTATAGCTAGAATTTCCATTCAATTAGGTCAAGAGAGGTGAAGAAAAAAAAAAAAAAACAAAAGGGCACAACAGCATTCAACAATATGCAGGGGTTGGTTAGGCATTTAAGATCAGCCAGTAAAGGGTATGGCTGCACCAGAGAAAATATATGGCTATACTCCAGAAGTTGAAGCATTGCTTGCATAAATCCACTTTGCTAGGCCATTCAAATGGAGCTTCCACAACATATGTGCTGTTTCCTACAAAAGGTTAACGACTATTGTGTCTCACAAGTCACAAGAAAGGCCTACATGGTGGCCCATTATTTTACAAAAATATCAAAGGAGCCTATGGAGGACAAAATCTGCTTTATAAGACTTCCAAATGATGGTACTTTATAGTTTTGAGTTATTGCCACTACCTATTCTAAATGTTCACTAAGGTATCTAATTTACTTCTCTAAAAAAAAAAAAAGACATATGAGATGAGAGCATTGGTGTAGATGTTAAACCATACCTCAATGGGGTTATGTGGCAGTAGCTCAAAACCATTATCTGGTTCAAACGCTACTCCATCATCTCGTAGTTTTGATAGTATTGTGGAATAATTTTCTGAAGAAGTAACGATCTTGTAAAATCTGCAAAAGGAATTGAGTATAGAAATAATTTTCTGAACAAATTTTCAAGAACATTAATACTAAATGATCATGATTATAACTTATAAGACAACAGTCAAGCATATAAAGCATCCATCTCTGATTAATTATCTGTCAGGACCACATATTATAATGATCACAGTATATGTTTCTGGATGTGACATATCCCCATGAATGAACTCATCACATGTTTGAATTTGGACATTATGTATGCTGCTTCCCAGTTCAATTAGCTGTCCCAAATATAACTGGCCACAATATGACTGACAAATTAGCAGATTGCTTGTACCATAATATAATAACCCAAAAGAAATTCATGTGGTTGCCTGATATATCAGAAGGCAACCGAGTAAAATCTCAGTTTATATCACAGGCACAGGCAACGATTTCGTAGCATTGTCTTTTGGACATCAAAATCCATTGCATAAGAATGATGTATGTAATTCTTCAATAAATACTAGCTGTGGAATTTTACCAATTTCCGCTGGCAAATTATGAAGGAAAACAACAAAATATTTGTGGAAACAATGTCTGAGGAGGACGAATCGATGTTTGAGGAGGAGAATAATGAGAACACACATAATTTTTGAACTATCTGAAGTTAGATAGCCAACATACTTCATGCAGCAACAACAGTTGTAGCGACCTTAAATATCTCATGTTACTTGATTTGTTTCTCTAATTAAATTATTAACATTTTGACCATTATGTTAACTTAAGGAAGTCATTTAATATTGCTTCATTTAAATGTATATCTGGTCTAGACTAGCATATGTTACATAAAGGGCAGTCCAATGCATCAGACTCTCACCGATGGAAGGTTTGAAGAAGGCTAATGTTTGTAGCCCTACTCCTTATGTCTTGTGACTCTGACCTCAGTCACCTAGGTCGCAAAGAAGCAGCCTTATGTGGTGCCAAGGCTCATTCTCTGCTATTTGTGACCATACCAACTAGCAAAAGATAATAATGCATCACATAGAAGGGTTAATAACAATAAACAGTGACTAATGACATCCTCTTCTTGGCAAAATACCTATCAGGACGATCTTCTTCCAAGTCATCTTCATCCTCTGCTGGTTCTATAACATCTTCAGCACCAGCATCCAGAGCAATACTAAGCAGCTGGTCTTTGTCAGCAGCATTAGCCTTTATATTGACAACTCGAACTCGCCTAAACTTGAATAAAATAGATCCTGGATCAGCTAGCTTTGCTCCACAGTCCTTTACGACTCCTCTGATGGCAGCCACTGATCTTGTCACTTTATCTGTTAGGACCTCAACAACCATACCGACCCCACCAAAACCATATACCTGATTCAGAATATATGTATTAGTCAAAATTGCAAACTGATTTTCAAAAACATATTCAAATGGATCATTTACCTCGTAGAATTTCTCAATATAAGCCTCTTGTCCCTTTTCCGATGCTTTTTTTATGTTACGCTCCACAATTTCCTTGGGTACATCAAGCTCCCTAGCTTTGTCTAGTATAGCAGCTAAAACTGTATTCGAATTAGGATTTGGACCTCCTCTCTGTATACTTTATGATGCAACACAGCAACCACAGCATGTCAACTTCAAAAATTTTTCACATTAAGAGAACAGAAAAGTTCACTTAAAACATAAACCCCAGTTTTAGATCAGATAATTAGGTCCTTTACATCTAGAAAGAGATTTTATCATTCTGCAACAGAGTGATCTTCTTAATTTTCAGGAAGGAACTTGAATGACATGACATATCAAGAAAATGCCTAAGTAACCAGATGAAGTGGGAAGTTCTGATGCAATATAGAAAAGCTCTTTTCATCTATCTAATGGAGACATTAAATTAGGATAAATAGCCAAGCAGCTAGAATTCTTGTCAAACATAGAAACAAGACATGTTGATGGTTCAGCACTTGGACATAGGAGACATAAGTAACTATGATTTACAAAATCTGATGCAGGTTAAACTTTCTAGCAAAAGGCACCCTTGAATAACATCATACACAAAAAAGTATTACTACGAAGTTTCAGGACATCATGGGTGCTGTCATTACAAACAAGCCTACTCTCTGATAAACGTTGCGGAAACATGGCATATGAACATAGTAAGTTCCAGAAAGCTAATAATCAATAACAATATAGAAAGCTTCAGAATTTCAAAGCTTTAACAACTTACGCTGCAACAATTTCTTTTCCAATTTTGCTATTACGTTTCATTTTCTTCAGATTCTGTGCATCCTGCAAAGAAGTGGCAAATGGAACTTAAGCCAAAAACAAAAGAAAAAAATTATTTCATTGTATAATCACACTTATCTCGCTAGAGCTTATCATAACATCAGAATTAAATAAAGAAAAGACAAAACAAGATTAGATGGAAATGACATTTTTCAGGGTAACTAATAAAAAAAAAGCACCGTGGAATCATTTTGACACAACAATTATATCTTTCTATAATTCTTAAATAAGCTTTGACAAGTCAATGTAAGGGAATATTACTTTCAAAAAGAAGTTTCCTTACATATCTAAAATGAAGTTAGAAAAAGAAACCTGCAGTCCTTGACTGGATTTCCTAATTGGAAAAGAAAAAAACTTATGATCACATAGATGATGATCCTGAAGAACCTCACATGTACTGACACCAAGGCATGAAAAGAACATGAGAAGTAACAAATGCAAACAAGTAACCTAGAAATTATTAGCAAAAGCCAGATTTACAGTACAGAGACAACTTATTGCAAATAGTACTGGAGTGGATGTTAAGAAACTAAACAGCTAGTGGTAGATAAAGCATTCTTGACACTACCTATAAAAGGAACAATAGTGTTTTCAGGAAAGGGCATGAAACTGATGTCCCGAAGACAAAAAGCTGTCAGCATTGCAAATTGAACATGACACAATAATTATTTTCAGGACGAAAGGGGCATGAGATGATGATGTTTACGTATAGAAGAGGGAACAAATTGTTGTTGTGCAAATAAACAATTGCCAACACAATGCAATAATGCTTTGGAAGAAACTAAATCTTTAGTCGGGACTTCAAGCTGCTAAATTATTGTTAGCAACTGCACCACAGTTCTATATTTCCTTGATGCAACTTTCCACATAGTGATAAGTAGAACATTCCACTACATAGGAGATCTAGATTTGAGTGATGCAGCCAGAATGGACATCCCAAAGAGCATTACTGCGTCAATCAAACATGTTCGTACCAACGAAGACCCAAGGATTATAAACCTAACCAAGTGAGCAAAGCACGAGAGACATATTGCTGATCACATTACTGCGTCAATCAGACATGTTCGGACCAACGAAGAGCCAAGGATTAGATACCTAACCAAGTGAGCAATGCACGAGAGACATATTGCTGATCACCTTCTTTTACTTATAAAGAGGGAAAAGAAAACAAACAAATGAATCCGTGTTTGTGGTAGACAGATGCTACCTAGAACAAATGATAACAAGGAATCAAGCGTGTAAGACCAAAAAGTTGGGACCTTTCTTCCAGCGATCTTGCAAGAACGCCTGCCCATGCAAACAGGGCGCGAGGTCCATATCTTTCGCACGGTCTGGGTATTACGCGCCTCCTTCGGAAGAGCAGAAGGCAACCTCGAGCCCAGCAAGCCGATTCCTAAAGAGAAGAGACGAGCGGTTGGATTCATCGAAGAAATTGTTGTTACGGTAAAGATGAGAGAGGGGGAGACATACCCTGAAGGCACAGTGAGCTCCTGAGGGGAGAGAGGCCCTGTGACAGTGAGACTCTGCAGAGGACTGCACCGAAAGCCCTCGCAGACGAAGCCATCGATGCTTCTCGTCGCCTGGTTGGGCTGGCGCGCTTAAGGTGTTCGATTAAGTTTCTCACCCGCGGCGACTAAGGCCCCGCAGTAGAGAACACTTGGGGCATATCCGGGGGGCGGGTGGTCACGTTCGGCCCAATTGGTAGTAGCGTTTTGCCCAAAACGTACCCGATGTGCTTACCTCATCTTTAGTGGAAAATTCGCGGGTCCCACATATGCCTTGCTCCAACAAAAGCACGTAGTTGAGACCGGTACTGGAGCCCGAAACATTTGGGCACCTTTCTATTCTCATCCTTGGAAAAAGACTCGATCGGGCCCGTCGCCGCACCCCCCCTCGTTCCACGTGTAAACATCACATCCGTACGATGTCCATCCGACGTTGCAGACACTTCTGGTATAGCCTCTCTCTCTCTCTCTCTCTTTCTCTCTCTCGTAGCTTCGCGAATGCTCTCTGCTTCCCGCTTATAGCGTCCCTCATCGTCGTCCATTACCAGAGGTGCTGGCCGTCTGGTAAAGCCCAACCCTCAAATCTGGTTCTTTCTGTATCCACATATTAAAGAAAGCGATCCGCCATGAACCCCGACAAATTCACGCACAAGACGAACGAGGCGCTGGTCGCGGCCCACGAGCTTGCCCTTGACTCCGGGCACGCCCAGATCACGCCGCTCCACCTTGCCTCCGCCCTCGCCGCCGATCCTAATGGCCTCCTCAGCCAGGCCCTCGTCAACGCCTCCGGTGGCGCCGGCGACGCCGCAGCCCAGTCCTTCGATCGGACCGTCGGCGTCGCCCTCAAGAAGCTCCCCTCCCAGTCCCCCCCTCCCGACGAGGTTCCCGCTGCCACCTCTCTCATCAAGGTCATCCGCCGTGCGCAGTCCTCCCAGAAGTCGCGCGGCGACTCCCACCTCGCCGTCGACCAACTCATCCTCGGTCTCCTGGAGGACCCTCAGATTGCCGAGTGCCTCAAGGAGGCCGGTGTCAGCGCCGCTCGCGTCCGCGCCGAGATCGAGAAGCTCCGGGGAAAGGAGGGCAAGAAGGTAGAAAGCGCGTCCGGGGACACCAACTTCCAGGCCCTCAAGACCTATGGCCGCGACCTGGTCGAGGTCGCTGGGAAGCTCGACCCCGTCATTGGCCGCGACGAGGAGATCCGCCGCGTCATACGCGTCCTCTCCAGGAGGACCAAGAACAACCCGGTCCTCATCGGCGAGCCCGGCGTCGGCAAGACGGCCGTCGTCGAGGGCCTCGCGCAGCGGATCGTGCGCGGCGACGTTCCCAGCAATTTGCTGGATGTCCGCCTCGTGGCGCTCGACATGGGTGCACTCATCGCCGGGGCCAAGTACCGTGGCGAGTTCGAGGAGCGCCTCAAGGCTGTGCTTAAGGAGGTGGAGGAGGCTGATGGCAAGGTCATCCTCTTCATCGATGAAATCCACCTCGTTCTTGGCGCAGGACGCACCGAGGGCTCCATGGACGCTGCCAACCTCCTCAAGCCGATGCTTGCGAGAGGGCAGTTGCGGTGCATTGGAGCAACGACGTTGGAGGAGTACAGGAAGTACGTCGAGAAAGATGCCGCCTTTGAGCGGCGGTTCCAGCAGGTATACGTGGCAGAGCCCAGCATTGCTGACACCATAAGCATCCTTCGGGGACTCAAGGAGAAGTATGAAGGACATCATGGTGTTCGAATCCAGGACCGTGCTCTTGTGGTCGCTGCTCAGCTCTCAAGCCGCTATATTACCGGTACGTTTTCAAGCTTTTCCTCTTAGCTTTCAGGACAACTAATGGTGAGTGTAGCTACTGTACCGTCATGTTTCTGACTTGATTGTGCATATGAAGCAGCCATAAAGAACTAAATTTAGGTTTTTGTATATACAAATGATTTCACCAACGTGGCTGTAGTTTAGTGGTTAGAATTCTACTTTGTGACCGTAGAGACCTGGGTTTAAATCCCAGCAGCCACAAAATGTTAATAATTTTAGAGGGCGAGCCTTGGTACACCTGGGAGATCAGGGAGGGTTCAAGTCACGGAAATATTCTCTTTATAAAGCTACGTACATTGACCCTCTGCGAGAGCCTTGTACACCGGATATGCCCTTTTTAGTTTGTTTATTTACAAATAGTTTCAATGTTCTAACAATGCTGTTGAACATCATAGTTGTAATGATCTAATTCATTAGAGCAAAGGCCAAATTAACTGCTAGTATGGTTACATTTCTGAACCTATTGGGTGTTTGGCCCAGCAAAAGAACTTATTTGGTTTTCTACATAAACCAGTTATTTCATAGTATAGACATTAAATGTCATAGGCGTAGCAGGAATTTTTCCCTGTATGGTCTGTTCTTGTTCTGATTTGTGTTCTGAGAATTGTGTTGTTCTCATTTTTCAACAGGCCGTCACCTTCCTGACAAGGCAATTGACTTGGTTGATGAGGCTTGTGCAAATGTAAGGGTACAGCTTGATAGTCAGCCAGAGGAGATTGATAACCTGGAGAGGAAAAGGATTCAGTTGGAAGTGGAATTGCATGCTCTTGAGAAGGAGAAGGACAAAGCTAGTAAAGCAAGGCTTATTGAGGTGGGTGTCTGTTGCCTAAGAGCTTTTTATCTTATATGTTATCCTATATGTTGTCTGTTCTGAGTTCTGATGACGTTGTGCAATGTGTTTCCTTCAGGTTAGGAAGGAATTGGATGATTTAAGGGATAAGCTGCAACCACTGATGATGAAATACAGGAAGGAGAAGGAGGGAATTGATGAGATTCGCAGGTTGAAGCAGTGCCGTGAAGAGCTAATGTTTACTCTAAAGGAGGCTGAGCGGAGGATGGATCTGGCTCGTGTTGCTGATCTCAAGTATGGTGCCTTGCAAGAAATAGATGCTTCTATTGCAACGCTTGAGGGGGGTACCAATGAGAACTTGATGTTGACAGAGACTGTTGGGCCCGAGCACATTGCAGAGGTGTGGGTCCAACATCAACATAATCTTCAGGATTTAGTTGTTCACCAATCTTGTTACTAAAAGTTTGATGTCCTGGTTAGGTTGTGAGCCGGTGGACAGGAATTCCAGTGACAAGGCTTGGTCAGAATGAGAAAGACAGGTTAATTGGCCTTGCTGAGAGGTTACACAAGAGAGTTGTTGGCCAGAATCAAGCAGTTGATGCAGTAGCAGATGCAGTGCTTCGGTCTAGAGCCGGTCTAGGTCGGCCGCTGCAGCCAACTGGCTCATTCCTCTTTTTGGGTCCGACTGGTGTTGGTAAAACAGAACTTGCCAAAGCACTTGCAGAGCAACTATTTGATGATGAGAATCTTCTCATCCGCATTGACATGTCAGAGTACATGGAGCAGCATTCAGTGGCACGCCTAATTGGTGCTCCACCAGGGTGAGTAAAGCTTCTCAGGATTGTCTACTGGGTTCTAGGGTTGTACCTTACAAATGTCATTGCTTAGTATTTGATTTTTTAGGTATGTGGGGCACGAGGAAGGTGGACAACTCACCGAGGCAGTGAGGCGGAGGCCATACAGTGTCATCCTCTTTGATGAAGTAGAGAAGGCTCATGTTGCCGTCTTCAATACACTCCTTCAAGTTCTTGATGATGGCAGATTAACTGATGGCCAAGGGAGGACTGTCGACTTCACGAACACTGTCATTATCATGACTTCTAATCTTGGCGCTGAGCACCTCCTTGCTGGAATGGCAGGGGAATCTTCGATGAAGATTGCTCGTGAACAAGTTCTGCTAGAAGTACTTTATCCGGACTACCCTTTTCTGATCTCATGCCCTGATCAGTGATCATAATGTTAGACTTTGAATGGTTAACTAGTGTATATGTCAATTATGCAGGTGAGAAGGCATTTTAGGCCTGAGATGCTTAACCGACTAGATGAGATAGTAGTCTTCGATCCATTGTCACATGATCAGTTCAGAAAGGTGGCCAGGCTCCAAATGAAGGATGTTGCGCTCCGCCTTGCTCAGAGGGGCATTGCTTTGGCTGTGACAGATGCTGCTTTGGACATAGTCTTATCTGAATCCTATGATCCTGTAAGTATAGGTTCATCATCTCTTTTCTCTTTTGATTTTGCTGTTAATAGGACGTAAGAGTGATTGAATAACACATATTTGAGTTTCCAGGTGTATGGTGCAAGACCAATCAGGAGATGGTTGGAGAAGAAGGTTGTGACCCACCTATCCAGGATGCTCATACAGGGTGAGATTGATGAGAACACCACTGTATACATTGATGCAGCCCTTGGGAGGAACGAGCTATCATATAGGGTTGAGAGGAATGGGGGGCTTGTTGATGCGGCCACAGGGCGGAAGTCTGATATCCTTATTGAGATTGCCAATGGTGCAGCCAAAACCGATGCTGCTCAGGCTGTTAAAAAATTGAAGGTATTGCGTAATGAGACTGACAATGATGTGGATGAAGAGTTGGAATGAGTAGTTGTTGGATGCCAAGGAATGGTCTTTTCCGGAGGCCAAAATAAATGGAATATTGTTTTAGTTGCTTTTTTCTTTTTTGCCAAGTTGGGGTTTATCCACTGTACACTGAAAATATAATAAGAATGCCATCTTATGTGTTGTACTGCCGCTGCTGTTCTGTTGTGAAAATGTTATTATAACTTTCATCGTGTAAAGTTCCTGAATAGTATATTCCGCCTCTGGATGATGTCCAATTGTGCTGCTAATTTGGTAAGTCTTTTTTATGTAAATGTCATCTTCCATGATGATATAAGGATGAATCGACATGATGGTTCATTTATTTGAATGTCTGACTATGATATCTAACACGTCATATTTATTCATGATAGCATCATGGTGATGAAGACACCACTGGCCTCGTCATGTCCCAGACAAAGGCCCTCTCCTTAAGAGGCTGCAAGGAGGACACAGGCAATAATGGGGCAATCAAGGATACTGGAGGATAATGCAGGAAGCGGAGGCTGACAAAGAGGTTGCAAGAGGTGCTGCTGAAGACAGCAAGGAAGCGGAGGCTGACAAAGAGGGTGCAGGAGGTGCTGCTGAAGACAGCAAGGAAGCGGATGCTGACAAAGGGTGCAGGAGGTGCTGCTGAAGACAGCAAGGAAGCGGATGCTGACAAAGAGGGTGCAGGAGGTGCTGCTGTCGACAGTGAGGTTGACTGGTTAGATGTGTTTCTGCTTGATATCACTATCTTCATCTGGTATGCTAGCATGTTTGCATATGTATTGCAGTAGTTGCTATTCCCAAAGATTTATGTTTACATTGGATCTAGATCATCATTTTGTATGCTGTGTTCGTGAGAAGAAGGATCAGGTATAGAACAATGGAGACAACTTTTAGTAGCAAAAGTTTTTACATTATGCATGTTGAGGTTAATCATGTGTGTCATAACACTAACTACATTAAAAGAAATTGTGAAGACATTGTTGAAATAGATGAATAAGAAACTTGAAGCCATAATAAATTCTGATATCTAGATATTATTTGATGGGATGACAATATTAAAGAGGATGTTATTTGTGTTGTTAATGCACTAAAGTAGGACAGTCAAAATGGATAGAAGTATTTGGAATGTTATATGATTTTAATGTGCCATTGAGTTATTAAGTCCTTTAGTAGTGAACTTGGGAAATGATGAAAGAACTTGTCCAACATAAAAGTGTATATAGATGAGTGTGTTCATATGGAATTGTGGTTGTGTCATTTTACATTGATTATGACTACCCCTTGTTGTTTGTTCATTAGCACATGAAAGCCATGCAACATTCCAAATACTTTTCCATTTTGACCATCCTACTTTATTACATTAATGACACAAATAAGCTTTTGTAGATACTAATGACTCTTGCATCATATTCAAATAAGCTTATCGGATAAGCGCATGAACAACCACTTGTGTCAATAAGATTTTAAGATTTCTTTCTGTAATGTCTTTTGTGACTTATGTCCCATAGTGGTTTAAATAGGCGCCTAGGCGCTTGCCTAGGTGCACGAACGAGGCGAGGCCCAAGTGCCTCAATGATGGGCCAGGCGGTGCGCTTCAGTGAGGCGCCGCTTGGGCGAGCCACCAGGCAGTGCACTTTAGTGAGGCGTCGCTTGTGCGCGCTCCTAAACCCAAGCGTCGAGCGATCGGTTCAAATGAAGCAATTAAACCAAAGTGGCTAGTTGGTTCAATTGAACCGAGTAGCTATTTTCTTCCCCGTAAAAGCCACCCCTCGTACTCCCATGCAAGTCCGAGCCATCAACCATAGCATAGTGTTTGCCTTTGTCGCCGACACTTTTTATTGTTGCCTCAAGGGCTGAGGCTTCCTCTATTGTCGACAGACGGGTTCAACGGCGTAGCATTTATCCGTAGCTTCCATTCGCCATCGTTGCTTTCATGTGCAGCTCCTTCCACCATCGAGGGAGAGGATTGCAGCTTTCTCTGCCATTAACGGACACCTCTGAAACTTCTTCCGCCCACGACGTGCCATCCGTAGCTTCCGTTGCTATCGCTGTTGTCGTCCGTAGCTTCCTTCGTCGCCATTGTCGCTATCGTCCAAAAGTTCCATAGTCAGTGAGTTTTTCTCTCCCGCATAACAATTCTTTTTTCCCCTCTAACTATTGTTAATAGTAATTTAATATCATATTTTTATTTATATAATCATATTTATCAATTATTTTATATTTAATATTTTAGAGCGTCTCGCTTCGTTCGAACAAGCACCTAGCACCTCAGGCATTTTAGGACCTTGGCATCTAGCGCTTTTTAAATCATGGGTCCCACATTCAATGTTCTTATTTAACCTTTTTACTCTACTATTTGGTTGTTTTGGCTCTTATATCATGTTGCTGCAGAATCTTGAAAAATTAATAGTGGGAGTCAGCACCTCTGTTATTCTCAACAGATAAAATTATTACTTCCTAAATGCCTGACATATTTGCTTTCGTGACTGTTATCACTTGCTATTTTGCTATATTGTGTAGTTGATGGAAGCTTTTCTTTGCTCCTTATTTTGGATTTTGAATAATGTGTGATAAATATGAAAAGATAACGTCAGAAAACCATGTTGCAAGACCTTGCTGAGCTGTTAAGAACCATCATTCATGTTTCTTGATACTTTGAAGAATCTGATTCATTTGAAATAATGTTTCTGATGCTTCTCAAAAGCCTTTAATTACTACAATACTAATATGAAATGAAGCTTGAGCATTCTTGGACTTCTTTACTGATGCATGATGGTCTTTGCAATTCCTATATCATTAAAATGAGTTATCCATCTCTTTTTACCGTCTTATGGTTGCTATCTGTCATCTGTTAGACAAGAATTGAATCTCTATTTTGTCTTGGTAGTATAGTACTAAATTAAGTGTGTAATGATGTGCAGGCTTAATGGGATTGTTGAATGTGGCAAGAGACACATTCTCATCCATGAAAGAGCTATGCTTGTCGTGGAACAAGTCAAAGTAAGCCAGGGTAATCCACTTGTTACATGCCTTCTGGAAGGGCCAAGTGCAGGTAAGTCGACAACCTGTTTTCTAAATGATAAAAATCCTACTTCTTAGCAGTGTTGATTCATGATATTTCTTTGTTATCAGTGGCAAAACTGCAATGACGGCAACAATTGGTATTGAAACTGACTTTCCATTTGTCAAGTTCCTAACTTGTTCTTGCATTTGTGATGATCAGAATAACTTGGCGTCTTCATCCGTCTAATGATCGACACCTTTCATGACATAGATCTCTGCAGAAACAATGCTTGGTCTAAGTGATGCAAGTAAACCTGCACAAATTGTCAAGATTCCTATTATTATGCTAGTAGAACTATCTCACTGAAAATGTTCAAGTCAATGAATTGATTATGAGATAACATTTAATCTATATATATATCCTTCTCCATAAGTTATATCTTCCCCGGAAGAATTAATGTTGTTTTGGTTCTGGATTCTTTTGAATCTGACTTTCTAGCCTACTTATTTGCAGCTGCCACCTGATCTAGTTAGTTCAGTCGTAGTGGTCTCTTTTTAGTGCTGTAACTAAGTCTTGTCTGACACAGATTTTTGGGGATACTTACAAAGATCTCAACTAAGAATCATAATTCTTGATGATATGGACAGGTAAGTCATGTCCATTATAATTTTCTTTTGCCTAGATTCTTAGTACCATTTGAACATATTAAACAGCTGTTTCAAAACATACATTATTCTATCTAAAGATAGTGATTTCTATAATAGATAGCTCTTGACTATTGTGGCTTGTCCTACATTCTCTGGTCACAGTCAGTATGCTTGTCCTGCAGGGCTCCATGTTCTTGTAAACTATTGTGGCTTGACAATTCTGTCATGTTTAGAGTATGTAGCTATTGGACCGCACGTTTCAAATTTGATTTTCACTGACATTGTTAGTCCTCCTGAAATGGCTTCCGAGGAAGGTTCTATTCTCTTCCTCTGTATAAATTCCTCCCTAATTTCACCAAGCAGAAAAAAAGAAGGGAAGAAAAAGAAAAGAAGAAAGCAGTGTTAGAGAATACCAGTCAAGAATCACACTTACACATTCAATGCTAAAATAAAAATGACCTGTATGTTTCTCCTGTTGTTTCTTTGACCCCAAAGATGCCCATTGCAATTTCACTCTCTGTGACCTATTCGTTATGTAACCTCTTTTGTTTGTTGTACAATAGCATTTTAAAGAAATTGTATGCTGAATAATGTTAGCTGTGGTATGTTGATCGTGTCGTCATTCGTCAGGTAAGAATATGCTGGTAATTGGAATGGCAAGCGAGGTGAGCTTGATGGAGTATCTTGGTATGTGTGATGCATTCTCTGTTACCTAGAATGTTCCGAAATTGAACAGGAAAGATGTTAATCTTTAATGATATATAGTTTACCTTGTATAGTTTATCTTAGAATAACAATTATGAAATGTAGAATAGACAGATGCATCAATATATACTTAATTGAGAAATGAATAATAGGATTTCACATTTGACATGATTTCTCTTAGATTTTTACATGTTTGTTTTCCTAGTTTTCATAATCTATTTACTTCAGAAACTTACAACTAACAATATTATGCTTTTCAAAAGTTGTCATGGTTATAATTAAAAGTATAAAATTATCTTCTGATGGAATCATTTACCAGTATAAATATAGGTTAAGAGAAGAATTTTTTTCTACACAGCCAAATTACTACTGAACTTTTACAACCAATCTGAAACTATGAATGATGATTTCCTTTTTGACCTTTAACTCACAAGACCTTTCTGCACAACCTGCAAGTGCTCAATGCATTTGTTGAACATGATCTTGACTTTGCAGTATAAGAGAGCATCCCATCCAATCTCTCTGTATTATGGTTATACCGAGTTTTATTGTAGATCAAGTCTTTATCTTAGCATTTGGTACATGTCATATATTTGTTCTGGAAAAGTGCTTAGGCTATTTGTTCTGAGAAAGAGGAAATTGATCTCAACCATTTCTATGATATACTGAAAGATATTTTACATGCTGTCATTAACTTGTATCTCTGCGCCAGATCACAGATGCATGAGAATCTTTTGTCAGCAAAAAACATTTCTTTCTTACATGTGACGTTTTGATGATTTTTCTTTTTTCTTTATCTTTTTCTTTTGTGACCAAAGGAACTTTGTCAGATTCAATCTGATGGCTTCAATTTAAGCTGGAGTTCTGGATCAAGTTTTATATTCAATTTTTTTTGCTTTTAATGAGTCAATCTGAACACAATTTTGCATATTCGGATTATTTTAGTTGACATGCAATAGTTTATCTAACCAGTTCTAAGAGTTGTTAGTGGCATTGTCTGCAGAGATGCAGGCCAAGCTGTTCCTCATAAAGTATGCTTGCCTGACAATATATAGAGACTGACACTTATTTGGTCCCCAAAGGATGAGTTGATAGTTCTCTCCTCCGAGATGCAGGAATTGACACCATCAATTCAAGGGAGGAGGCACAAGCTCAGATGAGTTCACACCAGCAACACAAAAAAGGTGCCTTCCAATGATCTCTCTCTCTCTCTCCATTACTGTTGTATTTTACTTATTAGCTCTTTAACAAAGGTCTATTTCTTCAGTTCATGATCCTTCTTTAGCAACCATATGATGTCTCCCTTGTTTTGAAAGATATTTTGGCCAAGTTACTACTGCAACAATAGCTTTCACCTGCATTCTCGTTCTTACGATCTCGAGATAATAAGAAGGTGGCTATCGTGCCCATCAATTCTCTGTCTCTTTCGTTCTCTTGTTTATTGGATCAAATAAATCGAAGTTAAGCTAGTCATGATCAATATACATGAGATTGGACACCATGCAACCAATAGCTTAAGCTAATTAGGTTTAATGCCAAACTCAATATAAATCACCCATGACTCTTCCAATTCTGGCAATCCAGGACTGTTCCTTTGGTTGTCTCACTAAACGAACTTCCACTCTCTGGAATTCTGAAGTAGCACTACGAAGCTTTGATCTCTTCTCTCAATCTCTCTCTCTCTCTCTCTCTCTCTCTCTCTCTGTATGTCTTTAAATATGGTTGTAATGCTGAATTGCTATGTTTATCTTGGCCAAACTGTGTCCATCTTTGAGCAGATAAATCTGGCGATAATGTTCTTTTTACTGAAAGCACTGCAGGATGAGGGCCTGAAATCACATCGGACGCCCACTGGGTCATGATGATATGGACTCCTCCACAGCGAGCAGCCATGGGATGTGAGATCCACATAGCAGCGTAGATAAGGGAAGCCCGCAACACTAGGCTGTTGTTGTTCCAGTAAAGATCGAAAGGTCAGGCGACAGTGACGATCGACTTTTTCGAGCATGATGACAACGACGACCTGCTCCTGCAATATCCGTCCCCTACCGTAGAGTGGGAATAAATGGGTTTGTAGTTGCACTATTTCTCGCAGGAATTAATTGAAAGCCATGCAAATTGCTGTTTCTCTTTCTTATATTAATCTTCTTCTGTTACATTAAATTGCATGTAAGACATTTCTGTATGGATCCGAACATGAGATCTATCATTGAAGTAATGGGTAGGATTTACATTATCATCATCATCATCATCTCCATGGGTTTGGATCTAATTAGACCGAAAACCTCATTTAAAATCCAACCCCAATATTGGCTTGACTTGCTCCATCTCCAAGAAAAATACAACAAGAACAACAAAAATTTAGGATGCACATTGAATTGATTTGGTCACTATGAGAGAATCATGGATTAAAAATATTAAAATAAAAAATAAATCATAATCATCTACTCACTCTAACGATTCACATTCTATCCACCAAATTTGACATCGGCTTCTAATTAATTTCATATATTAGGTTCTAAAAAATCTCTCCCTTTGACAGATGAATAAATATTTCTTTTAATTCGTTAGGGAAGGATCTAATATAATATATATATATATATATATTTATTTATTAGATTCTAACCATTTCTCTCACAAGAATAGGAATCGACGGCCATATCTGCAAAAACCCACCAATTGTTCACAGTAAACGCTCATTGAATTAAGGATCGAAAGTAGCTTTTAAATTTCTAGAGATTTCCAATAAAAGTATACTCGTATCTTTTACAGTGATGATGCTCCGGATGATAAGATGGAAGGATGCGTGTGTCAGCCGCCTGCGATCTCTGTGGCGGGGACGAGACGAAGACAAGGACGTGAGCGGACGATACCAAGTCTTCTCCTCCCCCACCACGCACGTCTCAGATTCCCGATACGGCCTATCCCGGTGGCGTGTGGACTGCACAGACGAACGAGTAAATGCCCATCCCCCCTCTTTCATTCTTTCTCTTTGCGTGTGTGAGAGGAGCGCCTATAAATAAGCACGAAACAAGCCCCTTTTCTCTCCAAGAACACACCACACCATTCACACACTACATCCTCTGCTTCTTCGAGCCTTTTCGCCTTCCTTCCTCGTCTAACCATGTCGACCTGCGGCAACTGCGACTGCGTTGACAAGAGCCAGTGCGTGTAAGTCATCCTCCATCCCTCCACCTCTTCTTCTTCTTCTTCTTCTTCTTCTTCTAACCTCGCCCCGTTTGTGTTTGATGAGTCGACTCTTCCCACATCGCTCGTCAAAACTCAGAGCTTTATTAGGGAACATCAGCAATACTATATGTATATGTAGAAGGTCAACGTTGGCTGAGGAACTTGGTTTTGCCTTTGCAGGAAGAAGGGAAACAGCTACGGTATCGATATTGTTGAGACCGAGAAGAGGTACTGATTAGCTTCTTCTCCCTCCTCCTCGTCGAGGATGATCAAACTAATTAGGATTACACCTTATTACCTTACCTAATGCTTTTTCCGTATTCGTTTCGTCTCTTCAGCTACGTCGACGAGGTGATCGTTGCCGCAGAAGCTGCCGAGCATGACGGCAAGTGCAAGTGCGGCGCCGCCTGCGCCTGCACCGACTGCAAGTGTGGCAACTGAGAAGCACTTGTGTCACTACCACTAAATAAAAGTTTGCAATGCATAAAAAACAAAAGAACAAAAAAAAAAAAGGAAGAAGAAGAAGGTGTGGCTATGTACTCTAATAATTCGGGCAGGCTGATAGGTTGTAAGATGGGATAACGCAGTATCATCTGTGTTATCTCTGTCCTGTGTTACAACTCTCCTATCTATCCTAGTCAATGAAATATTATTAGTATTAATCTGGTTGTGTCATTCATATATGCTGCTGCTGCTGCTGCTTCCTCTTTCACCAATCAACCCAAAGGATCGATTGCACTGTAAGGCCCAACTTCCTCACCGATATGCTCGCTCAGTTACGATGAATGAACAGCAACCAAACGAGTCTGCAAATTTAAACTTCAGAAATATCAGTGAAAGGTTCCTCTTTATTGAAGGAGGATGGGATAAGGCAGCATCATTTGTTGTTTTGATTACATCTGTGTTTAGACTTCCCCTCCCTATCCTAATCGGATGATATACCACTGTCAAAAGAGTGCAATTTTATCACGTACTTACCTACTAGTATTTACCGGTCCGGCAAGAACCGAGAATCTAGTGATATTGGGAGTTTTATGATAGGGATTCTTATGATATTTTGATGTCCAAAGTTTGGACGAAGGACTGACTATATTCGCCCTAATTTATATGGAATACAAATTATGCTGCTTCTTTCAGATGGGTATGACTGCGCGGGCGCACTATTGATCCACATTACAACTACAATCAAAAGCATTGGCATCACATCTTTCTCCTTTTAAAGTCAGCTCATGGATTAAAAGCTTTGTAGGAAGAACATATTCTTGTGCCCATTAGCAACACAAAGGGTCAGAATAATATTTCTTTATATACATATTTCTGAAAGATTGTTCTTCTTTATTCTTTTTGGTGACATTGCCAATGAATGAATTGATTGGTTCCAATTTATGCATTGCCTAAAAGAATCTACACTGGTACTCTTTGGTACAAGTATGATGAAATGGAGAGCAATCTAACTGACAGAGGTGCCTCAGAGTTGAACTGTTCTTATGACTGTCTTGATCATGGGTACAGAGAGGAGGTCCAGGTTTTTGAAATGCCACCAGTATAGATAGATAGATAGAGATGATTGCCAACAAAAGATACCTTGATATGACAGAGAAGAGGAAAGGATAGGAATGTCCTTGCAACTTGAAAGATCAAAGATCTATCCTGATCTTTCGATTGTGGTGGAGTTTTCATTTTGTGATACAAAATCTCACAGCAAGTTTAAGCAGATTTGATGATTGCATAAAAAGGTTGAAAATGTTAGAACATGAAAAGAATGAAGAACATCACTTGGATCCTTTTCAGAGTAAGAGAACATCATTGGACATGGCCGACAACATAATGTTTGAGGTCGATTGTGAGGTTGGCAAAGAAACTTTGTTTAAGGAATCAATCAATATATGGGGTTTAAAAGAAATGCCAAATCCTAGTAATATGACTCTTATTTTTTTTTTACCTTTTGTCATTTAGCAGCAACATGTCACCGAAGAAGAAGAAACTTCACCAGATGCTGACTTCCTTCCTGTTATATGCATAATAATGAGCTAATAAATATCCAGATGCAGAGAGAGACTGTAATTTCACTCTCCATGTACTGCATCTCAAGCCAATTAAGCAGATACAGATGAGACCTGGTCAACTTCCTTCTTCTTCTTCTTCTTCCTTTTCCTTCTCTGGCTTTAGTGAAGGTTACAATACAACCGGAAGGAATTCTCCACAACGTCCCAAAAGGCAAGTATCTTATCTCAGCAGAAACCACTATGTTTGGGTGGGACAGCATGGAAGATGAGGACCTCATCCATGGAAGCGAAGATTGGGATGTGTGTGCTATTGTCATGATTTGATCTGATGAAAGAACTGAACCATCAGTAAACCAAAATGCCTATATTGTAAACGTATGTTTTGTTTGGACAGGGATGAACTTTGCATGATTAGTACCAATAATCTTGGCTATTTAGCATGATTATTACTGCGGTTACTCCCAGTAAACACCATTTCTCTGCATTCCATCCTTCTCACTGAACCCCAACCCCAAGCTCAAGTCTTATAATGAGAGTCCTTTTTAATTCACACTCGAGCCAATCAACAAGTGGGGAACACTGTTTTTGTTCTCATTATATATATATATATATATATATATATCATGATGCAATTCTAGGCGCCTCTGCTCTCACCTCACGGTCTCTGTGACTCTCGCAAACACCGTATAGCATTCATTATTTAGAGTTTGGACATGGCTCACACAAGTCGTGAATCGAAGGAACCAATCATTTGCGTCTTGTTTGTGTTGCTCATCGGCAAGTGGAAGTCCAAAGCAGCTAGCTTTTGCTTTCTTGGATCTTGCATGGGATGATCTCCACGTGGTTTCTGGAGAAACAGTAATCTACTAAGGAAAAATCTGACACAAATCAATCGCAGTATGCGCCAGGGAAGAGAATTTTCGCAGTCGTCGACTAAGGAGCATCAGATAGCCAAGAAATGGATAGAAAAAGATGATCTTGATGAAGGAGAGACCACGCAGAGACAAGTAAGACTGAAGGGGAACATAACGGAGATGGTTCGTCCATGCTTCGTTGATTTGGTTTGCTTGGTGGTAGAGCGCCCGAGGTGTACAATTGAGCCATCTCAGGTGGAAGATGCGGACGGCATCCTTGGCGATGTCACCGGGAAGAGCGGCAGCAGCCTTGGCGGCTCCGCGGCCCCTGTCGTGGTCCTCGGCGAAGGGTGGAGGTAGAACCCCTTCTCGGCGATCGCCCGGTCCTCCGCCGACGACGCTGCCGCTGCGGCCGCCGAATGGTTGAAAGGATCAGGGATCAGCGGCGTGACCGGGCTAAGGGTCAACGACGGCAGGTCCAGCGTGCTCGGGGAGAGGATCTCCGGCTGCCTCCGGGGGGGGAAGGCGGCCCTGCCCAACGGCGAGTTCGGGTCAGAACATATCATCTTGAGGTTCTTGAGGCTGCCGCGGCGCTCGTAGAGCTTGAAAGCCGGCTTCTTGGGGCCGGTGGCCTTAGCGGCGGGCGGGATCCCGCTCCTTGTGGGCGACGCCACGGTGCCGCCCACGTGCTTGGCGGTGGTCTCGACGGAGCCCGTCAGCATCTGGACTACCTGTTTGAAGGAACCGGCGTCGGCCTGGACGAAGGTGGTGGGGGAAGGATTGGCGTCGATGGATCTGGGTATGGACTTGGGAGTGAGAGGTGCGGATGAAGGGGCTGCTGCAGTGGCCACTCCATTGCTGCTGCTGCTGCTGGAGGTGGAGTTGGGGGAGGAAGGATCAGGAGATTTCAGCTCCATTTGATGGATGTGCCTATGGAAGAAGAAAAATCTAATCTTTTGCTGACGGGTGCAGTGTGGTGTGGCAATCTGGATGAGAGTGAGAAGAGGAGGGATTAAAAGTAGAGATTGTGTTGGTGTTTGTTGGCGTTGGATTTGGATTTGGGTGACGAGAGGGAATGACCGAAGGAGCCGAGACTGTGTAGACTTGGAGTTGGGTAGGCTGTGTTGAAATGGAACTCTCTCTCTCTCTCTCTCTCTCTCTCGCTCGCTCTGTGTGCAAATGTATCACGGGCAAATTGCCATGGCACAGAAATATGGTGCTCCGTATGTTGACCAATTCAGGAAAAGCTCGAGCTGCTTTGACTTCAAGAGCTGAGCTGAGCTGATCACTGAAGCTGCTTCGAAGGCACACAGTGGCTTCTGCCATGGTTGGGGCCACTGCTACTCCTTTCCCTCTCCCCTGTTTCTTTTGTCTTATGAGTTGGTCCAAACAACGATCATGTGGATCTCGAACTGGAAGAAGATTAGCTTGTCAACGGCAGGGTAACTACAGCACTCTCCTTGGATGGATCTTTGAATTACTGCCGAGAGGCGAGCGAAAGGGAGCATCAATGTCTCACTAGTTCAAGTCAGAGCAGATGCAGATGGACCACCACCATGCGAGACCTGTCAGTGGCAATATAAAGGCATCCATCAATGGACATTTGTGTGAAGTGGCAGATGACATGATCAAAGACTTGCAGGATTTGACTGGCAAGTAGCTGCTGTTATTATGCATGTCAAGGGAAGTTTTACCCTCCTCATCCAATTCACAAGCAAGGAAATGTCACAGGGAAGAGAGGATGAGGCAGCCAGGGAAGGAGAAAAGACTCCCAAATCAAGCTGGAGTTTGGCTTGATCATGAATGCCATGACAGAATCTTGGAGCCTCAGTAGTTGGATCAATGGAAGTCCCTCTCCTTCCCTTGCAGAGAATAGCACAACAAGTGAGTGCAGTCGTCTACATTCCACAAGTAGATGGTGATCTAAATGACTATTGTGAACGATCATATCTTAAATTACAAAGAACAGGCTGCTGATTAGGTCTCTCTCCCTCTCTTTTTCTCTGTCTAAAAACATAAAGCAGAGATGGAAAAAGATGAAGCAAAGAAAAATTAGGGAAATTATTTTCTAAATGGATTTTCCTTGAAAGATCAACACTTGACCAACAAGTACAAATAATGGATGGACTTGTAGGTGTTGTAATCAACTTAGCTTTAATTATGAAGTAGACAGCCATGTTCATGGTTGAGGGATGTGGTCCTCATTGAGATGTGGAAAGATGGATTTGGCAGACATTTGACTCATATTTCATGCAGTAAAATGATGATGATCTCTCTCTCTCTCTCTCTCACACACACACCATTTCTGTCCCTTTAACCACTACAAGAATCAACTAAATTAGATCCAGCTGCAGGAAGAAGAACAATGAGAGAGAGAGAGAGAGAGAGAGAGAGAGGTGTGTTTGGTTGGAAAACAAGTTCTTTTATGTTGGGCTCCTCAGATCAATTGCCATCTCAAGTGTGGGACAAATTGGGTCAATGATGTAGTGAGTCACTTGTCCATGCAGATTCAGCATTCAAGGTTGATGGATCATGTTGTCGATGAAGCTGAAGGAAGGGGACCTGATGTTATGGCCAGCTCATGTTGACCAACTTCTCCCCCCTTCCATGGGTTTAGGTAGTCCTTTTTTTCACTTGTATATGGTAATCATTCATCATAATTCTACCCGATGAAATAAATGATTCATTAATTTAATGAGCAGGAACCAGTGGTCCAACAGGATTAAATACAAGCTACTCAAGTACTCTACAACAATTAAATTATCCTCACACATTCGTGTGATATGAGACTATAACTTTGTTTCCTCACTTTATCCGGAACAACAAAAAGGAAAGAAACCCTACAAATTTATCTCCACAACAATAATATTGAGGTGGTAAGATGGTGAGTAATGGCTTCTTGCAGACTTCTAGTGGCTCCTGGGACACAGTATAGGGGGGTGGGTGTTGCCTTCTAATGTTCAGCTGTCTCTGTTTATTATGCTTTCTTTGCTCCACTTTAATTTTACACACTATAATAATGCAGACAAATGTTAGAATCTAATTATATAATTTTGTGAAAAGCCGTGAAATAATTTGGAACTCACTCAATTCAACTATTCTTTCACTAATAATATAATTTAATAATATAATTCAATCTTAACTTGTTTTGATTGTCCTTTCATCATCGATCATAGTTCATAAAAGAAGAAAAAAATCAAAAAAAAAAAAGACCCATCCTCGATAGGTTAAAGACTCTGAGGTGAAACAAACTTCTAAAGAGAAGTCGATTGAGGTGCCTCTCGACCTCGAGATGCTAATGTTTTCAAAGGTCTTTGAAGGTCATCCTCAGGAAGAAAATGAGAGAGACAAAAGCCAATATTTGACTTGTTCAAAGTAGACCCTATTCTAGATATATTATTATAACCAAGATACAAGGACTTGCAAGAAGAATAAAAAATATGAAGCAATGTTGGAGTCACAGAGTAATATTGTCAAGGGTCCTTCTGTTCCGGGATTACCAAATAGATTTATCATTCTCTTTCAAAGGTTTTTCTCAACATGGGCTACCATAATGAAGTGCTGATAAGTTAAATCATAGATCTTGGGTTGCCCCTTAGTTCTTTGTTGATATATCATGGTTAACCTCTTTGTTTTTAACTTGTAGCATCATCATTTTGTCATGACCCTTCTCGATCGCATACAAAATGCTGGTTTCGTTATTAATCATTAGTTTCTTATGATCAATAATCTTCATTAGGAGGTAGATAAGCTAAAGAGGGAGAGGGGAGACACAACACTTATTACCGAAGTAGCGGCTTAGGGAGTTGAGTTGGGGAGCCAATTAGAGTATGTCGAGCAATATTTTGTTGATCACGCTGAATTGTTGAAGATGGTCAAGATCAATAATCGCAACATGAAGGATGAGCTACTATGACTTACTTGAGAGCTGGATTCAATGAGAACCTACAACTCTGAGCTTACTTGGTAAGTTGCTGCAGCCAACTAGCAGGTCATGAGTATGCCTGAGCAATTGGTCACCTTAAATGAGCAAATTTAAAGTAGGAGCAGGGCTTTGAGGGAGACATTAGAGGCTGAGAAAATCATGATACCAAGGTAATGGAATGAGATATTCATTGACTACAAGGCCAGCATCGAGTTCAGGAAGGGTCTAGAGAGACCGATGGTCATCTTGTATCAATACAAATACTATATCACCTAAGCTCATTTCAAGATAAGGTACCCCGAGGTAAAGATTGAGGAAGATCTATTCGTCGAGTACCCCAAAGACCAGAATGTTCCGATAACTACTCAAGTGTTCTTTAACAATAATCTCAACTTGCCACCTCACCATAATGCTTAGTCCCTTGTCATATTATGTTGGCCTTCTCTAACTTATCGAGTCTATCTACCTAACTTAGTTTTTTTGTCTTTACTTTATTGCATCGCTGGGCTTGTCCACTTAATCAGTTTTGTACTTTGGTGGGTCAATGTCTTATTTTGAATATATCAGTGTGGTCGAGTTGATGTAGTTTTTTTAAAGTAATGAAATTTTCTTTTCTTGACTTACAACACATGCACTTTGAGAATATCCCTCTTTTTTTCTAACAATTAGTGCCAAAGACATAGTAAACTAAAGCATTATGCTTAGGACATAATCACCCCAACCCAGAGAGATGCCTTAAGAGTAGAATTTCTTGAAGTTTACAATATACTATGTTCTTACATAACTATCCCCTCTCATTTTGAAGTGATAGGTTCCGTCTAAGACGACTTTGATGACTGGATAAGGTCTTCTTTAGTTTAATGCTAACTTACTTTAAGATCTAATTAGGTCATTGGCTTTAGCTTTTCAAAGCATCAAGTCTCCTAATATGACTCCACATGGGTAAACACTTTGGTTATAAAGCTTGGCTATCACTTTTTTATATCTTAGTACCCTTAAGTGTCATCTACTCTAACCACATTGATTAGGTTGAGTCTAGCCCAAAGTCCTTCTTCGAAGATTTTCTCATCAAAATTCTCGAACCCGAGATATTCAAAAGACTATCTCATATGACAAGACAGCTTTGGTACTAAAGGCTAGGTTGAATGGTGACTCTTAATCTAATTTTAGGTGTCATCCAAGAGAGCCACAAGATACTCGGTATCTCATCTACCCAAGTGTCTTTTTCTCTATAATCCTCTTTTTTAACCCTTCGAGAATGGCTCGATTAGTGACATTGACAAGACTATTAGTATGAGAATGAGCTATCGATTTGATCTCCATCTAAAGCGGGTGATGATATTCTTCTATATGAATTCTTTGACTTGCTTCTCAGCGATCGATGCCAGTGGCTTAGCTTCCACTTATTTTATAAAATAGTCAACTACAATGATAAAAAACTTTTACTAGCTTGAGGATAGTGGAAAGGGCTTGAGGATGTCCATGCTTTACTAAGTGAAGGGCTACCCATAATTGATTAGACTCGAAGGGATTATCAGTTGATGTTATATCCATACATACCTTGAGCACATATCGCATTTTTAGGCATAGGCTATCACATCCTTGCACAGCGTCAGCTAGTAGATACCTTACTGAAGTATCTTGAAAATGATAGTTCATACACTAATATGCTCCATGTATATACCCTCATACACCTCGACTAGCACCCTCCCGACCTCCCAAGGTGTTAGACATATAAGAAATGATTAATTAAAAAACTTACAATGCAAGTAATTAATTGGGCAATACTATGCTTGATGCTGCTTGACTCTTGATGCCAACATGGGATCACTGGAAAGTGTTCATGGATTTTGTATATCAAGCTTGGCTCTTCCCCGATCGTAGCCATGCCATGCATGTCTATAGTTTAAGCTGAAAGCATCTCGATTAGTGATCGACCATCTTTCACATCTTGAGTCAAAGCTAACCTAGCAAGTACATTTACTTGGGTATTATGTTCATAGGGAACCTACAACACATTAAGTCTAGAGAAACTGAGATTAGTTTATAAACTTTGACAAGATATATTATCATGGTTATATCTCAGGCCTCATAGTTCCCCTTTATTTGATTCACAATTAACTGTGAGTTATCGAACACTATCAAATCTTGAATTTGAAACTCTCAAGCAAGCCAAAGCTTCGAAGTGTCTCATATTCAATTTTGTTGTTAGAGATTTTGAACTTGAAGTAAGCTCGCTTAGAATCTCGCCCAAGGTAGAGGAAGTGAGCTACAACAACTTGGTAAGGTAATCCTTCAGCTTCTTAAATGTATTTTGGCACTCCTTGATCCAAAGGAAACCCTTTAGGTCCTTCAATTCCCGAAAGAAAGGTAAACACCTACTATCGGATCAGGATAAGAATTGACTAAGTGCCATAAGTCGACCCGTTGACTATTGAACCTTCTTTATTGACCGAGATGGATGCATCTCTAAAATGACTCGTTCTCTCTCAAGTTTTATATCTATTTCTCTTTGATGGATAATGAAATTGAGGAATTTCCCTAAGTTAACTTTGAAGATGCATTTGGTTGAATTGAGATGTATATTAAACTTTTTCATAACTTGAAATGTCTCGGTCAACTATGCGAGTCAATCATCTTACTTTTTACTATCATGTCATCTATATAAACTTCAATATTCCTCCCAATCTTATGCTTGAATATTTTATTTATTATCTTTTGATATATTGCTCTTGTATTTTTATACCCGAAGGGCATTACTCAGTAGCAATATATGCCTCAATCTATGATAAATAAAGTATATTATTGATCCTCCAGCACCTTTTTATTTTGTTATACCCTAAGAATGTATCTATAAAGGTGAGAAGCTCATGACTCAAGGTAGCATCCATCAACTAATCAATCTAAGAAATGAGATAATTATCCTTTGGGCATGCTTTATTGAGATCAATATAGTCAACATATATCCACTAGTTTCTATTAGATTATTTAATATGTATAACGTTGGTGAGCTGTTGGGGGTACTACATATCGAGATTAAACCTTGCTCCTAACAACTTATTTACCTCCTCACTTATTGTTTGTTGGTGGTCAAGCACAAACTTATGAGGCTTTTGCTTTACTAGTCACATCTCAGAAAAATTGTTCAAGTGAAATTGAGCTATGTTGGGATCGATTCCTGACATATCTCTTGGGAAATTGATAAGCTACATATGCTTCTTCTTGGGAAGGGTCCCCTTGACCTTGATAGTTTGGTTGGGTTGAGCTTTGTCTAAAGGCAACTCGATTGGTACTCCATTGGCTTAAGATGTGGGGATAAACTTGGATAAGTCTCAGGTCGAGCTTTCTTTGGTAGAGAGACTACCATTAGGTAGCATTAGTATGACTCCCTTAAATTACTTTTTAGCTCTTTAATCTCAACTCTCCTTAGGAATTTTATCATATATGATAAGTCAACACCATCACTCTTAGTCTATTCAATGTTGGCCGACTTATGATTGTGTTGTATGTCAAGAGGATATTCATTACTATAAACTTAGCTAATATTGTTTTGGAGTAAAGCTCATTGTCGAATATAATGTGCATGTTTACAGTCTTTAGAGGCTAGATGGAGTTACCAGTGAACCCTGACAATGAAAAAGTCATTGAGGTAAGATCGTTAGTTGACATCTTAAGTTTTCAAAAAGCATCAAAGTAGAGGATATCAATAGAGCAATCTATGTCAATCATGACCCTCTTACCCAAGTATTAATTATTCTCACAAAGACCACCAAGGCATCAATATGATTTGGGTCGAGACACTCTACCTCTTATCGCTTGAAGGTTATTTTCATGTTACCCTCCATCCTTAGACATTTTTTAGTGGTAGCTTAAATATAAGCTTTATAAGCTAAGGAGCTTTTCGCTCATCTCCCCCCTCCCCTCGAGGTGGGTCTATCAATGATGACATCAATATATTTCTCCATTAGCCCTTAAGGATAAGGTGTGAGTTCTCGGTGCTTGCAAATGAACCACATAAGATGCTCCGAATATATTAGTTCTTCAATTTGCTCTTTCAAGTCATAGCAATCTTTAGTATCATAGCCATAATTTTGGTAGAACTAATAGTATTTGGACTTGTCTTTTTTTTCGTCAACAAGGTCTTCGTTGGATGAGGGTCCCCAAAGAGCCTCTTATCTTTTATTTGTAGAAAAAAATTAATTCTATTTATATTTAGGAGGGTCAGCTTAAACTCTAGGTGAGATAACTTAGGACGTTCATTTCACCTCCATTATGGTGAGCTCAAAGTTGGGGTTGATTATAGCTACTGTTGCTTTGGCTTCTTTCGTAATTTCTCATGCTTGCTTAAGATCATTGCTTCAACGATAGTATATTGATTAACTCTTTGAAGTGTCTCGAGTATAATCGTTGATAGTTTTTTTATCAATAACCAAAAGAGACAAGAGAGATTGTGCCCTATTATAAAGATCTGTATTATAAGTAATAGATGAGTGTCTACTATGCCTCGATTTTCATTGGCGAATCGAGTGATAAAGACTGTGAGTATTTCTTTCTCCCCCTAATTTAGTCTAAGAAATGTTGCCATTGAGGGCTAAGGATATACATTCTTGAGGAAGTAAAATTTGTACGTTAGTTGGGAGAAAGAACAAATGAAAAATAGCTTCAAGCGAGCATATCATTCTTGTGTTAGACCTCCTAATATGATTGAGAAGGTATAATATATTATGACATCCGATATACCATATACAAAGTTATAATATGCTATATCGGATCAACACTACCATTGAACACCTCCAATGATAGGAGAAAGAAACTCATTAGAATCCATTCCTCTTAGATTTTTTGGGTGAACGATGATCAACCCAAGGTGGGGTCAATCAATGCTTCTCTTTTTTATTATTAAAGCTCTCATCACATTTCGTCCGAACATCAATCTATCTATCATAGTTAGATACTAGGGAGTCCTCTATTGACTTTGCTGCTTGGGCCTCAGATTCAGGTAAGATAGATTGAGGGTGATGCGGTCAATCAGCACTTCCCTTTTTTATAATTAAAGCTCTCATTGTATCTCCTGCAAACGTCAGTCCATCTATCATAGTTAAATCCATATAGAGTCCTCCATCGAGTTTGCTGCTTAAGCCTTGAATTCAAGCTAGGTAAACTGAGGGTGATATGATTTGTTGAATTTCACGATTGAGGACCGAAGCATCCCTTCAATTGACGATTTAATAGGCCTCGGGTACTTTTGAAATATTAACATTGCATCAGGTCGAGGAATCTTAACAAGTGTTAATGGTAGTGGACCTACGGATTATAGTTAAGTTGGTGGCACCACCTATTGGGTCAACTAGGGCAAAAGTGGAGCACGATCTTTTATCAAACCTGTTAGCATCTACACATACTGAGTGAGACTTAAGAATACCTCAGTGAGGGACCAATATTCCACCAGTGTATATGTTGAGGTATATACATTGATATATTGATAGAATGATTTTTATCTCCATTTGGTAAAAATACTATAGGTTAGAGGTAGAGTCTCTTTAGTTGAGTATTCGTTGAGAGAATCGGTAGATGAACATTCTTATGGTATTGAGCATTTTTTTCTAATACTAAAAATGTTATAGAAAGATATTATAATCATAACTGTGTAACACGATCAGTTTTCATCCTCATACGCTCTAATCAAACACAAACTTCAAAAGAAATAAAATAACATGTAATTTAGAAAAGAGAAAAATGAACATATACAAAAATCCTTAAATTAGAAACATCAACTGGTAATTGCCCACAGGAGACATCATTCTAGACATGATGGTATTGTTTCTCCAGAACAAAACAAAAAATCTGTGATTTCTAGACAACACATGACTTTTTCTAATAAAACAAAAGCAGGAGAAGAAACAAATACTTGGCATTTATGCCCCAAAGTCATTGTTCGCACTCAGACCTACAATTCAAACTGTCCTCATGGCATCATCTTTGAACTCTACCCACTGCAGTTACCCCATAGCTGAAGGATTAATAGTATAAGAAGCTAATTCTTCTCCTACAAATGATGTTGGACTAAATTAGTTCTAATGCAATGATAACATATATTAGTTAGATGCTATATCATGTTTTAGGATAGTGTTTCAATTTACTAGTCTCTCTCTCTCTCTGCTACAACCCTGAAAACAATCCTCTCAAGGATGTGGTGCTGCATGTGTTATGCTCATAAATATGAAGCATAGAACAAGTGAGCCCCTTTGTGTTGGCATTTAAGACCCTGAAGGACACAGTTGCATCCAAACTGTAGTAATGAACAATGTTACAAGAGTGAACAAATTAGGCAGCTGATAAAGAATTAGATAGATGTTATTGTCCAGATTGTGAGGGAGGCAACCATCTGAAATGGATCGGATATAAATCTCTGCTAAGCCATGTCCTTTCTACAAGAAATTTGAATGCATTCTTCTGCAGCCCACCAACCATTTCCCTGACTCCATTTATTTTCTTGTTCAGTGCTATTAATCCAAGCTGCTAACTTTCATTCACCTGCGTATAAATAGACATGCACTCTTCCTGTCACTCCTCACTACTGTTCATCTACTCATTCCTCCTCTGCCACTTTGAGCTTGGTTTGGTAGTACACGGAGGGGAGTATGAAGAAAGGGAAACTTCTTCTCATCTTCTTTCTGCTCATATGGCTGGTTTCTCAGCAACCTGTCACTAGCGTTGTTGACGAGAAGAGTAATGTGTCTCCTTCACAGTAAGCATTGGTGTGAAGAGTTAATGCGACTTGTGACACAACGTTTGCTTTGCATGGTGCAGACTCACAGAGCACTCCATGCACGACGCCGTCGCATGGAGGTGGCGGCGGCGGCGGTGTGCCGTCTCAAGGTGCACCTTCTTCTCAGGTCACCACCGCCCCTCCATCTCCTACACTCGTGCCACCTCCGGGGACACCGATCACCGATTCCAATCCCTCACCATTCACCTGCGAGTAAGAGCTAGCGGCATCTCCGTCTCATCCTTCTGAGCCTATTGGTTTCCGACCTCGTTCATGCATTGATCTGTGTTTGTAGCTACTGGAGAACGCACCCGGAAGCAATACTGGCTCTCTTCGGGTTCTGGTGCACCTTGGGCCAACTCTTAGGCACGCCGGCAGCTTACGCTTTGGGGCGGAACCCCAGCGTGCTGGAGGCGCTATCGAACACCCGCGCCGACGGGATCGGAGCTCTGTACCGGGAAGGGACTGCGTCGTTCCTCAACTCACTGGTGAGCAGGAGCTTCGTCTTCACGGCCCGGCAAGTCAGGGATGCATTCAACGCCGCGGTGGTCTCCAACAGCGCCGCAGCAGCGCAGGCAGAGCTCTTCAAGAGGGCCAACGAGGGCCACCTCGTGAAGCACCATTAGGCTGTGTTTAGCGCCATTGTTCATCTCCTCGTTCATCTCCTTCCCGCTCTTCTCATCGTGAAGCTCTGCTTGTGTGTTGCTGCTAGCCAGTGTGCTTAGGCTCGTGTTTGTTTCCTACTGTAAGTTGTGTGTCTGCTAATGTAGCAACTCCATTATCTTCCGCTTCTACCTTGTCATGGAGATGGTCTACGTTAATCAGAACTTGAAGTAGTCTGTGAAATTTAAAGATAAATATGTTAAGCTATTTAATTAAATCTTTAGTATATCTTATCACAAATTACAGGACCACATAATCTAATAATTTCTCATTCAATAATTAAATTAGAATATAGTATAAAAGGTAAATAATTCTTTGCATTAGGCTGCATATCTTTTCCGATGCTCAAATTAAAACATACATGTCCAAAAATTGAAGAAAATTAGAGAAGAGTCCTAAGATTTTTAGAATATGAATCCTCATAAACAATATTATTTATTTTAATATGAATTTTATCAAACATGAGTTACTTTCAATTCCACTTGTTGAATATTCATTAAATTAAAATTAAAATTAAAATTAAAATTAAAATTAAAATTAAGGGTTGACTTAAGAAAAAAAAATGTGAGATTTTTTTATTTTAATATTTTTCGAGGGGCAATTTACAAAATTGACTCTCTAAATAGTAGATTAATAAATCAGTCACAAATTGAGATATTAAATTTTTTAAAAAAATCATGGGATCGTAGTCCACCTCAAACTTCCACTATCACTAATAATAATAACAAGTTTACAATAAGTTTTCTCCAAAAGAACCAAAGGATCATAATAACAATAAAAACACATATCTTGACGCTGAACATTAACATATTATTTTCATAAAAAGAAAATTTTAGGTCTCACAAAATAGGTATAACAAGAAAGTACCTTAGAGAGAATAAATTGTAGATCGGTACCATTAAGATTATAAAACTTGTTACAAAAATTCTTCATATAAAATTTGAACCAAAATTGGTACCATTAAGATTACAAAACTTGTTGCAAGAATTCTTGGTATAAAATTTGAGCCAAAACCAACAAAGTTTAGTTGCTCGATCATCTACTGAAAGCCCCAACAAACCTTTAACTTTTTTTCACCTTTTCTCTTTTCTCTCTGTTTCTTTCTCACGTTGTCGCTATTTTTGCTGCAAGCACGCCTTGCCGGTTCGCTACAGTAAGTGTATGTCCTTTTTTTTTTAATAAATCAGAATTGGGCTTACTTTCCAAATTATCTAGTTCAAACCCACATATAGATTAGACCAAATAATTCTACCCCTCCAGCTCATATGGTGGGCTATACTAAACCCGCTTTTTACCTATATAGTTCAAGCTTCTCCTTAGACAAAAACTTTATCAATATATCTGATCCATTTTCATTGGTATGCATCTTTTCCAAGTGCAATTCTTTTGTCTCAAGCACATCACAATCTAGTGATATCTAACATCAATATACTTGGATCAAGAATGGTATGCTGAATTCTTGGAGAGGTGAATGACACATTAACTATCATAGTAAATAGTGTATCCTTCTTGTTTCAAGCCTAATTCCTATAGAAACTTTTTCATCCACAAAGTTTCCTTGCATGCTTTAGTAATTGCTATATATTTTACTTCTGTGGTTGACAAAACAACACAATTCTATAACTTAGACTGCCAAGAGATTGCTCCCCCTGTAAATGTTATCAAGAATCTCGAAGTGGATTTATTGGAATTAGTATCATATGTCATGTCTACATCTATGTACCCTTCTAGCATAGGTTCATCCTAAAACATAAACATAACCTAGAAGTATCTCTTAGATATCTTAATATTTATTTCACTGTTGCCTAATGTTTCTTACCAGGATTAGAGAGAAATTTGCTGGCAACTCTAACTGAATGAGCTATATCTAGCATAATACAAACTATAGCATACATCAAACTGCCTACTACAGATGAGTAAGGCACTTTGGATATTTGTTTTTTTTCTTTCTCACTTATAGGACATTGTTTCGAACTAAGCTTGAAATGACCTACAAGTGAAGAACAAACTGCTTTGACTTTATTCATCTTTCAAAAACCTTTTCAATGTAAGTCTCCTAAGAAAGCAAAATCTTCATTTTCTTTCTATCACGAAGAATCTTCATGCTAAGTATTTATTTCACCGATCCCTAGTCTTTCATTGCAAAAGACTTACTTAGCTCTCTTTTAAACTTTTCCATTTTACTAGCATCATGGTCAATAATCAGTATATCATCAACATATAGTAGGAGAATAATAAAATCATTATCTAAAAATTTCTTTATAAACACATAATGATCAGATATGATTCTATTATATCATTGACTCATTATAAAGGAATCAAACTTCTTGTACCATTGTCTTGGTGCTTGTTTGAGTCCATATAAGCTTTTTTTAAGCTTGCACACTAGATTTTCTTTTCCCTTGACTTTGTAACCTTTTGGTTACTCTATATAAATTTCTTCTTCTAAGTTACCATGAAGAAATGCTATTTTCATATCAAGTTGCTCTAACTTCTAAATTTAAGCGGGTAGTCAAACCAAGAACAACTTAGATAGATGATATTTTCATCATACGAGAAAATATTTTTTCAAAGTCAATACCTTTCTTTTGACTGAATTCTTTCACAAACTAGTCGTGCCTTATATATTTGTTGAAAGCTATTATTTTTTATCTTCAATTTGTAAATCCATTTATTCTTGAGAGCTTTCTTTTTTTTAGGAAACTTTGCCAAGTCATAGGTGTGGTTCTCAAGCAAGGATCTCATTTATTCTTGCAAGGCTTTAACCCACTCATTCTTATGCTTATGTAGAATAGCTTCTTAGTAAGTTTCTAGCTCTCCCTCGTCGGTAAACATAATATACTCATGTGGAAGATATCTAGTAGATGATTGTCGGATCTTCTCAATGGAATCTTAGTTGGTGGTGTGTTGAATCTTGGATTTTGATGATGAAACCAATTGATAGTATTTATGATTTGATCTACATTTTGATTGACGCAAGATGCTTCGATCAGGGAGAGATAATTAAAACAGGAAGAATCATGTTGGACCGGAGGAAAACGTGTCAGAAGATTGGGCGTTGGGCTGGAGGATCGATCGACGTATCGACAGAAGGCTTCGGGCCATGGATTCGGGCATCGGGCTAAGAAGAGCAGATATTGTGCCAAGGATATCAAAGTTGTAGAGATCAATTGGCCGATTGGGCAATAGGCTGCAAGATCGGACGATGCGCTGAAGAATCAGACGAAGCGTCGATGGACCAATGACATGCCGGACAACATGATTCATTCTTTGTAATAATTGTCTAGATCAAAGTGTGTTTTTATATGTGCAGGATTAACTATAATAGCAAGGCATAAAGCAAAATGAAGTCCCAGAGTCAAGAACGCGATTTCGTTGGGAGTTCGAGAGTTTGTTACAAGTCCAGACGTTCGTCGGCAGTTCTATCGGAACCAACCGAGAAGTCTAGGACCTTGCCAAAGAAGCTCATTGGAATTTGCCAAGAAGATCATCGTGAAGTCCAGGAGCTTGCCAGGAGACCACTAGAACATTGCCGAGAGATCATCGGAAGATCGCCGGAAGCTCGCTGGAAGAAATTAAACTTATCTTGCTTAGATTATGTCTTAGGAATCATAGTTAGCACATAATTAGAGTTGGGATTGGGAGGTAATCCCATTAACTCTATTAGGGGCCAACTAGGCCCGAAGTTAGGCTAGTTTGGGCTAGATTCAAGGCCCAACCAGGGTGATGAAACCCTGGCCGACGGTGGAACCGCCTCGGGAATAGCACCCCAGGTATTTTGGGCGATGGTACCATCGACAGTAATGCTGCCAGTAGTGGTACCGCCCTTGTCATGCGATGGTACTGTTAGGATCGAGAGCACTAAGAGGGGGGGGGGGGGGGTGAATTAGTGCAGCGGAAATCTTACAGCAATTTAAAACCGAAAGGTGCGTTCGTTCAATAAAATCTATTATGATGCAAAAACCGATTCACAGTTTGTATTTAAGCGCAGTTTGCGTCTAAGCGCAGATTGCGTCTAAAAGCAGTTTACGTCTAAACTCAGTTTGCGTCTAAACGCAGTTTTACGTCTAAACTCAGTTTTACGTCTAAACGCAGTTTTGCGTCTGAACGCAGTTTTGCGTCTGAACGCAGTTTTACGTCTAAACGTGGTTTTACGTCTAAACACAGTTTTGCGTCTAAACGCAGTTTTACATCTAAACGCAGAAACTGAACTTTGAAAATCTTTTTGTGAATGTGCAGAAAGCAGTTCGCAGTTATGAATGGAATCAAAGCGTAAGCGTAAACTGCGATGTAAAGATCGTACGAAAACACCGATTTACGTCTCAATGCAGATTCGGAAAGATCTGAACTTAGAGAATCGTTCGTAAAAGCGCAGAGGGCAGTAGCTATGTAGGAGGTTTGCAGTAATGATAAAGTGCTCAAAAATAAACGCAAACCAGAGATTTAGAGTGGTTCGGTCAGTCTTGACCTACTCCACTTTTGGCTTCCTCCACCGATGAGGTTGCCGACGTCAACTAGAGGCCTTCCTTCAATAGGCGAAGGCCAACTGCCCTTTTACAGTTTCTCTCCTTTTGACAGGCTCAGGAGACAACCTTTATAGATCCTTTCTCTCATCTCTTTACAACTCAAGACTTTGAAGAACAGAAAGAGGAGAACTTTTGGACTTTACACAATTTTGAGCTCTTAGAATCACAGAAAAGATCAGGAATTCGGAGTGGATCTTTATGTTTTCTGTGCTGAACGGGTGGGGTATTTATAGGCCCTAACCCAGTTCAAATTTGGAGCTCAAAACGATCAAATCCCGGAATTCCGGGATCAGGCGGTTGCACCTCTTGACTGGAGAGGTTGCATCGCCTGGCAGAGCTCGAAGACTGAGCTCAGGCGGATGCACCTCTCTGTCAGGGGTGGTTGCACCTTTCTGCCAGAGCTCGAAGACCGAGCTCAGGCGGTGCATCTCCTGACTAGAGAGGTTGCTCCTCTCTGCCAGAGCTCGAAGACCGAGCTCGGTGGTTGCACCTCTTGGCAGAGCTCGAAACTTGAGCTCTGGCGGTGCTACCTCTTGACAGAGGAGGTTGCACCGCCCAGTCTCGCTTGGAGACTGAGCCCTGGGCGGTTGCACCTCTTGGCTGGGGCGGTTGCACCGCCCAGTCTCGCTGGGAGACGTAGCCTGGGCGGTTGCACCTCTTGGCTGGGGCGGTTGCACCTCCCACAGCAACTTGGGTCCGAATGGGTTGAACCATTCGACCCAATTTGAGTTCTTCAGGGGCCCAATTGCCCCAGGATTAAGCTAATGGGATCACCTCCCATTTCTAACTTAATCAACGTGCTAACTACGATTAAATCTAAGACAATTTCTGCAGCTTTGCTTCGGTACGTCAATCGCTTCTTCCGGCGAGTTTCTAGCGAACTTCCATCGATCATCCGATGAACCCTCGGTGATGCTTCTGCGGACTTCCGGCAAACTCCTAGATTTTGCGACGATCCACTTGGCGAGTTCCGACGAGCTTCGCTTGGCAAGCTTCCGGACTTCTCGGATCTGTTCTCGCAGAACCTCCGATGACCGTCCGAACTTCCGTCGAACTCTCGAACTCCCAACGTGATCATGATCTTGACTCCGGCGCAACTCCTGCTGCTTGTCTAACTTTCATCGTAGTTAATCCTGCACACTTATCTGAACACATAGATTAGACAACAAATGACAATTGACTTCATCATCAAAATCCGAGATTCAACAATCTCCCCCTTTTTGATGATGACAATCAATTGATAATGGAGTTATCCTTAACTCCCCCTATCTATATGCTATTGTTGAGATAAGTCAACCTTGAATTCAAGAACTAAGAATTCAAGTGACGTATTGATAAGTTAGATCAGTTAAACTTATCAATACTCCCATCATGATACTCATTATGATGTATCTCTTCAAGAATGATGTCAAAGCTTGACATACATCATCAAGTTTGTATGATTGTGTTTGTAACTATTCACCATGTAATTGAACATTATCATTTAAAGCTGCGAGGGACTATTACATGATGCACACATATTATCATTCTAGCAAGTTTGCATTTACTTCACAAGATAGGATATCAACTCAAGACATAATGCAAACTATAGCACACGTTCATATATCTCTTGGTGATGCAAGGATGGCATAACCATAACATAGTTTATAGCATCACTCAAGTATTTGCAACATAGACATGATCATGGCAGTGTTTATCAATTCATATGTTTCTCCCCCTTTGTCATCAACAAAAAGCATGGTAATTGTGATACGAGGAAAACAATATTAGCAAGCTTATAGAAGAATTTTGCATAGATTGCTTTGAACACTTCTTCCCCTTTTTTGTTATAATCCATTTAACCCGCAAAGATATTACAGGATGAAATACATACACAGGAATCACTTTATCAGATTTATTTCAGGAACTTATTTTTCATGAAAGTGTACGAATAAATCTGTTTTATAGCATTCGAACAAATAAGATGCATTTGGACAAGATTTTGTTGCAGATTTCCATATATAAACATGGCAATCAAGTGATCTGATAATTCAATATAGTCCGAAAAATAAGTTTATTTATTCGGACATATCAACATTCCTAATTCTCTTCTAATGAAATCAAATTGTTCTTCACTTAGAGGTTTTGTAAAAATGTCAGCCAGTTGATGTTTAGTATCGATGAACTCTATGGTTACGTCATGATTAGTGACATGATCTCGTATAAAGTGGTATCTAATATCAATATGTTTTGTTCTTGAGTGTTGTATAGGATTCTTAGTTAAGCATATTGCACTCGTGTTATCACATTTAATGGGAATATCTTTTAGATTAACTTTGTAATCTTCTAAAGTGTTTTTCATCTATACAACTTGTGCACAGCATGCACTTGCTGCAATATATTCAGCTTCGGTTGTTGATAGAGCAACCGAGTTTTGTTTCTTAGATGACCAGGAAACAAGGGCATGTCCTAATAATTGACATGATCCTGATGTGCTTTTTCTATCTAGTCTACAGCCAGCGAAGTCCGCATCAGCATAAGCTGTTAACTCAAAATTTTCTGATTTTAGATACCATAATCCTAGATTTGTGGTTCCATTAAGATATCTAAGTATTCTTTTGACTGCTTTGAGATGAGATATCTTAGGGTTTGATTGAAATCTAGCACAAAGTCCTACACTGAACATGATGTCTGGTCTGGTGGCAGTGAGGTAAAGTAAACTTCCTATCATACCCCTATAAGTCTTTTGATTGAAGCTTTCTCCACTTTCATCAATTTCTAACTTAGTGGAGGTGCTCATAAGGGTGCTAATAGCCTTTGAGTTGTTCATATTAAACTTTTTTAATAAATTCATAGCATATTTAGTTTGACTAATAAAGATGCCGTTGCTTAATTGTTTGATTTGTAAACCTAAGAAGAATGTTAATTCTCCCATTAAGCTCATTTCGAATTCAAGACTCATGGTTCTAGCAAAAGATTCACAGAGAGATTCATTTGTAGAGCCAAAGATAATATCATCAACATAAATCTGAACAATGAGAAAATTATTTTCAAAATTCTTGATAAATAATGTAGTATCAACCTTGCCTTTTGTGAAATTATTTTCGATAAGAAATGAACTAAGTCTCTCATACCAAGCCCTTGGGGCTTGTTTTAAACCATAGAGAGCTTTAGTTAATCTAAACACATGATTAGGGAGGCTATTATTTTCAAATCCAGGAGGTTGTTCAACATAAACTTCTTCGGAAATAAAGCCATTTAGAAAAGCGCTTTTAACATCCATTTGAAACAGTTTAAAATTATTACTACTAGCGTAGGCAAGGAGCATCCTTATGGCTTCTAATCGAGCCACAGGAGCGAAGGTTTCTTCGTAATCGATACCTTCTTCTTGGTTGAAACCTTTGGCTACTAATCTAGCCTTGTTTCTAACCACGATACCATTTTCATCTTGCTTGTTTCTGAAGACCCATTTAGTACCAATAACTAAATGGTCATTTGGCCTAGGAACAAGCTTCCACACCTCATTTCTCTCAAATTGATTCAATTCATCTTGCATTGCGATAATCCATGAATCATCTTTCATGGCTTCGTCAACGCATTTGGGTTCAATTTAGGAGAGAAAGGCGACATTTGCACAAAAAGTTTTAAGAGAAGATCGTGTTTGAACCCCCTTTGACGTGTCTCGTAAGATTAGCTCCTTGGGATGAGCATCTACATACTTCCAATCCTTGGGTAAGGATATTTCGGGAGTGGATGCATCCAAGTTGCTCGTTGGAGAAGGGGTCTCGTTTAAATTCAAGGAATCAAAATTAACATCTTCGTCAAGATCATTTTTCGTGATTTCGGAAATCTCATTGAAAACAACATGAATGGATTCTTCAATATTTAAAGTTCTTTTATTGAAGATACGAAAGGCTTTAGAAACAGTAGAATAACCAAGAAAGATTCCTTCATCAGATTTAGCATCAAATTTTCCTAAGTTGTCCTTTTCATTTAAGATAAAACACTTACACCCAAAGACTTTAAAATATGAAACATTGGGTTTTTTATTGTTCCATAACTCATAGGGAGTTTTGGTTAGTAGAGGTCTTACTAGAACTCTATTCAAAATGTAGCATGCAGTATTTACGGCTTCAGCCCAAAAATATTTGGGTAGGTTGTATTCATTCAACATGGTTCTTGCCATTTCTTGTAAATTTCGATTTTTTCTTTCTACAACTCCATTTTGTTGAGGATTTCTAGGAGTAGAGAAATTATGATTGTATCCATTGAGTTCACAAAATTCCTGGAAATCATGGTTTTGAAATTCACCACCATGATCACTTCTAATTGACAAAATCATAGAACCTTTCTCATTCTGAACAAGTTTGCAAAACTTGGTAAAATATCTAAGGCATTCACTCTTCTGTTTTAAGAAGTAAGTCCATGTGTATCTGCTATAGTCATCCACGATGACAAAGGCGTATTTGCTACCTCCTAGGCTTGATGTGGAGATAGGTCCGAACAAATCCGTATGGATCAATTGTAAGGGCCTAGAGGTGCTTATTTAGTTTTTAGATTTGAAGCTACTCTTAATTTGTTTACCTAATTGGCAAGCATCACATATATTGTCTTTGATGAACTTGATATGAGGAATTCCTCTTACAAGTTCTTTGGATGATATTTGAGTGATTAGTTTCATGCTAGCATGACCTAATCTTCTATGCCATATCCAAACATCCTCATTCAAAGCAGAAAAACACATTTCATTACATAAATTATTGATGTCAATAGTGTATACGTTATTTTGTTTTAATGCAATCATAGATATGTTTTTGTGTGGTTTTTCAATGATGCAAGCATTAGATTCAAATCTGATAATATATCCTTTATCACATAATTGACTGATGCTCAAGAGGTTATGTTTTAAGCTATCCACTAGCAAAACATCTTCAATAGAGAAGTTGGACTTGTTACCTATGGTTCCTTTGCCAATGATTTTACCCTTGTTGTTGTCTCCGAAGGTGACATATCATTCGTCTATGCTAGTGAGCTTAGAGAATTGAGATAGATCTCCGGTCATATGCCTTGAGCATCCACTATCAAGGTACCATCTCTTGCTCCTAGCTTGCGATGGTTTAGTTTTCTACAAGAAAGGATGATGTTTAGGTACCCATTTGCTTTTGGGTGCCTCACAAATAGATCTACATTTTCTATCATGTTGCATAGAATTTGTCATGGTTCCTTTAGGAACCCAAATCAATTTGTTTGGACTAATTTTCTTAAATGGACAATAGTGCGTCTTGTGTCCAAACTTGCAACAAAAGTTGCATTTGCTTTGATGTCTAACATGTAAGATGGGGCCTTTTATGAAGGTGGTTGGATTTTGGTGAGGATTTCTCACGAATCCAATTCCACTTCTTATGGGAACGTGACCCTTGTTGGTAAGGATCATGTTTAATGACTTGCTACCAACCTCGAATTTCTTTAAGGTATCCTTAAGTAGCAAGTTTTCTTTTTGGAGAGTTTCTAGATCATGGCATTTTATGCATGAGCTTAAGCTATCATGATGTTCAGCATTTAACTTATCGAAATTACAAATAAGACTATCATGCTGCTTTTTTAGCAATTTGTATTTATTACTAATAGTCTTACACTCATCAAACAATTCATGGAAAGCATTTAATAATTCATCGAATGATAAATCTGCATCTATTGAATTTGTTACCTCGTCTTCGATGGCCATTAAGGCGTAATGAGCAACTTGCTCGGTGTTGGACTCCTCTTCTTCGGATGCGCTCGAGTCATCCCATGTTGCTTGAAGAGCCTTCTTCTTTGATGTTCTCCTTTTTACTTGGGGACAATCACTCTTGTAGTGTCCCGGCTTTTTGCATTCATAGCAGATCACTTGGTCCTTCTTGGGTTCAAGTTTATTTTTTGCATCATTCTTAAACTTGTTTCTTTTAAAGAACTTTTTAAACTTTCTTGTTAGAAGTGCCAAGTTATCATCACAGTCCTCATCACTTGAGTTTTCTCTCAAGTGGCATTCAGAGGTTTTAAGTGCCATATCCTTCCTGTTCTTTGGAAGGATGTCTTCTTGCTCTTCATGAGCTTTACAAGTCATTTCGTAGGTCATTAATGACCCGATTAGTTCTTCAAGAGGGAAGTTGCGCAGATCTTTTGCCTCTTGAATAGCAGTGACTTTAGGATCCTAATTCTTAGGAAGGGATCTTAGTATCTTATTTACGAGTTCAAAATCCGAAAAACTTTTTCCAAGTCCTTTTAGACCGTTGACGACATCCGTGAAACGGGTAAACATGTCGCCAATGGTTTCACTTGGTTTCATTCGAAAAAGTTCAAAAGAATGTAACAACAGATTGATTTTTGACTCTTTCACTCTACTTGTGCCCTCGTGGGTCACTTCGAGTGTATGCCAAATATCAAATGCAGTTTCGCAAGTTGAAACATGATTAAACTCGTTTTTATCAAGTGCGCAAAATAAGGCATTCATAGCCTTTGCATTAAGAGCGAAAGCCTTCTTCTCCAATTCATTCCAATCGATCATTGGAAGAGAAGACTTTGAAAATCCGTTTTCAATAAGGTTCCACAGTTCAAAATCCATAGAAATCAGAAAAATCCTCATTCGGGTCTTCCAGTAGGTGTAGTCCGTCCCACTGAACATGGGTGGACGTGTAATAGAATGCCCCTCTTGGTTTCCGGCGTATGCCATCTCTCTTGGGTTTTAATCCGTTAGAGAGTTAACCTTGCTCTGATACCAATTGTTAGGATCGAGAGCACTAAGAGGGGGGGGGGGGGGGGGGGGGGGTGAATTAGTGCAGCGGAAATCTTACAGCAATTTAAAACCGAAAGGTGCGTTCGTTCAATAAAATCTATTATGATGCAAAAACCGATTCACAGTTTGTATTTAAGCGCAGTTTGCGTCTAAGCGCAGATTGCGTCTAAAAGCAGTTTACGTCTAAACTCAGTTTGCGTCTAAACGCAGTTTTACGTCTAAACTCAGTTTTACGTCTAAACGCAGTTTTACGTCTAAACGCAGTTTTGCGTCTGAACGCAGTTTTACGTCTGAACGCAGTTTTACGTCTAAACGTGGTTTTACGTCTAAACACAGTTTTGCGTCTAAACGCAGTTTTACGTCTAAACGCAGAAACTGAACTTTGAAAATCTTTTTGTAAATGTGCAGAAAGCAGTTCGCAGTTATGAATGGAATCAAAGCGTAAGCGTAAACTACGATGTAAAGATCGTACGAAAACACCGATTTACGTCTCAATGCAGATTCGGAAAGATCTGAACTTAGAGAATCGTTCGTAAAAGCGCAGAGGGCAGTAGCTATGTAGGAGGTTTGCAGTAATGATAAAGTGCTCAAAAATAAACGCAAACCAGAGATTTAGAGTGGTTCGGTCAGTCTTGACCTACTCCACTTTTGGCTTCCTCCACCGATGAGGTTGCCGACGTCAACTAGAGGCCTTCCTTCAATAGGCGAAGGCCAACTGCCCTTTTACAGTTTCTCTCCTTTTGACAGGCTCAGGAGACAACCTTTACAGATCCTTTCTCTCCTCTCTTTACAACTCAAGACTTTGAAGAACAGAAAGAGGAGAACTTTTGGACTTTACACAATTTTGAGCTCTTAGAATCACAGAAAAGATCAGGAATTCGGAGTGGATCTCTATGTTTTCTGTGCTGAACGGGTGGGGTATTTATAGGCCCTAACCCAGTTCAAATTTGGAGCTCAAAACGATCAAATCCCGGAATTCCGGGATCAGGCGGTTGCACCTCTTGACTGGAGAGGTTGCACCACCTGGCAGAGCTCGAAGACTGAGCTCAGGCGGATGCACCTCTCTGTCAGGGGTGGTTGCACCTTTCTGCCAGAGCTCAAAGACCGAGCTCAGGCGGTGCATCTCCTGACCAGAGAGGTTGCTCCTCTCTGCCAGAGCTCGAAGACCGAGCTCAGTGGTTGCAGCTCTTGGCAGAGCTCGAAACTTGAGCTCTGGCGGTGCTACCTCTGGACAGAGGAGGTTGCACCGCCCAGTCTCGCTTGGAGACTGAGCCCTGGGCGGTTGCACCTCTTGGCTGGGGCGGTTGCACCTCCCACAGCAACTTGGGTCCGAATGGGTTGAACCATTCGATCCAATTTGAGTTCTTCAGGGGCCCAATTGCCCCAAGATTAAGCTAATGGGATCACCTCCCATTTCTAACTTAATCAACGTGCTAACTACGATTAAATCTAAGATAATTTCTGCAGCTTTGCTTCGGTACGTCAATCGCTTCTTCCGGCGAGTTTCCGGCGAACTTCCGTCGATCATCCGATGAACCCTCGGTGATGCTTCTGCGGACTTCCGGCAAACTCCTGGATTTTGCGACGATCCACTTGGCGAGTTCCGACGAGCTTCGCTTGGCAAGCTTCCGGACTTCTCGGATCTGTTCTCGCAGAACCTCCGACGACCGTCCGAACTTCCGTCGAACTCTCGAACTCCCAACGTGATCATGATCTTGACTCCGGCGCAACTCCTGCTGCTTGTCTAACTTTCATCGTAGTTAATCCTGCACACTTATCTAAACACATAGATTAGACAACAAATGACAATTGACTTCATCATCAAAATCCGAGATTCAACAGGTACCACCCTTGTGATAGATCCTGCAATGGTAGTATCGCCTAGGAATGGCGGTGGTACCGCTAGTACCCAGGAAACTTGGGATGAGACCTTTTTAGGCTCCGATTTTGAATTAACTTGAAGCCTATAAATACCTCTCTCATCCCTAGTTAAAATACATAAGCATAGAGAGTTTAAAAGTGAGAAAATGCTGTAGAAATCTCTTGAGAAATCCCCTCCTCTAGCTTAAACTTAGAATTTTGTTTAGAGAGAAGTGAGTGCTTGTAAAGGTTGTCTTCTAAACCTGTGAAAAGGAGAAGAGGGGTGTAAGAAGGAGGTTGATCTTCGTCTATTAAAGAAAGATCGATAGTGGATGCCGGTGGCCTCAACGGAAGAGGAATTGGTGGAGTGGATTATTGTAAAATAATGTAAAATTTTGCTAGCTTGCACTTTGCAAAGAAAGTAAAAATGATACTTCTCAAAAGAGAAGAAAGAGCTTGCTATCTTGAACATTACTATCTTGCCAATCTCAAGAAGCAAAACTTGCAACTTGCACATTGTAATAGGAAGCAAGAATCGCTAGCTTACACACTTCAACAAGAAAGCTATATTGCATTTGCTTTCAAAATTTTTGCTAGCATGTATGTTGTAAACTTGCTATCTTACTACCTTGCATATCTAAAACTTGATAGCTTGCATGATGTAACATTTGCTAAATTTTTTAACTTACAAATTGCATGATGATAAAACTTGATATTATGTTTTTTATGCAATGATTTGAACTTATATCTCAAACACTTGATAGTTGGAACTTCTTCTTTTTTGTTATTGACAAAAGGGGAGAAGTATGATCATATTATATATGATGACGTGTTGCAAATATTTATGATAAAATTTTTAACGATTTGAATTCAGCTTGAATTCAAGGTTCTATCAATATGGCATGATGACGTGTTGCAAATATTCACGATGAAATTTGCAACGACTTGAATTCAGCTTGAATTCAAGGTTCTATCAATATGGCATAATAGGGGAGTTTGTTTAAACTATAGGAGTTAAGGTTAACTCCGTCATCAATTGGTTGTTATCATCAAAAAGGGGGAGATTGTTGAATCTTGGATTTTCATAATGAAACAAATTGATAGTATTTATGATTTGATCTGCGTTTTGAGAGACACAGGATACTTTGATTAGGGAGAGACAATTAAAGTAGGAAGAATCATGTTGGGCCGGAGGATTGGTCGACGTATCGACAGAAGGCTTCAGGCCAGGGATTCGGGTATCGGGCCAAGAAGAGCGGATATTGCGCCAAGGATATCGGAGTTGCGGAGATCAACTGGCCGATTAGGCAATAGGCCACAAGATCGGACGATGCACCGAATAATCAAATGAAGCATCGATGGACCAATGACATGCCGGACAACATGATTCATGTTTTGTAATAATTGTCTAGATCAAAGTGTATTTTTATGTGTGCAGGATTAACTACAATAGCAAAGCATAAAGCAAAATGAAATCCCGGAGTCAAGAACGCGATTTCGTTGGGAGTTCGAGAGTTCGTCGGATATCCGAACGTTCATCGGAAGTTCTGTCGGAACCAACCGAGAAGTCTAGGAGCTTGCCAAAGAAGCTCGTCAGAACTAGCCAAGAAGATTGTCGTAAAGTTCAGGAGCTTACTGGGAGACCACTGGAACATTACCGATAGATCGTCGGAAGTTCGTCGGAAGATCGCCGAAAGAAATCGGACTTATCTTGCTTAGATTATGTCTTAGGAATCATAGCTAGCACATAATTGGAGTTGGGATTGGGAGGTAATCCCATCAACTCTGTTAGGGGCCAACTGGGCCCAAAGTTGGGCTGGTTTGGGTCGGATTCAAGGCCCAACCAGGGTGCTGAAACCCTAGCCGGCTGTGGCACCGCTTGGGGAACAACACCCCAAGTATTTTGGGCAGTGGTACCGCCCAGGCTGGGCAGTGGTACCACTGGTAGTAATGCTGCCAGTAGTGGTGCCGCCCCTATCAAGCAGTGGTACCGTTCAGTGGTAGATCTTGCGATAGTAGTACCGCCTAAGAACGACGGTGGTACCGTCAGTACCCAGGAAACCTAGGATGAGACCTTTCTAGGCTCCATGTTTGAATCAACTTGAAGCCTATAAATACCCCTCTCATCCCTAGTTAAAACATACAAGTACAAAGAGTTTAAAAGTGAGAAAACACTGTAGAAATCTCTTGAGAAATCCCCTCCTCTAGCTTAAACTTAGAATTTTGTTTAGAGATGAGTGTGTGCTTGTAAATGTTATATTCTAAACCTGTGAAAAGGAGAAGAGGAGTATAAGAAGGAGGTTGATCTTCACCTATTAAAGGAAGATTGATAGTGGATGCCGATGGCCTCAACGGAAGAGGAATCGGTGGAGTGGATGTAGGTTATGACGACCGAACCATTATAAAAATCTGGTTTGATTTTCTATTGTGCAACTTACCTTACTGCAAACCTCCTTACTTGCTTACTGCTTTCAACATGTTTACAAATACGCTTTCAAGTTGAGCAAGTTTTCGAAATCGGTTTTATTGTACGAAATGAAAGAAATTTTCAAAACTGTGATTTTTACCACTGTACTAATTCACCCCCCCTCTTAGTGCCGACTCGTTCATAACATGGTAGAGGTGCTTATTTAGTTGGTTCAACTTTATCAACTGTAGGAGTATCATCACTAACATTCTCACTATAATATTCTTTTTCATCTCCCCCATGATCATCATGAACTATAGGTGAAGGAACTAGACCCAAACTCGAAGGAATATAAACAAAGGTTTTTGGCTTCTTAACATTATCATCATCATCAAACAATTGGTCTTCAAGAAACACAATATCTTTGCTTTTAATAATCATCTAGTTGACTAGATCGCATAATCTGTAACCGAACTTTTCATGACCATATCCCAAGAAGATACATGCTTTTACCTTATTATCGAGCTTGGACCTCTCATATTTGAGAATATAAATAAATGCTTTACACACAAAGACTCTCAAGTGATTATAAGATATGTCTTTTTTTTTCCATACTCTATCTGGAACATCACTTTTTAGAAGAACTAATGGTGAAAGATTTATAAGGTCAGTTGTAGTTCTCATAGCCTCCCCCAAAATGACTTAGGTAACTTGGCATGGGAAAGCATATATCTAATTTTTTCTTCAATGGTTCTGTTTATCCTTTCTGTCACATCGTTCTACTGAGGAGTTTTAGGAACTATTTTCTTAATTTTGATACTATGGAACTTGTAATAATTTTCAAAACGACCTTTGTACTCGCCACCATTATCTGCTCGAACACAATTTAGCTTTTTGTTAATTTTTCTTTTAACACTGACATGAAACTCTTTAAAAATATTGAGTAACTGGTCTTTAGATTTTAAAGCAAAAGCCCACACTTTTCTAGAATGATCATCAATAAAAGTAACAAAATAAAGAGCACCTCCAAGAGTTCTAGTTTGCATAATACAAACATCAGTATAAATCAAATCAATAACATTTGATCTTTTAGATGATAGATATGTATGAAAGGCAACTCTATGTGTTTTTACAACTAAGCATTGATCATAAGATTTAAGAGATGTACCTTGCAACTCTAGTATGAATTGCTTTCTAGTAAGAGTTTGAAGTCCCTTCTCGTTGATATGATCAAGTCTCTAGTGATAAAGATCTATACTTTTACCCTTATGAATTATATTAATATCTCTTTTGTGTAGCTTAGCTTTCATAACATAAAAAAAGTTAAGCTTCTTTTCTCTCATCATAATTAGAGAACCTTTAGTGAGTTTCCATTTGTTTTCACCAAAACAGTATGTAAATACCTCATCATCAAGTTTGTATATAGATATCAAGTTAAGACGAATATCTAGAACATGTATGACATCTTTGAGTATCAATTTGCTCAAAATATTGGTCTCCAAGCAAATATCTCAAATACCCATAATATTAGATATACCACTATTTTCCATTCTAACATTACCAAAATCATCAGTAGTGTAAGATCTGAAGAAATCACTATGAGAAGTAACATGAAATGAAGCACCAGAGTCAATTACCCAGTTACTATCGTGAGCTACAAGACTGACACAACCGTCCTCACAAACATTAATGATATCACCTTCAACATTAACTATATTGGTCTCTTTCTCATTTTTCTTCCTTTCATTCTATTCTCGCTTCCAAAACCTACCCTCTTTCTTCATGTGACCTAACAGTTTTTCAATAACAAATGCACCAGAAGAAGATTCTTCCTGTTATTTCCTTTTGGTATTTTCATTTAGCAAACTGTCTTTAACCATATCTATAATTAGAGTCCCCTTTGGCGTAGAGTTACAAATTGTCACCACATATATTTTTCAACTTTCCAGTAAAAAATTGAGAAGTAATAATCCTTGCATCTCATCATCTATATTTATTTTTATAGTAACAACATGTTTACAAGACTCTGAAATAGGCTTATGTGCTCAATAATGTTACCACTATCTTTATACTTTAAATTTACAAGTCTTCCGAGGAGAGAAATTCTATTTTTCACTGTCTTTTTCATAAAGAGGTTTTCTAACCTTTGCCAAACAACATCAGCTTTGGTTTCATCATAAATATGCTCATGCAAGTTTATATCCATTCATCTTCTAATATAAGCAATAGCTTTTCTATGTTGAACATCATGTTCCTCATCTTCCATAGTAGAAGATTTATCTTTAACCTTAATGAGCTTATACAAATCTTTGCAATAAAGTAAATCTTCCATCATATGTCTCCAAGTGGAATAATTTGATGAGTTCAATTTAATCATATCATCTGATTCCTCCATTTCAATCACAAAAGAAAAAACCTAGCACCAAATAATTTGTTGCTCTGATATCATTTGTTGAGAAAAACTATTATAGTGGAATAATTATTTTTCCTCTTTGTATATCAAAATACCAACTTGTTACCAAAATACAAATATTAACTAGAGCAGCATAAGCAGTAGAATAATAAATCAGTCACAAAGTGAGACACCAAATTTTTATGCGGAAAACCTAATACGGGAAAAACTACGGGACGTAATCTACCTCAAACTTTCACTATCACCAATAATGATAACAAGTTTACAATAAGTCTTTTCAAGAATAACCAAAGGATTACAATAACATCAAGAACACATATTTTGACTCAACATTAACATATCATCATTATCAAAGATGAATTTTATGGAAAGAAAATTTTAGATCTTACAAAGTGGGTATAACAGAAAAACACATTAGATAGGATAAATTATAGATCGATACCAGTTAAGATCGGAGAACTTGTTACAAGAATTCTTTATATAAAATTTAAGTCAAAATCAATAAAATTTAGATGCTCGATCAGCAAAAGTAAAAAAAAACCTTAATTTTTTTTCTCATTTTGTTTTTCATTGTGCACGTTTTTTTTTTTTAATAAATCAGAATTTAGTTTACTGCCCGATGGAACCAACATGTTGAGACTAACAGCGTAAAGATCGAGAGGAAGACGGGAATGAGGTGTTCCGTCCCGGCACAAGAGTGGCTGGTGACCAATCTCGAGGGGGATGCGCTGCGTGAGACGGAGTTATGAAGTTGAAGGGATCGAGTCGGCGGTTGCGTTACCGCTTGGTTGTGCCCGTCATCCTCGTCATGGCCCTGCTTCTCCCCTTCGTCTTCATCAGGGCCGCATCCATTTGTAATCCTTTCTCGCCCTTTTCTTTCTGGTTCTCTCTTCCAAGTTCCTTTCAGCTGCAGCTACGGATTCAACTGTTACTAGCGGTCACTGTGATGAGTGAATGGATTCAGGTTGCTTAGGGTGGAGGATTGGGCCTCGGTTGTTACTTGATTCATCTCAGGTCTGTGATCGTTCGCTCGCCACTTTCCTCTTCTTCCTTCATTCTATCTCTTCCTTTCTCACTGCTCTCGAATTGACTGTGTTGACACGTGAGGTTAGATCGAGGATATTATAGTCATTTTGTTTATTCCTTAGATCAGAATTTGTCTCATTTGGAGAACAAAACTATCGGAAAGAAAATCTATCACATGTGGATATGTTTGGATTTATTGGAATCTAGACCAGTTCCGGCCACGTGGTTTTGAAGGGAGGAGGAAACCCCACCCAACCCCCCAAACTAGTATTTGGAGCACTTGTTGAGACAAAAGAAGCCTTTTCTTTTGTTTTTTTTTTTTGGAATCTAATTATTTTTTCTTGCCCTTTTTCCATCTTGAAATCTAGTAGTGTGTTTTGGGGTCAGAGTGATGCAATAACTTGTTCAGTATTCCACAATGCATTTGCAATCCTGTACCCTGATCATGATTTATTATTCTTTCTTCTAGATCTTGTGAATTTAGAGTAAATAGTGTCAGAATAATGTACTAATTATGCAGTATTCCACAGCGAATATGTAAAGATTTCTTTTTTAGGGTGTTTTGTGTCTCAATGTTGTAAAAGCTTGTACAGTATCCCGCAATGCATCTTGCATCTGCAATCCTTTTCCCCCCTTCTTCTAAATATTCCGCAATGTCGTAAACATTGTTAGTGTATTATATGTATGATCAAGTGGTCAGGATCTTTTATGTGTTATGTAATACTTAGATATGGATGGAAGGAAGAAAGAAGAAGAGAACTTTTGACTGATGTAATAACTTATGCAGCATTCCATAATAGATGTGCAATCATGTTCTGTCATCTTTTTTCTTTGTTTGAAAATCCTCAGATTTAGAGAATTAGTGTCAGAGTAATGTTATAACTTATGCAATATTCCACAGTGCATCTGGAATGATTTCTTTTTCTCTTGCCTATCTTATAATTTGGAGTCTGTGGTGTCAGAATGAAATTATGATTTATGCAGTATTCCACAGTGCATCTGCTGTCCTGTTCCCTGATCATGCGCTGATGGATTTATAAACTTTAGTCTCTTGATTGTTGTACTCCACAATGTAGAAGGTTTTAAAAGAGTAAATGATTGCATAGGAAAATTACCACCCAGTTTTGTCTTATGGCTTCCTCCTACTCATGTTTGCTTTACCTGCACAAGATTAGCTCTAGTAAAGTTGACCAGTACTGTTTCCAGGATTTCATGAAGGAACTAAGGAGAGTATACTTGGAGGGGACGGACGAAGGGGGACATAATTTAGATCAAAGGTTGGTGAATGCTGCACCGGATTCGTTGGATGATCTGATATCAGAAATGAGTTCTCCCTCTTTCTATCAACACCTTGACCTCAGAACATTCTTGTTGAAGACCAAGGCCACGGTACGTCTGCCCTTTATGAATCCTCTTGCAGAGCTTTAATTCTGATGTACAATAGTGTTAGACTTTTCAGAATATAAATGTTAGAGAACCCACACCCATTATGAGATGGTGCATTTGAACTTGGTAAAGGACAATTAGGAAGTGGCAAGGATTTGAGCAACTTGGATTCAACTTGCACTAGCCTGCTGACACATGGGGACCTTGTTGGGAAATCATAGGGGGGGCGACATCATATGCGCAGCGGAAGAACAAGAAAACAAAAAATCCCCGATTCCCAAAAAGATGTTCATCGTCGTGCGAAGATTGGTGCGCAAAATCCGCAAAAACACAAAACTGCGTATAGAGATTGTGTTACCTAGGGAGATCGTATATCCCTATTTCCTTGCAGATCCTTAGGAGAGGGTGAAGGAGGTCAAGCGTCCTCCTCTCTAGCGGTGATCCACACAGCAGGGTTGCGACGACGCTCCTCAAAACTCCAGGCCTACTCTGAGGTGGAGAGGGAGAGGAGAATAGGAAGGGCAAGCAAAGACTCTAGCCTATGAGGCTGTGAATCCCTCCTATTTATAGAGATCCCGTGTCAAAACCCTAATGGGTCCTTTCCCTAGTGGGTATTGGATCTGCATCCAATAAGACAAGGGCTCCGTCGGATATCTCATATCCGAACCTCTACTCATCGCAATGCCTACCATATGTGTGTGACCCTCTAGGCCCAATATCGAGCTGGCCGTGAGTCATACCTGTCAGAACTCCTTCTAACTCAGTGAATTATTATCTCTGTAATAATTCACTCGACTCATCGACTACGGAAGTACTAGGCCACTACGCCGTAGTCCCCAGACGATACAGGGGAATCCAATCCATTGGACCTGTCTGTCCTCAGTTACCATGTACCTATAGTCCCTCATCCATCTAATATCCCAGAGACCGTATATCGAGCATGGTGCTGTCAGACCCATACGGTTTCTACTCGAGTCTCGCTCTAATCGGATTCTCCCGGAGAACTCTTTCTCTCTCAACCCGAATGACCCTGGCCAGGGATTTGTCTGAGCAAGAACACATGGGATATTCCTCTCATGATACCGAGAGTGGATGATCCTCTATCGACACTCAATAGCCCTCGTAAGGTCGACTACCACTCCCAATGACCAGCTGTACTAGATCTGGGAACAGCCAAACCTATAAGTCTGGTATCAAAGAGTGGAGCACTCATACAGGACATCCTTGGTGTCTCAAGTCTAAGAACCAGATACACCACTAGGACTACGGAATTGTTGTCTGACAATAAGGCATCATCAACCATCCAGCATTCCGTAAGCGGATCAATCAGTGAACTCATTCTCCAATGAGCACCTGTACTGTATCCCTAGTGTCCCTACACGAGCAGCTATGAGACCAGCTGCATCCATCATATGGACGGGTATACAGTACACCAGTCTATCCGGTTATCACGATGTCCCTCTCGAGTAACCTATGACCGGGATTATTTAGGATATGTGTTTAAAGGTGAATCGATCTCATTATCGTGATCTCATCACGATCCGATTCCCATTGCACAAATCCAAGGACATCACAATATATATGCATTTATGCAATAGTTATAAAGTGATATATGCCAAAATATAATAAGCAAAAAGATTCTGTATCAAGTCACACGTGCCATCACTCACGTGATTGGCTTGCTGGGCACTTATGACTAGCAGACCTTACTGATGATACATGTCCTGGGTGATAGGTCACTTTAAATCTGTGGTAACTTATTTAAATGGTTGGATGATGGGCAAAGGCTGAGGTGCACTATGTCTATTTGCATTTACTAACTAATTCCATATGAGTGAGTGAACTCCCGAGGCACCTTAGAGGAGTCTTTTTTTTAATTCTGTCTCATCTTGTGTTTAAGGAACTCTCAAGATTCGATTGCCAATGTAGCTGTAACTTATAGCATTCTTGAATCCACCTACATTGAGATGCATGGTCAGGATTTCTAATACAAGCAGCAAGTAAGTACGATATGGGGCCTTGGGCATGAAAGCATGGTCATAGATCATCTCACCAGACATGCTGACCGAGTCATTGTTGATAGCAAAAAACTTGCACAAACGTAACAGTGGCAACTGGCAATTGGATCATATCCTTTGTTCTTAACCAGCTACTGCAGAGTGACTCTGCAAACTAGTGCTGGCTTCATGTTGAAAAATGAAGGGCCATACTTGCGCCAAAGAGTAGAGGTGCAGGTTGCATGGCCCGATATTTATCATGCCTGCAATCCATTTGTTGCTAGCTGAATGGATGTCTACTGTTGGCTTATTATGCACACCATCAGATGCTGTCTGAAAATTACATACTGGATGTGCAATATCCAACTGTACATGAATTTTAGCTTTGTTCATGAGTTTTAGCTTTTTGGAGAGTTCTCACAACACACTTAAAAGGGGTGTCTATAGAGAAGATAATATGTTAATCAAGAACATGACTGAATGAATGAAAATTTGTGTTTATTTACATTGTATACAAGTGATATGAGGCCACCATCTTTTTGAAAATATGTGATTCCATTATCTGCTCATGAGGTGTATCTATTGTGAGATTTAAGAACCCTACATGTGTTGCTTAAGAATCAAAATGATTTCATCTGTTACTTTTTCTCTCTTCCTCTTTTCGCTTCCATCAATATGAGATCCCGGTAAAAGAAATGTTTTCTTTGCTATAGGACTCCCATTCCATTCTTTTGTTCTATATCACCTTATATGGATACAAAAGAGTGTCACGATCAAGTCATTAACTCATAGACAGTAGTAATCCAATATTTAATCGGAGTTGACACAGTGCCAAAATGCATATAACTTATTGAGGTGGTAAGAGAAGAATACACATTTGATAAAAAAATAAGAGAAAGACATAATAAAATGTAGAAAAATAAGTAATGGAAGCCTGATATGGTTAGAATTAGGATATCTTAGTCCAAAAGGAAACCTTGTAAGCCTCTTACGAATGAACTATTAAATCCTTGCTTTCTTTGTCATTTTTCCAATAATAAAACCATTTTCCCTTAGACTTAGATCCTTGGGAGATTTTAATTGGATCTAATGAATTATTTTTTACATCCTTCTGTTGTAGAATTCATTGCATCTGATGGATCATTTACACTTCATAATATCATAAATAGCTAACTGTGTTATAACCTCTGATCAGCTACTGAAGATGGATCAAGAAATCCAGTCTGCTAGGCTTCAAGCATTAATCTTTCAGCACTTTGCTTCCACAGGAATTCCAAAGAGCATGCATTGCCTCAGCTAGAGGTTGGCAGAGCAGTACCTAGTGAATGCTGCTGCTCGATCTTCTCTCCCACCACCTGAACATGCCTCGTGCCTGACAAATAACTCTTACCTTCACGTTGCCCTTGTTACTGACAATATACTTGCTGCTGCTGTTGTGGTGTCATCCATCCTGAGAAGTTGTGATGATGCCGAGAATATAGTGTTCCACATTATCACTGATAAGAAAACCTACACCTCGATGCTTACCTGGTTTGCTCTCCACTCTGTCTTTCCTGCCATTTTGGAGGTAAGGGGAGTTCACCAATTCAACTTCCCTCCTGATGAGGATGCGGTGATCATGGACACAGTAGAGGAGCTTCATCAGAGCTCATACGCTTATCGCTACTACAGGGGAGTAGCTGAAGAATACAGAAGACTTTCAGCTTTAAAACCAAGCACGTTTTCACTCGTGAATTATATGAGGATACATCTTCCAGAGGTAACACAGATTCTAAATGATATATACTGCTAACTTTTGAAAGAGAAGTTAAATAATCAGAAGCATTAACTGGTGGTTTTGCACGAGCAGCTGTTTCCAAAGTTGGAAAGGGTAATCTTTCTGGATGACGATGTGGTGGTGCAGAGAGACTTGACATCACTGTGGCATTTAGATCTCCATGGACTTGTCATGGGTGCTGTTAGTTCACAAGAGTGCAATCGTGGCCTTTGTATCGGGAAGTCATTCAATGACTACATGAATGTCTCAAATCCATTGATATCGTCATCATCATTGGACTTGCAGAGAACTCAGTGTGCATGGTTGGAGGGCATGAACATTTTCGATCTGCGAGCATGGAGAAAGAACAACATCACCAGGACCTACCAGCGCTGGCTTAAGTTGGCATGTTCTTCCAGATCAACAATTCAGTGTTCTTTGCATTCAGAAGGTGCTAAGCTGTAAACAATATTAACCGAAAGCTTAACTTTTGTATGCAGAATCGTGAGTCTGGATTCACTTTGTGGCGCATGGGATCTCTGCCGCCAGCATTACTAGCATTCCGTGGACAAGTTCTGCCAATTGATCATTCGTGGCTCTTGTCAGGATTAGGTTGGCAAATGCCCGATCATGAACTGCTGGAATCTGCTGCAGTCATTCACTTCAGCGGACCAGGGAAGCCATGGCTTGAGACCGGGCATCCAGAACTACGAAAAATTTGGCAAAGCCACTTAAATCAATCTTATGAGTTGATAAACAGCTGTATGGTTGTGGAGTGATGACATTTTGAGAGGCTGGTGAAGGTCTTGCCCTCCTCTCCGGCAATCAGAGGCAAAATGTTTGAGTAGAGAGAAGTTGGTGTCGCCTTCAGTCTCTGCTCCAGCTATCTCTGGTTGTTACTTTCTTCTTAGAATTGAGCAACTTTGTGTACAAGCAGCAACTTTCTATATATATATATATATATATATATATATATATATATATATATATATATATATATATATATATATATATATATATATATATATATATATATATATATATATATATATATATATATGAGATGGCCACTGATACTTCACTACAATTTCCATGTAACTTGAGATGGGAATGTGCAACAGTTGTCATGGTATTCTGGATTATTCAAATTTGTTTGTAATACTACTGAATAAAGTGTGGTTTTGGGTAATGAAAATAATGTGATTCTCTTACTACTACATCCCTAATTGCAGCCATCAGAAAAATTATGTGGAGCTTGAGACACCCCAGTAGAGATTTTAAAGTTAGCATATGATATGATAATTATCCACACTCAATCATGACTCAACATCAAACATGTGGGGTCTAATGATTATGTGTCAACTATGAGTGCCACATCAGAATGATATAATGGAAGAATATTCTCTTATTAAAGTTTTAAAAAGTATAATGATATAATGGAAGAATATTCTCTTATTAATGTTTTTAAAAGTATTCCTTTATTAAAGTATTTAATCTTTTATAAGTTGTTAGGTAGTTTGTCATCTTATACCCTTAAAACTCATCTTAGGCTCCTAAAGTCTTCTTGATCTTTTAGTGAATTAACTTTCTACGTTAACAGGGCACTAATGAAGATGTCATAATCAGGCAAAGATCAAAGCATCTTATATGCTTTAGTCAAGTAAAATATATCATGTCTATTCAAGACATAAGCATCAAAGTATTTGATATACACTATTCAAACAAAGCATCATGATGCCTCGGACATGCGCATCAAAGAGAATTTTATCATAAATATCTCAATTGTAGCATCTACTAGCTCACAACATGTCTACTCATGATATAAGAATCAAAGCATCCAATACGTCTTAATGAGGGAAAACATATTCTCATGTACAATGCATTTATTGATGAAATAAGTATAAAAAAAACTTGATATTGTTAGATTATGTGATCTTATTTAATTAATAAGATATATTATAAATTGATTGAATTATGAAAGTTATAACTAATAGAAAGGAAGTCTATTGGATTTTTTAGAAGATTTAGGAGAAACTCTCCTAATTACTTATTGCTTTCGTCTATATATAAATACGATATCTAGGATCTAAATGACATGTGTTACACGATGTATGACATGATGAACGTGGATATAAATATGGGACGTAGATACATGATAGTTATTTAGATATTACGGTTCCCCTCTCATCCTTCTTATACCCAATCCATCAGTCTAAATGGTCCTATAAAAAGATAGAAAAAGAGGACAAGGAAAATCTAGCCTGCATATCTGATAAAGTTATTTTCAGATGGCATCATAAGGTACGCATCATATATTATATCTATTGTTATTTGATTTCAATCTTGGCATTTAAGTTTTTCGCATTACATATAACATATTAGAGATTTTATGCTTATAGATATATCTTGATCCAGCAAAGCATCCCTATATTTGATGTATCTATATTATCCGAAAGCATCTAAATCACCCTCTAGTCATTTTTTATCCAAGAAACACCCCATAAAATTCTCCCGAGGGATATTAACGCTATAGCATAGATATATCTTTACTCTAAAATATTATAGGGATAATACGTTATGGGGATAAGTGATAATTATGTATAGTCAATTGAGACTCGAAATATAAAACCCAACTTCAACATGCCAACTAGGCATGCCACATTATCATAGTATCTCAAAAAAATATTTCTTTGCCAAGTATGTAATCCTTTATAACTTATAGCGATTATAGAATGAATATTAGCAATAGGTATTTCACTAAGTACGTTCTCATCTCAAATTATCAAAACTTATCATGAAATTTTAAGTTATTTATGATTTTTTTTACCGGTGAATTGACTTAAGTATTACAACGACTTTATTGATCACACTTAATATTAGTTTCAAGCAAACTACCTTTACAAAATTCGATTAATCAAACATATCAAACAACTTCACCTCTAACTAGGCCATCTTATAGATATAAACTAAACCCTAAAGATCCCTAAGTGAACATCTATCATGCCCCTCAAATCAATAATATTAAAATTTCATCACAAACCAATCTAGATCCAAACTAACATTTAAAAATACTAAAAATATTCAAACATCTAATGATCCATAAAACCTGTACAGTTTATAATCATACAACATAATCGCTCGATGATTTATAAAATCTGAAGTCAACTCACCAAAACAATAACCGCAACATAAATCCATAAGTGTGGGAATCTATACAATCACAAAACCAACCTTTACCATAAGTTCATATCAGTACACCAATTAAACTTAACATTCCAGGATCCTAAACATGAGAGGTCTTTTAAACTTATACAAAACCCATAAGTTTATATTTACCGTCATATTTCATTAGACACAAAGTGTACTTATATAATAAAAACATATCTACTAATAAAGATATGCCCAAAATCTTCTAGTCTTTCATTGAAATTTATATAACAATGGAGTGAGCATATAAAGCTCAGTAAGTGACTAATATATTTATAGCAAAAGAGGATAATTTTCAAACAAATAAGATATCAAAATACAAGGCAGAATACAAAAATTCATAGATATAATCTCATTAGATATAAAACCACAAATGTCATTTCAATCAAATATATTTGGTTTATAACAAATAAAATAAAGAGTAATTGGATCATATCAATAGCGTATTAAATGTTCCAGAGCATATCAATAACCAATGAAATATTTCAGAGCTTATCAATGGCGTATGAAGTGTTTTGGAGCATGTCAATGACAAATGAAATATTTCGGAACATATCAATGTTGAATCTCGTATTTTGATGATGAAACCACTTGATATGTGTTTATGTTTTAATCTACGTTTTGAGTGACGCAGGATGCTTCGATCAGGATGAGACAATTAAAGCAGAAAAAATCATGTTGTGCTGGAGGAATATGTCAGAAGATTGGACGTCGGGCCAGTGGATCGGTCGACGTATCGACAAAAGGCTTCGGGCCGTGGACTCGGGCATCGGGCCAAGAAGAGCGGGTATTGTGCTAAGGATATCAGAGTTGCGGAGTCAATTGGTCGATTGGGCAATAGGCCGTAGGAGAGGACGATGCGTCGAAGAATCGGACGAAGCGTCGAGGGACCAATGACATGCTAGACAACTTTGTTAATTGCCTAGGATTAATTGTCTCGATCGAAGTTTTGTTTTACATGTGCAGGATTAACTACGATGGAAGTAAGACATGCAGTAGGAGTTGCGCTGGAGTCAAGACTATGATCATGCAGGGAGTTCGATGGAAGTCCGGACGGTCTATCACGGACAAACTTCGAAACAGGGTGTTTGGTGTAATGCTTATGTATGTCCGTGTCTTTTGGCATGTTCATGCCTTGTACAACATGTAGAGGGGCGGCCGAAGGCATAATAGTCCCATTTTAGTTGGGTTGGTGGCCTCTTTAGGCTTGTAAATAAAGGTTGTGTCATGTGGACATATGCGAGAGCTTTTCGGTCTGTAATGGACCATTTTACCCTTTGTTGTGCCACTGTTCAGAGCTTGTAAAGTCTGTTTATAATTTGCATTGTCTATGAAGTGTTTTTCGGACATGTTTGCTTGTGGATCCCGATTGAGACGTTCTCTTTAACCCGTTCTCTCTTTTGTTGGTCCTAAGGGATAATGGGAGGCTTCGGGGAGGCTGACCTTTGCGGACGGACGCGCGAGGGTGCCGCATGACTTAGGCAAAACCAGCTAAGTCCGTGTCATATGGTATCAGAGCGGGACAAGCACTCATAGAAACACTTGACATGCAAACGTGGGGGACCTAGCGGGGCTACGTTGAGGGCAGTCAGCACACGCGCGACCGTTTGCGGGAAAACAGGTATGGAGATGTAGGGAAAAGGAGTCGCTCAAAGGAGCGGGCATCTGAGATTGGCATTCAGAGGAATGGGCAACCCTTCGCACAAGAGGCACCACGAGAACAGGCAAGCTTGGAAGAATGTGGAGCGCACAAAGGTTGGGATGGCTGAGTTTGAGCTACGGCTCAATGTTGACAACTATACTTGATGGTGCTCTAGGCAAGTGAGGCGCTTGGCAAGAATGAGACCATCCAAGGTGGAATGAGTTGCTCAACGACCAAAAGAGTTATGCAAAGCTCACAGAGGTGAGGGGAATTGCTAACTCGAAGAATTTGGTACTCATGCATGGGCTTGTATGCAGACGATGGAATGTTTGTGGCCATCCCAAGGTGACCGAGACTCGGCGCCATGGAGCATTGAAACTTTCTCTTCGGCATGCGAAGGATACGTCCGTAGGAGGCTGAAGTGTGCAATGAGTTCAGCATGTTGCTAGCCCTTGAGGGGTGTAGTGGGGGCTGTATTGACGTGGAGTCGCAATCTAGCAAGTGCGTTTGTAGGAGGCAGAACAATGCACAGTTTGTTCAGCAGATCGGAGTAGTCCAAGGGGATGGTGGTCTCTGAAACGAAGAGAGATGTTGCTCCAACGGGACAGTTATCCAGGAGGGATAAGTCTCGGCTCTCCAGAGGGAGAATCATGTGAGACAGACTTCACATGTTGAGGAGGAGTACCTCACAAACAACAACTCCACGAAGCTCAATGGACCGAGCAAGCAGTGAGGAGTTGTCGCATGATCTCGCTCGAGAGAATGCATTGGTGGATGCATTACGAGATCAAGTGGGGGAGCGACCTAAAGCAACTTAAATGAAGGCACACTTAGAGTCGATGTAGAGATCAGACTCAAGGGAGGGCTGACTCGTGGAATGGTGGGTGAGGGCCACCATCGACTCAATGCAAAAACGAGGAGCGGAGCAACTTGGGTGTAACTTGGCGACATACCCAAGCCGCATGAAGGGAGCCAGCATAGAAGTTGGAACGTGGAGCAGAGGCATAGTGCTTTCCTTAGACAGAGGACAAGGACATGAACTCTTGTAGAGGCAATAGTAGGATCATGTTGTTCCTGTTAGGATCGAGAGCACTAAGAGGGGGGGGTGAATTAGTGCAGCGGAAATCTTTCAGCGATTTAAAAACGAAAGCTGCGTTCGTCCGATAAAAACGATTTCGATGTAAAAGCCGATTCTAAGATTACTTAAGATTAAGCACAGTTTACGTCTAAGCACAGTTTACGTCTAAACTGAGTTTGCGTCTAAATACAGTTTGCGTCTAAACGCAGTTTTACGTCTAAACACAGTTTTACGTCTAAACGTAATTTTGCGTCTAAACTCAGTTTACGTCTAAACGCAGTTTTACGTCTAAACGCAGTTTGCGTCTAAAAGTAGTTTACGTCTAAAACACAGTTTTATGTCTAAACACAGTTTGCGCAGTTTGCGTCTAAACACAGTTTTGCGTCTAAACTCAGTTTACGTCTAAACGCAGTTTTACGTCTAAACGCAGTTTGCGTCTAAACACAGTTTTACATCTAAACATAGTTTTACGTTTAAAAGAAGTTTACATCTAAAACACAGTTTTATGTTTAAACACAGTTTGCGCAGTTTACGTTTAAACGCAGTTTTACGTCTAAACGCAGTTTGCGTCTAAACGCAGTTTTACGTCTAAACGTAGTTTGCGTCTAAAACAGTTTCAAAGGGATCTAAACTTAGAAGCTAGTTCATAAAAGCACAGAAGACAGTTTTGCAGAATCAAAACATAAACGTAAGCTGATCGTACGAAAAACACAGATTTACGTCTAAATGCAGATTCGAAAAGATAAGCACTTAGAACTTATTCGTAAAGGCGCAGAGAGCAGTAGTTATGTAGGAGGTTTGCAGTAATGATAAGGTACTCGAAATAAAAGCAAACCAGAGATTTAGAGTGGTTCGGTCAGTCTTGACCTACTCCACTTTTGGCTTCCTCCTCCGACGAGGTCACCGACGTCAACTAGCTGCCTTCCTTCAATGGGCGAAGGCCAACTGCCCTTTTACAGTTTCACTCCTTTTGATGGGCTCAGGAGACAACCCTTACAGAACCTTTCTCTCCTCACTTTTACAATTCAGAAGCTTAAAGAACAGAAGGAGGAGACTTAAAGGCTTTACAACAATTTTGAGCTCTTAGAATCACAGAAAGAATCAAGATTTCGGTGTAGGTCTCTTGCTCTTTCTGTGCTGAATGGGTGGGGTATTTATAGGCCCCAACCCAGTTCAAATTTGGAGCTCAAAATGATCAAATCCCGGAATTCCGGGATTAGGCGGTTGCACCTCCTGACTGGAGAGGTTGCACCGCCTGGCAGAGCTCGGAGACTGAGCCCAAGCGGTTGCACCTCTCTGTCAGGGGCGGTTGCACCGCCTGAGTCTGGCTCGGAGACTGAGCCCCAGGCGGTGCCACCTCTTGACTGAGGTGGTTGCACCTCTCTGCCAGAGCTCGAAGACCGAGCTCAGGCGGTGCCACCTCTCTGTCAGGGAGGTTGCACCGCCCAGTCTAGCTCGAAGACTGAGCTCAGGCGGTGCCACCTCCTGGCTGGGGCGGTTGCACCGCCCAGCTTCGCTGGGAGATCCTCTCCTGGGCGGTGCCACCTCCAACCCTGGCGGTGCCACCTCTTTCACTATTTCAGCTCACTTGGTTTGGCTCCAAACTTGGTCCAAACCAGTCCGAACTTGGGCCTAATTGGCCCCTACTTGGGTTATAGGATTAACACCTAATCCTAACCCTAATTAACGTACTAACTATGATTTTAAAGACATTTTCTAAGCTATTACAAAGTCCGCAAGTCAAGACTTCTTCTGGCGAGCTTTCGGCAAACTTCCGACGGTCTTCCGATGAACTCTCGGAAACCATTCTGCGGACTCCCGGCAAGCTCCTAGACTTCACGATTTGATCTTAGCGAGTTCCAACGAGCTTCTTCGGCAAGCTCCGATCTTTCTCGGTGAGCTCCGCGAACTTCCAACGAACCTTCCGGCTAGCTTCCGAAAATCCTTCGGCAAGCTCCCAACTCATTCTCGGCTAGTTCCAGTAGCATTCCCGACGAACCTTCGGACTTCCGTCGAACTCTCGAACTCGCAACAAATCCTTCGCGCTTGACTCCGACACTTTGTTTCGCTTTATGTCTTCATCGTTATCATAGTTAATCCTGCACAACAAAAATAAAACTTCGATCGAGACAATTAATCCTAAGCAATTAACCAAGTTGTCCGACATGTCATTGGTCCCTCGACGCTTCGTCCGATTCTTCGGTGCATCGTCCTCTCCTACAGCCTATTGCCAAATCAGCCAATTGACTCCGCAACTCCGATATCCTTGGCACAATACCCGCTCTTCTTGGCCCGATGCCCAATTCCACGGCCCGAAGCCTTCTGTCGATACGTCGATCGATCCACAGGCCCGACGTCCAATCTTCTGACATGTTCCTTCGGCACAACATGATTTTCCTGCTTTAATTGTCTCATCCTGATCGAAGCATCCTGCGTCACTCAAACAGCAGATTAAATCATAAACATATATCAAGTAGTTTCATCAACAAAATACGAGATTCAACAGTTCCATGGGTCCTTCATTCTGACAGAGCGGACTCATCTTGCATGGTGCCAAAGACGAAGGGAGCTTCGGGGCACATGCACCTTATCTCAGAGAAGCATTTGATGGAGGAACTAAGGCGACTCAATTTGCGAAGGCGAAGTTGGGTTCAGAAGGCCTTAGCACGGGGCAAGAGGACGCAGAGGTGGGTACTCTTAAAGAATATGCCACAGTGTTGCCATTCGAGTTGCTATGAAGGAAGCAGTGCGCAGCGGAGATTGTGCTGGTACGGGCAGAGGCCTAGGATCCAGACAATGGTGCATAAATTATAGTGAAGTCGGTGGACTTCGGGAGCTACTAGGCGGCGGACTGTCCTAGAGCGGTGCTTCATCTAGGTGTGACCCAAGAGTGGGTGGATGAAGGTCGATTGCCAAAGGAGCGAACAAAATCGAAGGTGGAGGAGACCCTGCGATGTATTGGCAGAGGCCACACATGGAGGGTTCACAATTCGAGTTTATTCCACAAGGATCAGAATGCAATGGAGATGTCACCAGGAGGCGACATGGTGCAGCGGATCGTGGTGGAACAGTTCGTGGCAATGCGACACACGACATAGTCCCGGGAGGGACTAGATCATATGGAGGTATGATTGGGAGCTACTGGGAGCTCCACTTCAGTGAACAACACGACGACAAGAAGGGCTATGGATTCAAGGAGTGAAGGCCATGGTACCGCAAAGGCGGGTCTTCCGTGCATGCATCGAATTTTGCTTCGGATGAAAGCCTTGGTCATCAGCATATGGGGGCTGGGTTCCACCAAGGGAAAAGTTCGAATGCAAGTACCAGTGAGTTCCATGGGAGGAACTTGATCATGCAGAGGTATGATCGAAGCAGCTGGAGAGTTGGACTGCTCCAGAGCTCATATTCGCTTAAGGGAGCCCGACAAGTCAGGGGACAAGGTCAAGTAAGCGAACGTTGCTACCAAGGAAGCTAAGGAGAACAGAATCGGTGCAAACCCTACAATGTGATGGCAGAGGCCATGCATGGGAGTTGCAGTCTGTCTTTCCATCGACCAAACAGACTTCTTGGAGAATACAGAGGTGTTGAAGCAGGAGGTCGAAAGGGGCGAGGAAGCGACGACGAGTCCAGAGGGACTTAGCTACCCAAAATCAAGCATCAGTCAGCATGGAGGTGGACTCAGAGGAGTGCCACAGAGACATATCTACTGATCGTGAAGAAAAGGGATACAGATGCAAGGAGACGGATAGTAGGGCCATGGGCATGGTAGCGCCATGCTACCGCAGAGGTGGGACTTCCGTGAAAGTCATTGATCCCTTGCTCTCACGGAGGGAGAGCGCTTGGTCGTGTAAGGGGCCGAGGAGGTGGAGCATGCAGAGGCAATCTCCAAGTACCGAGACAAGGTTGAAGGGTAGAGGCCGAGAAACTTCGTAAGACCGGTGTCAACAAGTTTCTCACCAAGATAGCCGTAAGTGAAGGACTTCGGGTCATGCAAGAGTGCACGACCAAGGAACGAAGCAGGCAGTACGCGGTGCTGTACCTTTGCTACTCAGTGGAGTAGGCGGCAGGGTTGATGGAGAAGATGGTACAATCCCAGAGACGACCTCATCTATCAGAGAATTACCCCAAGTTGGGGTGAAAACTTCCTGCATTCCAGAAGTTCAATGGCATTGAGAAGGTGAATCACAGTAGCTAACTCAACGCAAGGAGTGCAAACACTTCAAGTACTTCAGAAGTGTGAGCAAAGAGCAGGCGAAGGCCAGTAACCAGCTCGATGCATGAAGTACAACCTCGAGGAGGTGGGCGAAGTCAAGTAACCTTTGCCTTCTCAACTCTTAAGAGAATGGGCGAAACCGAGTACCCCGGTTCTCTTATTTATCCAGCAGAGGAGCTCTGCACAAGTTCAAAGACCCTTCGAGGATAATGGAAGACAATAGTTGTCAAATCCTCACCAACGGTGATCAGTGCTACTGAGAGTAGATTGTCCACTTCATTTCCCAACAAAATGCCAATCGAAAGCGGAAGTGATGTGAACCTACTTGGATGTGACAACTAATTGAAAGAAGAGTCAATGAGCAGATTTTGTGGAGGAAGGACCCAAAACTTTAGAAGTTTGCGAGGCGATGCTCGTTAAAGCTCCAACAAGCATCCACCCAGTTCAAGCAGCATGTGGAAATTTTGAGAAACTAGCGCAGCAAGAATGGTCTTTTCCTTCATTTGGTGGATCCACAGGAATCAACGAGGATCAACACAACTCAGCCAACCCCACACCAGAGTCAGAGTCAATGGCAAGTTGAAGCAGCATGGCGGATCAAAGGTTCGACTACTCAAAAACAGCAACGGAGAGTAGTTGGGAGCCAGGAGGCGCATTGCAGCTGGAGCAGAAGATTGAAGACTCAGCAAAGGCGAAGAGTTACAGTGTTCACAAAGGCTTCGACGAGGACGTCGAAGGGATAAGTGGGGGAGAATGTCATGGACAAACTTCGAAACAGGGTGTTTGGTGTAATGCTTATGTATGTCCGTGTCTTTTGGCATGTTCATGCCTTGTACAACATGTAGAGGGGCGACCGAAGGCATAATAGTCCCATTTTAGTTGGGTTGGTGGCCTCTTTAGGCTTGTAAATAAAGGTTGTGTCATGTGGACATGTGCGAGAGCTTTTCGGTCTATAATGGACCATTTTACCCTTTGTTGTGCCACTGTTCAGAGCATGTAAAGTCTGTTTGTAATTTGCATTATCTATGAAGTATTTTTTGGACATGTTTGCTTGTGGATCCCGATTGAGGCGTTCTCTTTAACCCGTTCTCTCTTTTGTTGGTCCTAAGGGACAATGGGAGGCTTCGGGGAGGCTGACCTTTGCGGACGGACGCGCGAGGGTGCCGCACGACTTAGGCAAAACCAGCTAAGTCCGTGTCAAGTCGTCGGAGGTTCTGCGGGAACAAATCCGAGAAGTCCAGGAGCTTGCCAAAGAAGCTCATCGGAACTCGCCAAGTGGATCATCGTAAGTCCAGGAGTTTGCCGGAAATCTGTAGGAGCATCACTGAGGGTTCATCGGATGATCGACGGAAGTTCGTCGGAAGCTCACCGGAAGAAGCGATTGACGCACCGGAGCAAGTTGCAGTAAATGTCTTAAGAAATGTCATAGTTAGCATGTAGATTCAGTTAGGAATGAGAGGTGATCCAATTAACTTAATCTGGGGACAATTGGGCTCTTGATAGACCCAAATTGGGCAGAATGGATCAACCCATTAGGACTAGAATTCCTGCTAGGCGGTGGCACCGCCCAGGAGAGGGTCTCCCAGGAAAGCTAGGCGGTGCAATCGCCCCAAGCAGGCGGTCGCACTGCTTGGGCTCAGTCTCTGAGCAGGACTGGGCAGTGCAATCGCCCTTGACAAGCAGTGGAACCGCTTGAGCTCGGTCTCCGAGCTCTGCCAGGCTGTGCAACCGCCCCAATCAGGTGGTGGCACCGCCAGGGCTCAGTCTCCAAGAGAGACTGGGCAGTGCAACCGCCCCTGTCAAGCGGTGGCACTGCCCAAAGGCTCAGTCTCTGAGCTACCAGGCAGTTGTACCGCCCTAGTCAGGAGGTTACCCGCCAAGACCCCGGAAATCCGGGAGATGACATTTTTGAGCTCCTAATTCAAACCAATTTAGAGCCTATAAATACCCCTCCCATTCCTGGGTTAAACACATAAGCATAGAGAGATTAAAAGAGAGAAAACACTACTGTAATCTCTAGAATTTCCCTCCTCTAGCTTAAGTGTTAGAATTCTATTTAAGAGAGGAGAGTGAGTACTTGTAAGGGTTGTCTCCTAAACTCGGTAAAAGGAGAAGAGGGGTGTAAGAAGGAGGTTGATCTTCACATAGTAAAGGAAGATCGTTAGTGGATGCTGGTGGCCTCGACGGAAGAGGAATCAAAGGAGTGGATGTAGGTCAAGATTGACCGAACCACTATAAACTCTCGTCTTCTCTGGTTTGCATTTATTCTTGCTGCTTACCTTACTGCAAACCTCCATATGTGCTTTACTTCCTCATTACTTTTGCTGCGCTCATTTACGAACTTGCTTTCAAGTTAAATTTCCGAAAATGGTTTTACGTCGGAAACGATTTCATCGTACGAATACAGTATTAAACGTCGAAAGTTTTCCACTGCACTAATTCACTCCCCCCCCCTTCTTAGTGCTCTTGATCCTAACAATTGGTATCAGAACCCGATTTTTCTCATTTCGGATTTACACCCGAGAGAAATGGCTCTTCATGGCTTTCAAGAGGGCTTTTCGGTTGTTCATCCACCGTTGTTTAACGGATTGGACTACACTTATTGAAAAACTTGAATGAGAATTTTCTTGATTTCTATGAATTTAGATTTATGGAATATTGTTGAAAACATTTTTCAACTTCCCTCTAAACCGATAAACAAATGGTCGGATTTGGAGAAAAAATATTTTTCTTTAAACGCAAAGGCTATGAATGCCTTATTTTGCGCTTTAGACAAAAATGAGTTCAATCGGATTTCTACGTGCGAACGGCTTTTGATATTTGGTGAACACTTGAAATCACACACGAGAGAACTAGTAAAGTCAAAGACTCGAAAGTTAACATTTAATTACATGATTTTGAGCTTTTTCGAATGTAACCAAACGAGACTATAGGCGACATGTACACCCGTTTCACGGATGTCATCAATAATCTAAGAGTTCTTGGTAAATCTTTTTCGAATTTTGATCTCGTAAGTAAGATCTTAAGATCCCTTCCAAAAAGGTGGGATCCTAAAATAACCGTAATACAAGAAACAAAAGATTTAAATATTTTTCCACTTGAAAAACTAATTGGTTAGTTGATAACATATGAAATGGTGTACAATGCACATGATGAATATGATGAACAAAATCACCTTCCAAAGAACAGGAAGGATTTGGGACATAGAACAAATGAATAACACTTGAGCGATGACTCAAGTGATGAGGACAATGATGAACTTGAACTTCGAACACTAAATCTTAATAAGTTTATTAAACAAAAATCTAAAATAAATAATAAACTTGAACGGAGGAAGAGACTAAAGAAGAGGAAGGCAACCAAGGATGAATCAAAAACTTCCAAAGGTGACATGGCGAATTGGGCTTTGACGAGCTTCGACTACAAGGTAAGTAACTCAACTCTCTTGAATTATTTTGAAATTACTTGAAGTCTTTGATAAGTGCTTAATTTAGATAGTAGGAATAGAAAATAAAAAATTGTTTTTCAAAAATTATAACATGTTTTTCTTTTTAGCATCTTTGAAAAATTAAAAATTTGATCATGAAAAGTATATTGCTAAGGTTTCATGCATGTTATATTTTGAAATGTTGAATGATGTATGCAACATTAGGGATGATACTTATATGATATGTGATAATGCTTAGGATTAATCCATGCATATGTATCTTGATGATTTTATACTATTACATGCTTTAATAACGTGTTGGAAATTATGTGTTTTGGATACAAAAATTTCCATGATCATGAGCATGTTTTATCTTCATGATTGAATTTGAAAATCTATAGCAAAACTATGTCCGAATACATGAAAGTGTTAAATTTTATTTTTGGATTTTCTTGATCCTAACAATTCATTTTTGTGATTTATTGATCTTAATGGTTTTATGATGAAATTCATTTTTCGATCATAAACGTTGATGCATGTTTTTATTTAACATAAATGAAAAAGTATACTAACATGAAATCAATCACTTAAAATGAAATACTTAAAAAAGGGAAAATATATTATCAATGAAATCATGAATCTACTTATGTTATGAATTTTGTGAACCATAAAAATGATTTTGGTGATTTGAATTTGAGATGAGTTTTATCAAAATCACGATCTTGATTTCTTGGAATAACATGAGATTTTCCTTGATGATCATCTCAATTATTTAAAAGGAGATTTGTTGAAATGATTCATAGAATTTTCGATTCATTACTTGATCCTTCATTTGTTTATGAAATGGTTGAAATATTTGTACCTTTGAATTATTCCCTTCTCCTTTCAATTTTTGAATTTATGCATGTTATATGTCAAACATTTGAAACCATGTTTTGGTATTATGCATATCTAAGAAATATTGATTTGAAAAATTGAATGAGTTGAAAAAGAATGATGATTTCTCTCTTGAATATAACTTGTGATATTTTTTTTATATAAATCATCATTTTGATTTCTCGACATTCGATACATGAGATTTTATTATGAATCAAAATTTCTCATTAATCAATCTCCTATGATTCTACTTGATATTTTCATAAGAGGAGATTTTCTAAATGAATCATGATTTTTCCTTGTGAGTTCTTGGATTTATTACTTGATTTTCTTTTAAAACAAGATCTCTTCTTTGTACTCCTATGATTTTTCGTGATATTTTATTTGAAAAAGATATTTATTATATGAATCATGTCTTTTGGTATTCAAATGATTTTATCCTTCATGACATGATTTCTTTGTATTTATGGCTTGCATGGCTTGAGATGTTTTGGAATGATGCATGCAACACTATGATTTTTCCCTTAGATAAAAATGCATGCAACATTATGATTTTTTCCTTAGATAAAAAGGCATGCAACACTTTGATTTTTTTTAAAATAATATGAAAATCAATAATTATCATTTTCTGATAGAATGATGATTTGGAATCATGCATGTAATGATGATGTTATATTTTATATACATGATGATTTGACATTATGCATGCAATACTTATGCCTTTTATTATAATGTATGTGATATATTGCATATGATGTGAATCATGATTAAAATTGTCTTAATTTGAATTCAAGGTTTATCTCAATTATGGAATTTTGAAATAAGAATGATTACTCACTTTTGTCATGATTTAGAAATTGACGCAAAGGGTCTTCCCTTCTTTTTGACATTGACAAAGGGGGAGAAATATCGCTAGCTCATCTTACAAAATTTAGAAATATGCACTTTGCAAAGGAAGCAAATATTTGCTAGCTTACATATTGCAAGGAAAAGAACTTGACATCTTGAACATCACAAAAATTTGCTATCTTGCATGATGTAAAATTTGCTAGAATTGCTAGCTTGTGATCTAAAGAGAAGCAAAAAGTTGCTATCTCAAAAGAAGCAAATTGCACAATTCAAGAAGAAAGCAAAAATTCCACTTCTCAAAAGAGAAGAAATTGCTATCTTGAACATCACCGAGAATTGCTAGCTTGAAATCTCAAGAAAATGCAAAAATGTGCTATCGTGCCTATCTCAAGAAAAGCAAATATGCCAACTTGTATATCTTTGTATGTGCTATCTTGTATGCTGTAAAACTTGCATATCTACAACTTGATAGCTTGAATGTTCTAAGCATGATGTAACACTTGCTAAATTTTATAGCTTCAAAACTACATGATGATAAAACCTGATATTATGTTTTTCATGCAATGAGTTGAACTTATATCACAAACACAAGAATAGTTGTACTTCTCCTTTTTGTTGATGACAAAGGGAGAGAAGTATGTTGATGACATGACATGTGATGCATAAGTTTATGCATATGTTCATTATGACGTGTTGTAAGTATTTATGATGAATATTGCAATGACTTGAATTCAGTTTGAATTCAAGGTTCTATCAATATGGCATATTGATAGGGGGAGTTTGTTTAAACTCCGGGAGTTAAGGTTAAATCCATCATCAAGTGGTTATCATCATAAAAAAGGGGGAGATTGTTGAATCTCGTATTTTGATGATGAAACTGCTAGTCATAGGTGCCCAGCAAGCCAATCACGTGAGTGATGACACGTGTGACTTGATACAGAATCTTTTTGCTTATTATATTTTGGTATATATCACTTTATAACTATTGCATAAATGCATATATATATTGTGATGTCCTTGGATTTATGCAATGGGAATCGAATCGTGATGAGATCACGATAATGAGATCGATTCACCTTTAAACACATATCCTAAATAATCCCGGTCATAGGTTACTCGAGAGGGACATCGTGATAACCGGACAGACTAGTGTGCTGTATACCCATCCATATGATGGATGCAGCTGGTCTCATAGCTGCTCGTGTAAGGACACTAGGGATACAGTACAGGTGCTCATTGGAGAATGAGTTCACTGATTGATCCGCTTATGGAATGTTGGATGGTTGATGATGCCTTATTGTCGGACAGTGATTCCGTAGTCCTAGTGGTGTATCTGGTCCTTAGACTTGAGACACCAAGGATGTCCTGTATGAGTGCTCCACTCTTTGATACCAGACTTATAGGTTTGGCTATCCCAGATCTAGTACAGCTGGTCATTGGGAGTGGTAGTCGACCTTATGAGGGCTATTGAGTGTCGATAGAGGATCATCCACTCTCGGCGTCATGAGAGGAATATCCCATGTGTTCTTGCTCAGACAAATCCCTGGCCAGGGTCATTCGGGTTGAGAGAGAAAGAGTTCTCCGGGAGAATCCGATTAGAGCAAGACTCGAGTAGAAACCGTATGGGTCTGACAGCACCATGCTCGATATACGGTCTCTAGGATATTAGATGGATGAGGGACTATAGGTACACGATAACTAAGGGCATACAGGTCCAATGGATTGGATTCCCTTGTATCGTCTGGGGACTACGGCGTAGTGGCATAGTACGTCCGTAGTCGATGAGTCGAGTAAATTATTACAGAGATAATAATTCACTGAGTTAGAAGGAGTTCTGACAGGTATGACTCACGGCCAGCTCGATATTAGGCCTAGAGGGTCACACACATATGGTAAGCGTTGCGATGAATAGAGGTTTGGATATGAGATATCCGACGGAGCCCTTGTCTTATTGGATGCAGATCCAATACCCACTAGGGGAGGACCCATTAGGGTTTGACAGGGGGCCTCTATAAATAGGAGGGATTCAGAGCCTCATAGGCTAGAGCCTTTGCTTGCCTCTCCTATTCTCCTCTCCCTCTCCACCTCAGAGCAGGTCTGGAGTTATGAGGAGCGTCGTCACAACCCTGATGTGTGGATCACCTCTAGAGAGGAGGACGCTTGACCTTCTTCACCCTCTCCTAAGGATCTGCAAGGAAACAGGGATATATGATCTCCCTAGGTAACACAATCTACTCTATACGCAGTTTTAAGTTTCACGGATTTTGCGCACCAATCTTCACACGACGATGAACATCTCTTTGGGAATCGGGGATTTTGTTTTCTTATTCTTCCGCTGCGCATATAATGTCGCCCCCAAAATTTCCCAACAGTGGTATCAGAGCCAGGTTGTTCGTGCGAATGATTGGTTTTGAATTGCATGTGTTGTGTTTAGAAAAAACTATTAATGTCAAAATCGTTGACGCAATAGCGAGAAAGGGCAGCAACAATTGTTGCCCTCGATCTACGTGCGTGCAGCGCAGCCGCAAGCAAGCAGCACAAGGGCTACGTCTGCAGCAGCCGGCCGGTAGCCTGCTTGCAGCAGGCTTGCATCCGACGGGGCTAGCAGCCCGCGGGCAGAGGCGCCTGCGGTCACTTCTCCCGCAGGGCAGCAACCGCCCCCGGAGGTGGCGGCGCCCATAGGGGCCCCAACCTGCAGGGGCAGCACCGCCGGCAGAACCGCCCGCGGGGGCTGCCACCCGCAGCGGCAGCGCCACCAGCGGGCGTGCCGCTTGTGCAGCGATAGTATTAAGATGGAATTAGGGTTTTGGGCAAAAAGATAGTTTTACCCCTATGAATTTGAGAAATTTCAGTTTCTATCTTTTGTCCAAATTATGAAAATACCCTTTGGAATTAAGAAATTCCCTATATATCCCTGATTTCATAAAATACTAATTAATTAAAAGGTTTAGTTGATTATTATTTTTGATCATTATCTAGTAGTCCTACATGATGATGATTATTTATACATGTGATGTATGATGTGTGGACGGATGATCATGGACCGTGTGATGTGTGTACTTGTGATTATTATTATTGAGGTCTGCGAGCCTCCATTATATTTCTCATTTATTGTCGGGCCTATGTGCCTATGATTAAGTTGTAATCACATGAGGAGGCGCAGCGGGAGCGTGGATGCAATAGCGGGACCCACGAGACGGATGATCGTGATGCATGAAGATGCATCAAGATGTCGACGGAACCGACGAGGACGAGATGGACGATCACAGGGCATGGAGATGCACCGTTGCACATATAGATCTTGATGTGAGTGATTAGGCCTACTGGCTCGGGCCTAATCACATTAGGTTGCGGTCCATGATTATCTAGTGTGATTGCTTTTACACATACTAGATATGTATATATATTTGCATGCGATGTAGATATATATTAAATATGTATATGTGTGACATGTCATATTAGGAGACCAAATCATAGAAACATCTCTCGATAATATTAAGTCGGTAAACGTGAGGCAATTAGATTGACCCACGTGGCCTTCCATCGTTATAAGTAGGAACCGATTCCCGGTGTAGGTTGAGTTGGTCGAGTCCCTCGAGACTCACCTATATCGCGATTCGCTATCTTGCTTACGACATAGAGATGTCACCGGTGACCTGAGGGCATGGTATGCTTGGTCGAGTCCCTCGAGGGTATATCATCAAATCAGACTCATCTTGTAACGAAGATGTTGACTTAACAGAGCATCATGGTTGGTCGAGTCCCTTGAGGCTATGGTGATTCGGAGGCCAAACAGGACGGGAATCACAAGGAGTTGTGATCGACAAGAGTTGCCTACCTTTTAGGCTTAGTGTGATTGGTCGAGTCCCTCGAGGTTACACTAAGATGCTGATTGGATCCTGATCCCCACTAGAAGTCCGCCGGAGACTTCCGTTTCACGTGCTGAGGGTATCGCGTGACTCGTTAGTAAAATAGTGGGAGCATATTAAGATAGAAGTCCATATCTTGATAGTTTATTTCTTGCAAAATCTGCATGTTATTCATTTCTACTGCATCTTTATTTTAGAAAATGTCGCTTTCAAATCCCTTACGTGGCATACTTGATGTCAACTGCCTCACTGGTCCAAATTATACGGATTAGCTCCGTAACTTGAGAATTGTTCTCACAGCGGAGAAAATCATGTACGTCCTTGATACAGTGATGCCTACGCCCGAAGAATGGGCAAGCGAGGATGAGATAGCTCGCTACGTGAAGTACATTGATGACTCCACTCTTGCTCAGTGCTATATATTGGGCTCTATGACTCCTAAGTTATAGAGACAACATGAAAAGATGGATGCCAAATCCATTCTCCTACATGTCCGTAAATTGTTTGAGGAACAGGGAAGGACTCAGCGATATGAGATATCCAAGAGCCTCTTCCGTGCTAGGATGACTGAGGGGACACTGGTTCAAAACCATGTCCTAAAGATGATTGAGTGGATAGAGAAACTCATAGGTCTAGAAATGGTCCTAGAGGATAACTTGTGTGTGGACATTGTGCTTCAGTCCCTACCAGATTCCTTTTCATAGTTCATAATGAATTTTAATATGAACAAGCTTGAGGTGACTCTCCCAAAGCTCCTCAATATGTTGAGGGAGGCAGAGAGTACTATTAAGAAAGAGAAGCCAGTTCTCTACACTGGTGAGACCAGAAAGAAAAGGAAAGCAGAAAGGTCCCTTAAGAAGGGAAAGGGCAAGGGAAAACCAGGTAAAGCAAAGGTTGCTAAGAAAGACCCAGTAAAGGACAAAGGCCAGTGCTCCCACTATGGTAAAGATGGGCACTGGAAGAGGAACTGCAAAGAGTACCTTGCAGAAAGGGCAAAATAGAAGCTTGGAGAAGCTTCAGGTACATTTATGATCAATCTCCAATTGGTAGATTTTTATGATAGTGCATTGGTATTGGATACCAGTATTGCTTATCACATCTACAATTTATTGTAAATTCTAGCAAAGCCGAGGGGAGATTGACAAGAGGAATATTGCATAAAGGTTTGTTTATGCAAGACACTACTCCACATATCATGAATGTAAGTGTCTAAGAGGAAACGAGATGAGGTGAACAGTGCATACCTATGACATTGTAGGCTAGGTTATATCTATGAGGGAATGATTCAAAAGTTGCTAATTGATGGATATCTAGATCCATTCGACTATGTGTCATATGCAACTTGCGAGCCTTGCCTTCGTGGAAAACTGACCAACTCTCCATTTAGTGGAACTAGAGAGAGAGCCACTGAGCAGTTGGAACTCATACATAGTAATGTATGTGGACCCATGTCAACTCATGCCATTGGTGGTTACTCCTACTTCATTACCTTTACTAATGTTTTCTCAAGGTATGGATATGTGTACTTAATGAAGTACAAGTCCGAGGCCTTTGAGAAATTCAGAGAGTTTAAGAATGAGGTGGAGAACCAGACTGGAAAGAGTATCAAAACTCTTCGATCAGATCGAGGAGGTGAGTACTTAAGTACAGAGTTTACTCAGTTCCTCAAGGACCATGGGATATTATCCCAATGGACACCTCCTTATACACCTCAGCTCAATGGTGTCTCTGGAAGGAGGAATCGTACGCTATTAGACATGGTACGATCCATGATGAGTTTCGTTGACCTACCCATTTTATTATAGGGATATGCCCTAGAGACCGCAGCTTACCTTCTAAACAGAGTTCCAACTAAGTCGGTAGTGTCTACACCATATGAGATATGGAAAGGGAAGAAGCCTGATCTTAAGGTTGTTAAGATTTGGGGCTACCCTGCCCACATTAAAAGACACAACCTCGATAAGTTAGAATCAAGGACAGAGTGATGCAAATTTGTGGGATAACCCAAGGAAACTTGTGGGTATTATTTTTATCATCTCGAGGACCAAAAGGTCTTTGTAGCTAAGAGAGCAGTGTTCCTTGAGAAGGAACACATTCTTGGCAGAGATAGTGGGAGAATGATAGAGTTGAGCGAGGTTGGAGAACCAAGCTCAAGCACCACTCTACAGCCCGAGTCTGTTTAGGTACCTAATACACAAGTTTCAACTTTACGCAGGTCTGATAGAGTATCCCATCCTCCAATAAGGTTTGGAACCTAGTTGATGCGCCTGAAGGTATTGTACCCATCGGTTGCAAGTGGATCTTTAAGAAAAAGATCGGAGTAGATGGAAAGGTAGATACCTATAAAGCAAGGCTAGTGGCTAAGGGGTATCGTCAAAGGCAAGGTGTTGACTACGACGAAACCTTCTCACCCATAGCAATGCTAAATTCCATCAAAATTCTATTGGGTATTGCAGCACACTATGACTATGAGATCTGACAGATGGATGTGAAAACCACATTCCTTAATGGGAACCTCGAGGAGGAGGTGTATATGATGCAACCTAAGGGATTCGTGTCCAAGAACTGCCCAGATAAGGTGTGTAGGTTGTTTAGATCCATTTATGGACTAAAGCAAGCTTCCCGAAGTTGGAACATAAGATTTGATGAGGTAATCAGATCTTATGACTTCATTAAGAACGAAGATGAGCCTTGTGTGTATAGGAAGGTAAGTGGGAGCGTTATCACCTTTTTGGTGTTATATGTGGATGACATCCTGATTATTGGGAATGACGTAGGAATGCTATCCATAGTAAAGGCTTGGTTATCTAGACATTACTCTATGAAGGACTTAGGGGAAGCATCCTATACCTTGGGGATTAGAATCTATAGAGATAGATCCAAGAGGATGCTTGGCTTGTCCCAATCCAAGTACATAGAAACCATTGTCAAAAGGTTTGGCATGAAAAATTCCAAGAGAGGTCTCATACCGATGAGACATGGGATATCGCTTTCTACGAGTATATCCCCAAAGACTCCAAAAGAAAGGGCAAACATGGATATGATACCTTATGCCTCAGCAATAAGATCTATCATGTATGCCATGCTATGTACTAGGCCTGATATAGTGCATGCTCTAAGTGTCACGAGCAGGTATCAGGCGGATCCAGGCTTGGAGTACTGGAAAGCAGTAAAGTGTATCCTTAAGTACTTGAGAAGGACTAAGGATCTTTTACTAGTATATGGAGGTAACAGCCTTAAGGTTGAAGGCTACACTGACTCAAGTTTTCAGTCTGATATCGATGATAGCAAGTCGAATTCAAGGTATGTGTACACCTTAAATGGAGGAGCAGTGTGCTGGAAGAGTTCCAAACAAAATACTACTACTGACTCGACCACAGAGGTGGAGTATATTGCTGCATCAGATGCAGCAAAGGAGGGAGTCTGGGTGAAGAAGTTCGTCACAGATTTGGGAGTCATGCCGGGTAGCAGGAGTCGATCTCCTTATATTGCGACAACAACAGGGCGATTACTCAAATAAGGGAACCCGGGTCTCATCAGAAGTGTTCTGAGGAGGTTTCAACTTATCAGAGAGATCGTAACCCGAGGAGATGTAGCAGTGGAAAGAGTTCCATCCGAAGATAACATTGCAGATCCACTGACAAAGCCGTTGTCTCAGATTGTCTTTGAGCGTCACAAGGGTCTGATGGGGATCAGACACATAGGTGATTGGCTTTAGATCAGACCCATTAGGGTTTGACAGGGGGCCTCTATAAATAGGAGGGATTCAGAGCCTCATAGGCTAGAGCCTTTGCTTGCCTTTCCTATTCTCCTCTCCCTCTCCACCTTAGAGCAGGCCTGGAGTTTTAAGGAGCAACGTCGCAACCCTATTGTGTGGATCACCGCTAGAGAGGAGGACGCTTGACCTCCTTCACCCTCTCCTAAGGATCTGTAAGGAAACAGGGATATACGATCTCCCTAAGTAACATAATCTACTCTATACGCAGTTTTAAGTTTCGCGGATTTTGCGCACCAATCTTCGCACGACGACGAACTTCTTTTTGGGAATCGGGGATTTTGTTTTCTTGTTCTTCCGCTGCGCATATGATGTCACCCCCAAGATTTCCCAACAGAAACCACTTGATATGTATTTATGTTTTAATCTGCGTTTTGAGTAACGTAGGATGCTTCAATCAAGATGAAACAATTAAAGAAGGAAAAATCATGTTGTGCCAGAGGAACATGTCAGAAGATTGGATGTCGGGCCGATGGATCGGTCGACGTATCGACAGAAGGCTTCAGGCCGTGGACTCGGGCATCGGGCCAAGAAGAGCGGGTATTATGCCAAGGATATCGGAGTTGCGGAGTCAACTGGCCGATTGGGCAATAGGCCATAGGAGATGACGATGCGTCGAAGAATCAGACGAAGCGTCGAGGGACCAATGACATGCTGGACAACTTGGTTAATTACCTAGGATTAATTGTTTTGATCGAAGTTTTGTTTTACATGTGCAGGATTAACTACGATGGAAGTAAGACAAGCAGCAGAAGTTGCACCGGAGTCAAGACTATGATCACGTTGGGAGTTTGAGAGTTCGACGAAAGTTGCACGAAGCTCAAACTCAAGTTGCACAGGATTAACTATGGGAACACCATCAAGTATGGTTGTCAACGTTGAGCCATAGCTCAAACTCAACCATCCCAACCTTTGTGCGCTACGCATTCTTCCAGGCTTTCCTGTTCTCGTGGTGCCTCTTGCGCGAAGGGTTGGCCATTCCTCTGAATGCCAATCTCAGATGCCCGCTCCTCCGAGCGACTCCTTTTCCCCGCATCTCCATGCCCGGTTTCCCCCAAATGGTCGCGCGTATGCTGACTACCCTCAATGTAGCCCCGCTAGGTCCCCCACGTTTACATGCTAAGTGTTTCTATGAGTGCTTGTCCCACTCTGATACCATCTGTCACGAACTTAGCTAGTTTTGCCTAAGTCATGTGGCACCCTTGCGTGTCCGTCCGCAAAGGTCAGCCTCCCCGAAGCCTCCAATTGTCCCTTAGGACCAACAAAAGAGAGAACGGGTTAGAGAGAACGCCTCAATCGGGATCCACAAGCAAACATCTCTGAAAAACACTTAATAGACAATGCAAATTACAAATAGACTTTACAAGCTCTGAACAGTTGCACAACAAAGGGTAAAATGGTCCATTATATACCGAAAATCTCTCGCACATGTCCACATGACACAATCTTTATTTACAAGCCTAAAGAGGCCACCAACCCAACTAAAATGAGACTATTAAGCCTTCGGCCATCCCTCTACATGTTGTACAAGGCATTAACATACCAAAAGACATGGACATACATAAGCATTACATCAAACATCCTGTTTAGAAGTTTGTCCGTGACATTCTCCCCCACTTATTCCTTCGACATCCTCGTTGAAGCCTTTGTCGACACTACAACTCCTCACCTTTGCTGAGTCTTCAATCTTCTGCTCCAGCTACAATGCGCCTCTTGGCTCCCAACTGCTCTCCGTTGTTGTTTTTGAGTAGTTGAACCTTTGATCCGCCATGCTGCTTCAACTCACCAATGACTCTGACTCTAGTGTGGGGTTGGCTGAGTTATGTTGATCCTTGTTGATTCCTGTTGATCCCCCAGCTGAAGGAAAAGACCATCCTTACTGCGCTAATCTCTTAAATGCCTCATGTTGCTTGAATTGGGTGGATGCTTGTTGGAGCTTTAACGAGCATCGTCTCGCAAACTTCTGAAGTTTTGGGTTCTTCCTCCACAAAATTTGCTCATTGACTCTTATTTCACTTAGTTGTCACATCCAAGTAGGTTCGTATCACTTCCGCTTTCGATTGGCATTTCGTTGGGAAATGAAGCGGACAATCTACTCTCAGTAGCACTGATCACCGTTGGTGAGGATTTGACAACTATTGTCTTCCATTATCTTCAAAGGGTCTTTGAACTTATGTAGAGCTCCTCTGCTGAATAGATAAGAGAATTGAGGTACTCGGTTTCGCTCATTCTCTTAAGGGTTGAGAAGGCAAAGGTTACTTGACTTCGCCCGCCTCCTCCAGGTTGTACTCCATGTATTGAGCTGGTTACTAGCCTTCGCCTGCTCTTTGCTCACACTTCTGAAGCACTTGAAGTGTTTGCACTCCTTGCGTTGAGTTAGTTATTGTGATTCACCTTCTCAATGCCATTGAACTTCTGGAATGCAGGAAGTTTTCACCCCAACTTGGAGTAATTCTCTCATAGGTTTGGTTGCCTCTGGGATTGTACCGTCTTCTTCATCAACCATGCCGCCTACTCCACTGAGAAGCAAAGGTATAATACCACGTACTGCCTGCTTCGTTCCTTGGTTATGCACTCTTGCATGACCCAAAGTCCTTCACTTTTGGCTATCTTGATGAGAAGCTCATTGACACTGGTCTTACGAAGTTCCTCGGCCTCTACCCTTCAGCCTTGTCTCGGTACTTAGAGATTGCCTCTGGATGCTCCATCTCCTCGACCCCTTTCATGACCAAGCGCTCTCCCTCTATGAGAGCAAGGGATCAATGACTTTCATGGAAGTCCCGCCTCTGCGGTACCATGACGCTGCCATGCTTATGGCACTACTATCCATCGCCTCGCATCTGCATCCCTTTTCTTCACAATCAGTAGATATGCCTCTGTGGCACTCCTCCGAGTCCACCTCCATTCTAACTGATGCTTGATTTTGGGTAGCTAAGTCCCTCTGGACTCGTCGTCGCTTCCTCGCCCCTTTCGACCCCCTGCTTCAACACCTCTATGTTCTCCAAGCAATCTATTTGGTCGATAGAAAGACAGACTGCAACTCCCATGCATGGCCTCTGCCATCACGTTGTAGGGTTTGCACTGATTCTGTTCTCCTTAGCTTCCTTAGTAGCAACGTTCGCTTACTCGGCCTTGTCCTCTGACTTGTCGGGCTCCCTTAAGCGAATATGAGCTCTAGAGCAGTCCAACTCTCCAGCTGCTTCGATCATACCTCTGCATGATCAAGTCCCCCCCATGGAACTCACTAGTACTTGCATTCAAACTTTTCCCTTGGTGGAACCCAACCCCATATGCTGATGACCAAGGATTTCATCTGATGCAAAATTCGATGCACGCACGGAAGACCCGCCTCTACGGTACCATGACCTTCACTCCTTGAATCCATAGCCCTTCTTACTGTCGTGTTGTTCACTGAAGTGGAGCTTCCAGTAGCTCCCGATCATACCTCCGTATGATCTAGTCCCTCACAGGACTATGTCGTGTGTATCGCATTGCCACAAACTATTCCACCACGATCCGCTGCACCATGTCGCCTCCTAGTGACATCTCCATTGCATTCTGATCCTTGTGGAATAAACTCGAATTGTGGTCCCTCCATGTGTGGCCTTTGCCAATACATCGCAGGGTCACTTCCACCTTCGATTTTGTTCACTCCTTTGGCAATCGACCTTCATCCACCCACTCTTGGGTCACACCTAGATGAAGCACCGCTCTAGGATAGTCCGTCGCCTAGTAGCTCCCGAAGTCCCCCGACTTCGCTGCAATTAGTGCACCATTGTCTGGATCCTGGGCCTCTACCCCTACTAGTACAATCTTCGCTGCGCACCGCTTCCTTCATAGCAACTTGAATGGCAACACTGTAGCATATTCTTCAAGAGTACCCACCTCTAAGTCCTCTTACCTCGTGCTAAGGCCTTCTGAACCCAATTTCGCCTTTATAAATTGAGTCACCTTAGTTCCTCTATCAAATGCTCCTCCGAGATAAGGTGCATGTGCCCAGAAGCTCCCTTCGTCTTCAGCACCATGCAAGATGAGTCCGCTCTGTCATAATGAAGGACCCATGGAACAACATGATCCTACTCTTGCCTCTGCAAAAATTCATGTCCTTGACCTCTGTCTAAGGAAAGCACTGTGCCTCTGCTCCATGTTCCAACTTCTATGCTGGCTTCCTTCATGCGGCTTGGGTACTTCGCCAAGTTATACCCAAGTTACTCCGCTCCTCGTTTTTGCATTGAGTCGATGGTGGCCCTCGCGCCCACCATCCCACGGGTCAACCCTCCCTTGAGTCCGATCTCCATATCGACTCCAAGTGTGCCTTCATTTGGGTTGCTTTGGGTCGCTCCCCCACTTGATCTCGCAATGCATCCACTAATGCATTCTCTCAAGCGAGATCATGCAACGACTCCTCGCTGCTTGCTCAGTCCATTGAGCTTCGTGGAGTCGTTGTTTGTTGAGGTACTCCTCCTCAACATGTGAGGTCCGTCCCACATGATTCTCCCTCTAGAGAGCCAGGACTTATCCCTCCTGGATAACTGTCCCATTGGAGCAATATCTCTCTTCGTTTCGGAGACTACCATCCCCTTGGACTACTCCGATCTGCTGAACAAACTGTGTATTGTTCTGTCTCCTGCAAACGCACTTGCTAGATTGCGACTCCACGTCAATATAGCCCCCGCTGAACCACTCAAGGCCTAGCAACATGCTGAACTCATTGTACACTTCAGCCTCCTACGTACGTATCCTTCACATGCTGAAGAGAAAGTTTCAATGCTCCATGGCGCTAAGTTTCGATTGCCTTGGGATGGCCGCGAACATTTCATCGTCCGCATACAAGCCCATGCATGAGTACCGAATTCTTTGAGTTAGCAATTCCCCTCACCTCTATGAGCTTTGCATAACTCTTTCGATCGCTGAGCAACTCATTCCACCTTGCATGGTCTCATTCTTTACCAAGCGCCTCGCTTGCCTTGAGCACCATCAAGTATGGTTGTCAACGTTGAGCTGTAGCTCAAACTCAACCATCCCAACCTTTGTGCGCTCCACATTCTTCCAGGCTTGCTTGTTCTCGTGGTGCCTCTTGCGCGAAGGGTTGGCCATTCCTCTGAATGCCAATCTCAGATGCCTGCTCCTCCGAGCGACTCCTTTTCCCTACATCTCCATGCCCGTTTTCCCCCAAATGGTCGCGCGTATGCTGACTACCCTCAATGCAGCCCCGCTAGGTCCCCCACGTTTGCATGCTAAGTGTTTCTATGAGTGCTTGTCCTGCTCTGATACCATCTGTCACGAACTTAGCTAGTTTTGCCTAAGTCATGTGGCACCCTTACGTGTCCGTTCGCAAAGGTCAGCCTCCCCGAAGCCTCCAATTGTCCCTTAGGACCAACAAAAGAGAGAACGGGTTAGAGAGAACACCTCAATCGGGATCCATAAGCAAACATCTCTGAAAAATACTTCATAGACAATGCAAATTATGAACAGACTTTACAACCTCTGAACAGTTGCACAACAAAGGGTAAAATGGCCCATTACAGATCAAAAATCTCTCGCACGTGTCCACATGACACAACCTTTATTTACAAGCCTAAAGAGGCCACCAACCCAACTAAAATAGGACTATTAAGCCTTCGGCCGTCCCTATACAAGTTGTACAAGGCATGAACATACCAAAAGATACGGACATACATAAGTATTACATCAAACATCCTATTTAGAAGTTTGTCCGTGATAGCCAGGACCCCGGAAATCCGGGAGATGACATTTTTTAGCTCCTAATTCAAACTAGTTTGGAGCCTATGAATACCCATCCCATCCCTAGGTAAAACACAGAACCACAGAGAGATTAAAAGAGAGAAAACACTGCTGTAATCTCTAGAATTTCCCTCCTCTATCTTAAGTGTTAGAATTCTGTTTAAGAGAGGAGAGTGAGTGCTTGTAAGGGTTGTCTCCTAAACCCGGTAAAGGAGAAGAGGGGTGTAAGAAGGAGGTTGATCTTCGCCTAGTAAAGGAAGATCGTTAGTGGATGCCGGTGGCCTTGACGGAAGAGGAATCGGAGGAGTGGATGTAGGTTATGATTGACCGAACCACTATAAACTCTCATCTTTTTTTGTTTGCATTTATTCTTGCTGCTTATCTTACTGCAAACCTCTAAATGTGCTTTACTTCCTCATTACTTTTGCTGCACTCATTTACGAACTCGCTTTCAAGTTAAGTTTCCGAAAACAGTTTTACGTCGGTAACGATTTCATCATACGAACATAGTTTTAAACGTCGAAAGTTTTCCGTTGCACTCATTCACCCCCCCCCCCCTCTTAGTGCTCTTGATCGTAACAATCAATGGTATATGAAATATTTCAAAGTGTATCAATGGCGTATGAACACTTTAGAGGCATAAGAAGCATTTTGAAACATATCAATAACATATAAAATGTTTCGGAGCATATCAATGACATATGAAATATTTCGAAACATATCAAAGAACAAATATGAAACAAAAGTTCAAACATCGTATTTGACATTTTATTCATTTCATTGTTATCCAAAGCACATATAGAAATACATAACCAAAGCTCTGGATATCATATCAAACATATAGATGGTGAAGTGGGATCATAACATAATATGGTACATCCATTTCTAAATGACCACCAAACATAAGTCTCCCATATTTGGGAGCTCCATCCACCCACGTTTGAGTGAAGTCATAGGAGGCCGGCAGAGCTTCGCAGGCTCTAAGCATAATTCCCTTTATTATTTCTGGTAAAGATTTACAGTATCCCACAAACACCAGAGTACGAAAGAATAGTGTGAATAATAAAATTAGCATATATCGGAAGCATATGTGGAACAACAAAAGTACATGTGCCTTTATGAGTTAATACAATGCAAACATAATATTTCATAATTATATTCAAATTTCAAAGGAAATAAAGGCAAGAGCATACAAGGATTTTGGCATATATCGAAAGCATATGTAGAACAACGAAACATATATGTGCCCATACGAAACAATGTGATGCAACATAAATTTTACATATTTGGTTTCAAGTATTGCAAACAATTTAAGGACAAGAGTATATAAGGATTCCAAATAAACACATATAGCATAATTATCGTAAGAATACTTGTCACACCCCCTGAATTTAATTTTCATTCAAGAGGTGTGAACCTAACTCAAAATTAATAATATTATAATTCAATAAACAATCTAGGATCCAAACACACATTTGAGTCCCCTAAGAAAACATTCAAGTAAAAAATTTACCTCTATAATCCACAATTCATAAAAACCTGTGTAGTTTATAATCATACATCATATCACTTAATGATTCATAAAATCCAAAGCCAACTCAACTATACCATAACCACATTATAAAATTCATAAGCCTGGGAATCTATACAATCACAAAACCAACATGTACAATATGTACCACATGTTTATATCACTACACAATTTAAACTTAACATTCTCAAAATCCCGATATGAGAGGTACTTTTCAAACATTTATAAGATACATCAATCTAAATTTGTCGTTAATATTTCATTACATACAAAATATACTTATAGATCAACCACCTTTCAACTACAAAAGATTTGTCCCAAAAAATCTTTTAGTTTTCCACTGCCTTAGCCCAATTTAAACATTTTAGCGAGCAACCAGCTATAATGAAAAAAATTATATAGCAACAGAGTGAGCATATAAAGCTCAGCAAGCGACTAACATATCCATGACAAAGAGGATAATTTCAAACAAATAAGGTTTCAAAATATAAGGCAAAGATACAAGAGTTCAAAGATAGCCACTCGTCGAATATAGAATTATAATGTCGTATCGTTCGAAGCATGTTTTGTTCATAACAATAGAGTAAGGGCTAATTGGAGCATATCATTGGCACAAGGAGCATATCCATGACATATGGAATATTTCAAAGTATATCAAAGATGTATAAATATTTCGAAGCATATCAAAGAACAAATATGAAATAGAAGCTCAAATGACACATATGATGTTGCATTCATTTCATTCTTATCCAAAGCGTACATAGAAACACATAACCAAAGCTTTGGATATCATGTCAAACATATAAAAGGTGAAGTGAGATCATAACATAATATGGTTCATTCATTTCTGAATGACTACCAAACATAAGCCTCCCAAGTGCGGGAGCTCCATCCACCCATGTTTGAGTGAAGTCATAGGGGGCCGACAAAGCATCGCGGGCTCTAAGCATAACTCCCTTTATCATTTCTGGTAAAGATTCAAATTTATCCCATAAATACCAGAGTACAAAAGGATAGTGTGAAGAATAAAATTTGGACATATCAGAAACATATGCGGAACAACGGAATGAATGTGCCTATACGAAACATTATGATACAAACATGAGCTTTACATAATAAAATCAAGTATGTAAATAATTAAAGGACAAGAGTATACAGGAATTTAAAGCAATAATGTAAAGCTCAATTGAAGTAAGGGTTTTTGCTAAAATCAATTTTCAAAGAAAAGAAACGAGAATAGGTGAAATCGACCAAAGCTCAATTTTGGCAAAATTTGAGAGGCATAATGTATGAATTATTTAGATAACCAATTTTACTCCAATTTATACAAAATAGGTGTCATTTGAAATATGTGTCAATCCAGTTTTAGATAAATTAAGTTTTGTATGAGTTGGAGTTTACAATAGGGAGTTACAGATAATTTCGTAGCGAAAGGTCCAAAAACATCAACTCTATTTATTGAATCCACAGCATCGATGAAAATAGATGTTTCAGTTCCTATTTGTATTCCAAAAATTTTAAAAATATTTTTGAGTCTAGTTTCAAATAAATCATACTTTGCATGAATATGAGTTCCTAGCAGAAAGTTAAAATTAGTTTAGCAACCAAAGGTTAGAAATTACAGTCCCTATTTTACAAAATCTGTAGGGTTAATTGAAACAGAAGTTTGAGTAGGCATTTAAACTCTAAATCATTAAATCTAGGTATCAAAATAACGATCTTTGTGCTACTTTTAAATGGATTAGGTTTTGCCTAAATTAGAATTTGGTGCTCAAAATTAGGTCCGAAATAATGCATAGAGGTCAGATTATCGAAAAATTATAGATTCATGGCTTTGTATCAAAATGAAAGAAATGTATGGTGCTAAGTAGAAATCCTTCGAAATATGTAGAATTAAAGTGAAAATAGAGATTAGGATTACTGTGGGATCGGGTTAGAATGCTTGCCTTAGAAAAGTTTGATTCCCAAATGTGGGGAAATTGATGCAAAATCTCAAGCAAAATAAAGCTTCTTCTTCTTCTTCTTCTTCTTCTTCTTCTTCAATTCTTCTTCCCTTCTCTTCTCAAACCCATGCTAGTGTTGAATCTCGGATTTTGATGATGAAGTCAATTGTCATTTGGTTATCTAATTCGTATGTTGAGATAAGTGTATAGGATTAACTACGATGGTAGTAAAACATGCAGCAGGTGTTAAGCTGGAGTCAAGACCAAGATCACGTTGGGGGTTCGAGAGTTCATCGGAAGTCCGGACGGTCGTCAGAGGTTCTGTGGGAATAATCCGAGAAGTTCAGGAGCTTGCCAAAGAAGCTCGTCGAAACTCGTCAAGAGGATCGTCACAAGTCCAGGAGTTTGCCGGGAGTCCGCCGGAGCATCGCCAAGGGTTCGTCGGATGTTCGCCGGAAGTTCGTCGGAAGAAGTGATTGACGCACCAGAACATGATCTGCAGTATTGATGTCTTAATTATCATAGTTAGCATATAGATTAAGTTAGGATTAGAAGGTGATCCCATTAACTTAATCTAGGGCCAATTGGGCCCTTGGTGGATCAACCCATTCGAACCCAGAATTCTTGACCGTCGGTGGCACCGCCTAGGAGACTCAGTCTCCCAAGAGTTCTAGGTAGTAGTACTGCCCCTATCAGGCAGTGATACCGCCAATAGTTATTACTGCTAGTGGTGGTACCACCCCTGTCAAGCGGTGGTACCGTATGAGCTCAGTCTCCGAGCGATGTCAGACAGTAGTAACCCCTAGACTGAGCGGTAGTATCGCTTAATGATAGATGATAGGTGGTAGTACTGCCCAGTTATGGCAGTGGTACTGTCAGGACCCCGAAAATCCTGGAATGGACACTTTTGAGCTCCGAATTCAAACTGATTGGGGCATATATAAACCCCACCCTTTCCTGCATGAAATGGAATCGAAAGCTTACTTTTATTCTGAGTATTTGAGAGCTTAAAAGTATTGTAAAAGGCTAGAGTTCCTTTCCCTCTTTTTTCTAAGTCTTGATCATTCAAGAGATGAGTGAAAACTTATAAGGGTTGTCTTCTAAGCCCGTCAAAAGGAGAAAAGCTATAAAAAGGTGGTTGGCCTTTGCCTATTGAAGGAAGGTCTCTAGTGGACGTCGGTGACCTCGTTGGAGGAGGAAGCCAAAAGTGGATGTAGGTCAAGATTGACCGAACCACTCTAAATCTTGGTTTGCATTTATATTCTGCTCTTTATCTTAACTACAAACTGCCTCCGTTGCTTTATATCAACTATACTTCCGTTTGCTCTCAAGTTAAAGATATTTCAAAATGGTTTTCATACGAAGTCTTTTTGAACCGACGAAAGTTTTCTGCTACACGAATTCACCCCCCCCCCACACACCCCCCCCCCCCCCCCCCTCCTCTTAATTGTAAACTACCTCCATTCTTTATCTTAATTGCATTATGCTCTTTATCTTAATTACAAACTGCCTCCGTTGTTTTACATCAACTATACTTCTGTTTGCTCTCAAGTTAAAGATCTTTCCGAAACGGTTCTTGTATGAAGTCTTTTTGAATCTACAAAAGTTTTTCGCTACACTAATTCACCCCCCCCCCCCCCTCTTAGTGCTCTTGATCCTAATAATTGGTATCAGAGCGGGTTCAGTCTTAGTTGGATTAAAACCCAAGAGAGATGACATATGCCGGAAACTAAGAGGGTCACTCTATTATATGTCCGCCCATGTTCAATGGGATATACTACACTTATTGGAAGATCTGAATGAGGATCTTCCTTATTTTCATAGATTTTAAACTTTGGAATATTGTTGAAAATGGATTTTCAAAGTCTTTTCTTCCAATGATCAATTGGAATGAATTGGAGAGAAGACTTTCGCTCTAAATGCAAAGGATATGAATGTCTTATTTTGTGCACTTGATAAAAACGAGTTCAATTGTGTTTCGATTTGTGAAACTGCATTTGATATTTGGCATACACTCAAAGTGACTCACGAAGGCACTAATAGAGTGAAAGAGTCAAAAATCAATCTTTTAGTACATTCTTATGAACTTTTTCAAATGAAACTGAGCAAGACCATAGGTGACATATACACCTGTTTCACGGATGTCGTCAATGGTCTAAAAGGACTCGGTAAAAGTTTTTCGGATTTCGAGCTTGTTAATAAAATTCTAAGATCTCTTCCAAAGAGTTGGGACCCTAAAGTCACTGTTATTCAAGAGGCTAAAGATTTAAACAACTTCCCTCTTGAAGAATTAATCGGGTCATTAATGACCTACGAAATGACTTGCAAAGCTCATGAAGAGTATGAGGACACCCTTCCAAAGAACATGAAGGATATGACACTTAGAACTCAAGAAAACCACTTGAAAGAAAACTTAAGTGATGAGGACTTTGACGATGACTCGAGACTTCTAACAAGAAAATTTAAAAAATTCATTAAAAGAAATAAATTTAAAAATGACACTAAAAATAAATTTGAACCCAAAAAGGACTAAGTTATTTGTAATGAATGCAAGAAGCTGGGACACTATAAAAGTGATTGTCCCCAAGCCATGCAGAGAACACCAAAAAAGAAGGCGCTCAAAGCAACATGAGATGATTCAAGTGCATCCAAAGAAGAGGAATCCAACACCGAGCAAGTTGCTTATTATGCACTCATGGCCATTGGAGAGGAGGTATCAAATTTAATTGATACAGATTTATCATTTGATGAATTGTTAAATGCTTTTCATGTTTTATTTGATGAATGTAAAATAATTAGTATAAGATATAAATTATTAAAAAATAAGCATGATATTCTTGTTAGTAATTTTGATAAATTAAAAATTGAACATAATGATAGTTTAGTTCCATATACGAAATGCCATGACTTAGAAGTACTCCAAAAGGAAAACTTGCTGCTCAAGGACACCTTGAAGAAATTCGAGGTTGGTAGCAAGTCCTTGAATATGATCCTTATCGATAAGGATCACGTTCCTAAAAGAAATGGAATTGGATTTGTGAGAAGCTCTCACCAAAATCCAACCATTTTCATTAAAGGCCCTATCTTGCATGTTTCACACCAAAACAAGTGCAACTTTTGTTGCAAACATGGACATAGAACTTATTATTGTCCATTCAAGAAGATTAGTCATAACAAATTGATTTGGGTTCCTAAAGGAACCACAATAAATTTCATGCAACATAACAAACAATTTAGATCAGTTTTTGAGGCACCCAAGATTAAATGGGTACCTAAAAATCATCCTTTTTTGTAGAAACATATATCACCACAAGTTAGGAGCAAGAGATGATACCTTAATAGTGGATTCTCAAGGCATATGACCGGAGATCCATCTCAATTCTCTAAGCTCACTAAAGGCTATGTTACATTCGGAGACAACAACAAAGGTAAAATCATTGGCAAAGGAACTATAGGTAACAAATCTAACTTCTTTATTGAAGATGTTTTGTTAGTTGATGGTTTAAAATATAACCTCTTGAGCATTAGTCAATTGTGTGATAAAGGATATATTGTCAAATTCGAATCTAATGCTTGCATCATTGAAAAATCACACAAAAACACATCTATGATTGCATTAAAATAAAATAACATATATACCATTAACATCAATGATCTTTGTAATGAAATATGTTTCTCGGTTTTGAATGACGATGCTTGGCTTTGGCATAGGAGATTAGGTCATGCTAGTATGAAACTAATCACCCAAATTTCATCCAAAGAACTTGTAAGGGGAATTCCTTATATCAAGTTCATCAAAGATAATATGTGTGATGCTTGTCAATTAGGAAAATAAATAAAGGGTAGCTTCAAATCTAAGAACCAAATAAGCACCTCTAGACCATTGCAATTGATCCATATGGACTTATTCAGACCAATCTCTAAATCAAGCCTAGGAGGTAGCAAATACGCTTTTGTTATTGTAGATGATTATAGTAGATACATATGGACTTATTTCTTGAAACACAAAAGTGAATGATTTAGATATTTGACCAAGTTTTGTAAACTTGTTCAAAATGAAAAGGATTCTATGATTTCATTAATTCGAAGTGATCATGGTGGTGAATTTCAAAACTATGATTTCTAGGAATTTTATGAATCTAATGGATACAACCACAACTTCTCTACTCCAAGAAATCCTCAAAAAAATAGAGTAGTTGAAAGAAAGAATAGAAATTTACAAGAAATGACAAGAACCATGTTGAATGAACATAGTCTACCCAAATATTCTTGGGCTGAAGCCGTAAACATGGCATGCTATGTTATGAATAGAATTCTAGTAAGACCCTTACTCATCAAAACCCCTTATGAGTTGTGGAACAACAAAAAAACCCAATGTTTCATATTTTAAAGTTTTTGGGTATAAATGTTTTATATTGAATGAAAAAGATGCCTTAGGAAAATTTGATGCTAAATCCGATGAAGGAATTTTTCTTGGTTATTCCTCAATTTCTAAAGCATTTTGTATCTTCAATAAAAGAACTTTAATTATAGAAGAATCTATTCATGTTGTTTTCAATGAGATTTTCGAAATCAAGAAAAATGATTTTGATGATGATGTTAATTTTGATTCCTTGAATTTAAATGAAACCCCTTCTCCAACTAGCAACTTGGATGCATCCACTTCTGAAACATCCTTACCCAAGGATTGAAAGTATATAGATGCTCATCATAAGGAGCTAATCATATGAGACACATATAAGGGGATTCAAACATGTTCTTCTCTTAAAAGTTTTTGTGTAAACTCTGATTTTCTCTCTTAAATTGAACATAAATGTATTGACAAAGCTATGAAAGATGATTCATGGATTATCACAATGCAAGATGAGTTAAATCAATTTGAGAGAAATGAGGTATGAAAGCTTGTTCTTAGGCCAAATGGTTATTTAGTTATTGGTACTAAATGGGTCTTTAGAAACAAGCAAGATGAATCTGGTATCGTGGTTAGAAACAAGACTAGATTAGTGGCCAAATGTTTCAACCAAGAAGAAGATATCGATCACGAAGAAACCTTTGCTCCTGTGGCTCGATTAGAAACCATAAGGATGCTTCTTGCCTATGCTAGTAGTAGTAATTTTAAATTGTTTCAAATGGATGTTAAAAGCGCTTTTCTTAATGGCTTTATTTCCGAAGAAGTTTATGTTGAACAACCTCCCGAATTTGAAAATAATAGTCTCTCTAATCATGTGTTTAAATTAACTAAAGCTCTCAATGGTTTAAAATAAGCCCCAAGGGCTTAGTATGAGAGACTTAGCTCTTTTCTTATTGAAAATAATTTCTCTAAAGGCAAGGTTGATACTATATTGTTTATCAAAAATTTTGAAAATAATTTTCTCATTGTTCATATTTATGCTGATGATATTATCTTTGGTTCTACGAACGAATCTCTTTGTGAATCTTTTGCTAAAACTATGAGCCTTGAATTTGAAATGAGTTTGATGGGAGAATTAACCTTCTTTTTATGCTTACAAATTAAGCAACTAAGTAATGTCATCTTTATTAGTCAAACTAAATGCGCTTTAGATTTGCTAAAAAGATTTAATATGGATAGCTCAAAAGCTATCAACACTCCTATGAGCACCTCCACTAAGTTCGAAATTGATGAAAGTGAAAGAAGTTTTGATCAAAAAACTTATAGGGATAGATAGGAAGTTTACTTTACCTCACTACAACTAGACCAAATATCATGTTCAATGTAGGACTTTGTGCTAGGTTTCAATCGAATCCTGAGATATCTCATCTCAAAGCAGTTAAAAGAATACTTAGATATCTTAAAGGTACCATAAATCTAGGATTATGGTATCCAAAATCCGAGAATTTTGAGCTAATTGCTTATGCTGATGCAGATTTTGCTAAGTGTAGACTAGATAGAAAAAGCATATCAGGAACATATCAATTTTTAGGACATGCCCTTGTTTCCTGGTCATCTAAGAAATCAAACTCGATTGCACTATCAACAACCGAAGTTGAATATATTGAAGCTAGTGCATGCTGTGCACAAGTTGTGTAGATGAAAAACACCTTAGAAGATTATAAAGTTTATCTTAAAAATATTCACATTAAATGTGATAACACAAGTGTAATATGCTTAACAAAGAATCTCATTCAACACTCAAGAACAAAGCATATTGATATTAGATATCACTTTATATGAGATCATGTCACTAATCATGATGTAATTATAGAGTTCATTGATACTAAACATTAACTAACTAATATTTTTACAAAGCCTTTAAGTGAAAAACAATTTGATTTCATTATAAGAGAATTAGAAATGTTGATTTGTCCGAATACATGAACTTATTAAATTAGTTTTTTGGACTTTCTTTATTCTATGATCAATCACTTAATGTTGAAAATTTTATAATATGAATTTTACTTGACTATATGCTTCAATAACATGTTGGAAATTGTGTCTTGATTTCCATGATGATAAGCATGTTTTACTTTCATGATTATGTTTGAAAAGCTATGGCAAAACTTTGTCCGAATGCATGAATTTGTTAAACTTCATTTTCGAACTTTCTTGATCCTAACAATGCATGATTTTGTATTTCTTTTCCAGATTAAATGTATTTCTTGAATGGAACTTTCATGAGCCTATGTTATATCAAGTTTATTTCATATTAATGCTCCATGATTTTTGACATATGGAATTGATTAACAAATGCATCACTTATAGATTTACCTCGTGAAAAATAATTTTTAATCGATAAATGGATTTGATGAAATGAATTCCTTCTTGATGAAGGAAGACTTTTTTTTTAAAATGAACACTTGCAAGAATTTAATTTCACATGTATATTTTGATTCTTGTAAAAATGAAGCATGATTTAATCTCTTATCATTTTTAACTTCATTCAAAGTTAGTTCATAATAGCTTTCCTCCTTCATGCAAACGTTAATGACAAATAAAGAAGAAGTAATGAAAGCTATCTCCTTAATGGACTTTTGAATGATACTATGCCATGATTGCTTGAAAAATAATTTATATGAATGATATCTTATGGTTGAAAAATAACATGAATCTTTATCACACTTATTACTATACTTGAAATATGCTTGAATCGTTCTCCTTTTTGTTGATGATAAAGGGGGAGAAATATGTGGTAAATTAATGATAGAATGAATTGCTATGATAGCTATATTTGCATTAATGATAAGATATCTAGAGCTTACATTGTAATTTTATAATGTTGATATCTTGCCATATGATGAATTGCTATGATTGCCATATTTACATCATGTTAAGATATCTAGAGCTTATATCGCAATCTTACAAATTGATATCTTGTCATGTGATGAATTGTTATGATTGCTATCTTTCACATATGAAATATAAGACTTGAAAATGGATGTCAGGCCTTGACATCATTTTCAGAAAGATACATCATGATAGGAATCATGATGGGGGGTATTGATAAGTTTAAATGAACTTAACTTATCAATATGTCTCTTGAATTCAAAAGCTTTGAATTCAAGAATGACTTATCTCAAGTATGGCATATAGATAGGGGGAGTTAAGATTAACTCCGTCATCAATTGATTGTCATCATCAAAAAATAGGAGATTGTTGAATATTAGATTTTGATGATGAAGTCAATTATCATTTGGTTATCTAATTCGTATGTTAAGATAAGTGTGCAGGATTAACTACGATGGCAGTAAGACATGCAGTAGGTGTTAAGCCAAAGTCAAGACCAAGACCATGTTGGGGGTTCGAGAGTCCGTCGGAAGTCCAGATGGTCGTCGAAGGTTCTACGGGAACAATCCGAGAAGTCCAGGAGCTTGCTAAAGAAGCTCGTCGGAACTCGCCAAGAGGATCGTCACAAGTCCAGGAGTTTGCCGGGAGTCCGCCGGAGCATCGTCGAGGGTTCGTCGGATGTTTGCCGGAAGTTCGCCTAAAGCTCGCCGAAAGAAGCTATTGATGCACCGAAACACGATCTGCAGCATTGATGTCTTAATTGTCATAGTTAGCATGTAGATTAAGTTAGGATTGGGAGGTAATCCCATTAACTTAATCTGGGGCCAATTGAACCCTTGGTAGACCCAAATTGGGCTGAATGGATCAGCCCATTCGGACTCAGAATTCCTGACCGACGGTGGCACCGCCCAGGAGACTCGGTCCCCCAAGAGTTATGGGCGATAGTACCGCCCCTGTTAGGCAGTGGTACCATCGGCAATTATTACTGCCAGCGGTGGTACCGCCCCTGTCAGGCAGTGGTACCACCTAAGCTCAGTTTCAGAGCGATATTAGGCGGCAGTACCGCTAAGTGATAGATGATAAGCGGTAGTACCACCCAGTTATGGCGGTGGTGCCGTCAAGACCCCGAAAATCCGGGAATGGACACTTTTGAGCTCCGAATTCAAATTGATTGGGGCCTATATAAACCCCATCATTTCTTGCATGAAAGGGAACCGAAAGCTTGCTTTTATTCTGAGTATTTGAGAGCTTAAAAGTATTGTAAAAGGCTAGAGTTCCTCTCCCTCTTTTTTCTAAGTCTTAATCATTCAAGAGAGGAGTGAAAACTTATAAAGGTTGTCTCCTAAGCTCATCAAAATGAGAAAAGCTGTAAAAGGATGGTTGGCCTTCGCCTATTAAAGGAAGGCCTCTAGTGGACGTCGGTGACCTCATCGGAGGAGGAAGCCAAAAGTGGATGTAGGTCAAGATTAACCGAACCACTCTAAATCTTGGTTTGTATTTACATTCTGCTCTTTATCTTAACTACAAACTGCCTCCGTTACTTTACATCAACTATACTTTCGTTTGCTCTCAAGTTAAAGATCTTTCCAAAATGGTTTTCGTACGAAGTCTTTTTGAACTGACGAAAGTTTTCTGCTATACTAATTCAACCCCCCCCCCCCCCCCCTCCCCTCTTAGTGCTCTTGATCCTAACAGTTGGTTGCATCAAGTATCCCTCCTTTGTTAAGTTATCCTTTAATTTCTCATCTAATTACTTGGGTTTGACTAACACAAGCGTTGCAAGGTGGCAAGCATGCATGAAAGAGGCTTATGTGTCATCTATAGAATAAGCATAGGTAGCACCATACTTAGGTTAGCTAGTGACATATGTCCTCCATTTTTTTTTAAACTTAATGTGAATCTTTGACAAATCATATCAATTTTCTAAGATTCACATTTAGGTCCCAAGCAATAAACTTCTAATATAAAATTATTTAATACAAAAATTTATTAGCTAATCCTCATATTTACAAACAAGCATCTAAAAAGTTTTTAAAAATCGGGGATGTTACAACACTAGATGAAATCAATTTTCAAAAGAAATAAAACAAAAATAGGTAAAATCGACCAAAGTTTGATTTTGGAAGAATTTGAGAGGCACATTTAACAAATAATTTAAACTATCCAATTTTGCTCCAATTTAGTCAAAAAGGATATCATTGGAAAGATATTTTAATCTACTTTCAGATAAAATTAATTTTGTATCAATTGAAGTTTCTAACAGAGAGTTACAAATAATTTGGTAACCAAAGGTCAGAAAATAAAATCTCTGTTTTGCAGAATTTGTAGGGTTAGCTTCAATAGATAACTGAGCAAGCATTTAGACTCTAAATCTTTCAAACTAAGTATCAAAAGAAAGAATAATAAGTCTAGCTTCTAACAAAATAAGTTGTGCATAAATCAGAGTTTATAACCGAGACTTATAAGTAGTTTACTATCCAAAGTTCAGAAGTTATGGTTCCTATTTTACAGAATATGTAGGGTTAATTGAAATAGAAGTTTGGGTAGGTAATTGGTGTCCAAATCTTTTAATCTTAGTGTCAAAAGAAAGGTCTAAGAGTTCAATTTCAAATGAATTAAGTTTCGACTAAATCAAGTTTGGTGCTAAAAGTTATGTCCAAAACAATGTATAGAGGTCAGTTTACCGAAAAGTTTAAGTAAAAATTTAAAGTATATATATATATATATATATATATATATATATATATTTGTATATATATATATATATATATTTGTATATATATATATATATATATTTGTATATATATATATATATTTATATATATATATATATATATATATATATATATATATATTTGTATATATATATATATATATATATTTGTATATATATATATATTTGTATATATATATATATTTGTATATATTTGTATATATATATATATTTTATATTTGTATATATATATATATATATATATATATACAAATATATATATATATATACAAATATATATATATATATATATATATATATATGTATATATGTATATATATATGTATGTATATATATATATATGTATGTATATATATATATATATATATATATATATATGTATGTATATATACATATATAGGGGTCTGATAGGGATCAGATACATATGTGATTGACTTTAGGTGTCATGCAAGCCAATCAAGTGAGTGGTGGCACATGTGACATGATATGCACTTTTTTTACTTATTATTATTATTATAATATTTTCTCACTTTATATTGCTTATTGCATATATATATATATATATATATATATATATATATATAAGTGATTGACTTTTTTAGTCAAACAAAATATGCATTAGACTTGCTAAAAAGGTCTAATATAGATAGTTAAAAAGCTATTAACACTCCTATAAGTACCTCCACTAAGTTAAACATTGACGAAAGTGGAGAAAGCTTTGATTAAAAAGCTTATAGGAGTATGATAGGTAGTTTACTATATCTCACCGCAACTAGGCCGGATATCATGTTTAATGTATGACTTTGTGCTAGGTTTTAATTTAATCCTAAGATATCTCATCTTAAAGCAGTTAAAAGAATTCTTAGATATCTTAAAGGAACCACTAATCTAGTATTATGGTATCTAAAATCTGAGAAATTTAAACTAATTGCTTATGCTAATACGGATCTTACTGGATGTAGAATAGATAAAAAAAGTACATCCGGAACATGTCAATTCTTAGGTCATGCACTTGTCTCTTGGTCTTCCAAGAAGCAAAACTCGGTTGCACTATCTACAACCGAAGCCGAATACATAGTTGCTAGTGCATGTTGTACACAAGTTGTATGGATAAAAAATACATTAGAAGATTATAAGATTCACCTTAAGAACATTCCCATAAAATGTAACAATACAGGTGTAATATGTTTAACGAAAAATCCTATTTAACACTCTAGAACTAAACATATTGACATTAGGCATCACTTTATATGAGATCATGTCAAGAATCATGATGTAATCCTAGAGTTGATTGATACGAAATATCAATTAGCTGACATATTTACAAAACCTTTAAGTAAAGAACAATTTGATTTTATTAGAAGTGAGTTAGGAATGTTAAGTTGTCCAAATGCATGAATTTGATGTATATCTTTTCCGGACTTTCTCAATTCTATAAAGCTTTTATGAAATTATTTCATAAATAAGGCTTTCATAAAATCTGAAATATGAATCTACTAAGTATCAAATTTATTTCATAAAAAACTTAATGATGTTTGATACATGAAATTCATTGACAAATGCATTTCTCACAAATTTTACTCTTATAAATTTTTAATGAGAAATGGATTTGATATGATGCTCCTGAAGTTTTTCGTAAATTTCTCTTTCATGTGATACTCCTCTCCCATTAATTCTTCCTTATTCTTGTCATGAAAGATGAATTTTATGAATTCTAATTGATATCTTGATCCTTGAAAGATGAATTTTCATGTGTGATGATTACTTGCAAGAATGGCGATTTGATTTCACATGATATTTTGATTCAAATTATTTCAAAATATTAGTTCTCAATGGATTCCCTCTTTACCTTCCTTCCTTTTCTTCATGCAATTTTTTTATGACAAAGGGAGATAAGTTGATGGAATCTATCTCTTTAATGTTGATAACTTTTACTGTTGAGAACTTTTGAATATTATCATGCAATGATGCAATATCGATTGGATAAATTAGTGTGAAACTTGAATGAATTTTTACCACACTTATATTGTTGAATTATTCTCCTTTTTGTTGATGACAAAGGGGGAGAAATAATACCAAAATGTGATAAAATTGATGACAAAATTGGCATTGTAAATGTATGCAATGTATCATATCGTAAATGATTATCATAAATACTTGTATGTATGCTTGAAATATGATTGGTATCGTCAAATACAAATGCTTGAAACATATCGAAATATGACATGATTACTTACAAATGTTTTAATTCCTAATATCATGCTTGATTTCGTATCAAAATGATAAATGTCTATCATTATGATTACCGTGCTTTATTTCATATTGGAATCATGCCTCGATTTGATGAATCATCATCTTGAAAATTTCATATTTGAAAATTTTATCATATGAAAAAATGATGATTGTTTGTCATTTTTCCATATTGAACTTAAAAATGGATGTCATGCCTTGACATCATTTTTATTGATAAATACGTGGCATCATATTTTGAGATTGGTAAATCATGATAAGAATCATGATGTGCAAGTTGATAAGTTTAAATGAACTTAACTTATCAGTTTGATTCTTGAATTCAAGAATGTCTTTTCTTAAGTATGACATATAGATAGGGGGAGTTAAGGTTAACTCCGTCACCAATTGATTGTTATCATAAAAAAGTGAGAGATTATTGAATCTCATATTTTGATGATGAAATCAATTGTAAATTATTTGATTTAATCTATATGTTGAGAAAAGTGTGCAGGATTAGCTACGATAATAGTAATACATAAAGCAGGTATTGTACTAGAGTCAAGATCGAGATCTCGTTGGGAGTTCAAGAGTTCATCAAAAGTCCGGATGCTCGTCGGAAGTTCTACTAGAACCAACCGAGAAGTCCAGGAGCTTACCAAAGAAGCTTGTCAGAACTCGCCAAGAAGATTGTCGTAAAGTCTAGGAGCTTGTCGGGAGTCTGTCGAAACATTGTCGGGAGTTCATCCGAAGTTCGTTGGAAGATCGTCGGAAGCTCGCCGGAAGAGCAATTGACGTACCGGAATAAGAGTGCTTTAATTATGTCTTAGTTATTATAGTTAGATCAAAAATAAAGTTAGGATTAGGAGGTAATCCCACTAACTTAGTTAGGGGCCAACTAGGCCCTTAATAGGGCTGAATTGGGCTGGATTGAACATCCCATTCAGCACCTGAAATCATGATCAGTGGTGCCACCGCTTGGGGGACCCAGTCTCCCATGTGGTCTGGGCGGTGGTACCGTTGGTAGTTAATGCTACCAGTGGTAGTACCGCCCTTGTCAGGTGGTGGTACCGCCAGAGCTTGGTCTCCGAGCTCTATCAGGCAGTTGTACTACCCAAACTAGGCGGTGGTACTGCCTAGTGTCAGACTGCAGGTGATAGTACAGCCTAGTAATGGCGGTGGTACCGCTAGTACCCCGAAATCCGGGGATGTGATACTTTTTTGTTCCAATTTTAAAGCCCTTGGGGCATATAAATACCTCACCATTTTCTACATGAAAGGGCATGAAAGTATTAGCATAATCTTGAGTCTTTGAAGTATTAAAGTGTTGTAAAAGTGCTAGAGTCCTCCTCCCTTTCGAAGTGTTGATATCGTTCAAGAGAGGTGTGAGACTTGTAAAGGTTATCTCCTAAACCCGTGAAAAATAAAAAGCATTGTTAAGAGGTGGTTGGTCTTCGCCTATTGAAAGAAGATCATTAGTGGATGCTGGTGACCTCGATGGAGGAGGAATCGGAAGTGGATATAAGTCACAATGACCAAATCACTCTAAAGTATGGTTTGCTTTACAATTTGTTCAATTTACATTATTACAAACTTCCTTAACCTTCTCTTTGCACTTTTACGAAAGATTTCAAGTTTAATTTTTTTTCTGTAATGGATTAAATCGAAACAAATATTTTTCAGAATCAATGCTTTTCTTCGCTGCACTAATTCACCCCCCCCCCCTCTTAGTGCCGCTCTTGATCCTAACAATTATCAAACAACGATTCCATCATCCTAGTGGTTTATCTAGTCCTTAGACTTGAGACACTAAGGATGTCCTATATGAATACTTCACTCTTTGATACCGGACTTATAGGTCTAGGAGTTTCAGATCTAACACAACCGATCATCGAGAGTAGCAATTAATCTTATGAGGACTATTGAGTATCGATAGAGGATCATTCACTCTCGATGTCACTAGAGGAATATCCCATGTGTTCTCACTCAAATAAATCCCTGGTCAGGGTCATTCGGATTAAGAGAGAAAGAGTTCTCCGGAAGAATCCGATTAGAGCGAGACTCAATAGAAACCGTGTGAGCCTAATAGCACCATGCCCGATATATGGTCTCTAGGGTATTAGATGAATGAGGGACTATAGATATATAGTAAATGAGGATAGATAAGTCAAATGGATTGGATTTTCCTGTATCATTTGAGGACTGGAGCATAATGGCCTAGGATGTCCGTAATCTATGAGTCGATTGAATCATAGATATAATAATTCACTGAGCCAGAAGTAGTTCTTATAGTTATGACTCACAACCAACTTGATATTGGGCCTAGAGGGTCACACACATATGGTAGGTATTACGAAGAGTAGAGGTTCGGATATAAGATATCCGTTGGAGCCCCTATCTTATTGGATATCCAATTAGCCCCTAAATTATTAGATCCTATAGATGAGATCCAATAAGAGCCAATGAGAGATTATTGGATAGAGATTCACTAATCTAAGAGGTTTAGATAGTTAGATGGAGATCCAGTACCCAATAGGGTAGGATCCATTAGGGTTAAGTTGGCAGGCGACCTCTATAAATAAGAGGGAATCAAAGGGCTATATGTTAGGATCAATATGGGACTAAGAGGGGATGGTGAATTAGTGCAGCGATAAAAATTACATTGATTGGAAAATTTTGTTTGATAAAATTATTTTGACAAAGCCCATATCAGAAAGTAATGAAAGTAATGACTTAGAGTAAATGTAAAGTATAGAGTGCAGCTAAGTAATGAAAGAACGTAGTAAGAAAAGAACACACTAGATTTATAGCATTTCGGTCATTGTGACCTACGTCCACTTCTGATTCCTCCTTCGTCAAGGTCATCGGCGTCACTAATGGTCTTCTTTTAAAAGGCAAAGACCAACCACCTTCTTACAAAGCTTTTCTCTTTTCATGAGTTTAGGAGATAACCCTTACGATCCTTACACCTCTTCTCGAATGATTACAAAGTTGAAGAAAAAGGAGGAGGACTCTTCGCACTTTTACAATACTTTTATACCCTCACACTTTAAGATTTTTCACACTTTGTTGCTCTTTTGTTGTTGTCTTTCATGCAGAAAGGAGTAGGGTATTTATAGGCTCCAAAGGTTTCAGAATTAGAGTCAAAAGGTGTCTTATCTAGGATTTCCGAGGTACTAGTGGTACCATCGACAGTACTGGGTGGTACCACCATCTAACACTCTGACTATGGGTGGTACCACCACCTAGTCTAGTGGTACTACCGCTTGACAAAGCCTTGAGACTAGGCTCTGGTGGTACCACTGCCTGATAGGGTAGTACCAACACTTGACAAGGTGGTACTATCGCTTGACAGCATTAACTGCCAGCGATACCACCACCTAGGAGGCTAAGCCTCAAGCAGTTCCACCGCCCACCCTGGGCGGTGCCACCCCTTAGTAAGGCTCCAAGTGGTCGAGTAGGCCTTCCATTTGGCCCAACTCAGCCCTATTTTGGGACCAATTGGCCCCTAATTGAGTTAGTGGGATTACCTCTTAATCCTAACTCAATATAAGTTCTAACTATGATAATTAAGGCATTAACTAAGCAATCTTTGTCTAGTATATCAATTGTTCTTTCGGGGAAGTCTTGATGAACTTCCAATAAACTTTCGGCATGCTTTTGGCGAACTCCTTATGAACTCTTGGTGAACCCCCGACGAACTCTTAGCAAGCTCCCGATGAACTCTCGGTGAGATTTTGGCGAACTCCTAATGAATTATTGGCAAACTCCCGACGAATTCTTGGTGAACTCCCGACGACTTCTCGACGAGTTCTCGGCACATCATTCGAATCTTCATTATATCGTTCGATCTGACTCCGGCCCAACATCTACTTTATGCCTTATTCATTATCGTAGTTAATCTTGTAATACTTATCTCAACATATGAATTAGATCAATAATTTATCAATTGATTTCATTATCAAAATACGAGATTCAATACCATAGGCTAGGTCTTTTTGGTTACCACCTTCTAGTCTCCTCTCCCTTCTCCTCCTCAATGAGCAGCCCCTATTTGGGGTATGTGAAGATTTGGGGAGCAATTCGTAGAGCGTCTTCGTAGCCCCTGCCATATGAATCGCTGCTAGAGAGGAGGATAGTTGACCTCCTTCATCCTCTCCCACAGATCTATAGGATTTCAAGGATATATGATCTCCCTAAGTAACATAACTATCTCACATGTGATTTTTTGTTTCTTGGATTTTTACGCACCAATCTTCGCATGATGATGAAACCTTTTCTGTGGAAATATAAGAAATTTATATTTTGTTCTTTCATTACGCATGTGATGTTGCCCCTAGATTTCCTAACAACCAGCTGATAGCCAATATGGAACATGACTTGATAATCTGTCTAATATAGAAGTAAGCTGACTTGGCAAGCAGTGCCCTTTCGGTCAGCTCTACACCACAAGGGATTGTATGAGTCGTCACTATAACACAGGAACCTAAACGGGCCAATCAGTGCCACAGGGAATGTATAGGTCGACCACCCGCACGAATGTGCCACGGATGTACTAGCGATCATAGAGAACTATCGTACCCTTAGGCCAAGAAGTATGTATAAATACTGGTCTCCTAGCCAAGGATAGTAGAGGAACTTTCTACATATTTCCATATACTAGCTTGAGCATTAGAGGGTGTTAGTTATAGATGCCCTACAAGCCAATCACATGAGTGATGGCACCTATGACATGCTGCGATGATCTCTTTGCTTATTATTAGTGGTATTTTATCACATATTATTTGGATATATATTGTTATGTCCTTGGATTTGTGCAATAGGAATCGGATCGTGATGAGATCACGATAATGAGACCGATTCACTTTTAAACACATATCCTAAATCATTCCGGTCATAGGTGACTCGAGAATGATATTGAGTATCACCGCCCAACATAGGCGATGGTACCGCCAAGACCTGGGAAACCAGGGATGAGACCTTCTTTTACTCCATTTTTGTAGTCATTTGGGGTCTATAAATTGTTGAATCTCGGATTTTGATAATGAAGTCAATTGTATGTTGTTTGATCTAATCTATATGTTAAGAAAAGTATGCAGGATTAACTACAATGGCAGTAAAACATAAAGCAGGTATTGTGCCGGAGTCAAGAACAAGATCTCATTGAGAGTTTGAGAGTTCGATGGAAGTCCGGTCATTCGTCGAAAGTTCTGCGGGAACCAACCGAGAAGTCTAGGAGCTTGCCATAGAAGCTCATCAGAACTCGCTAAGAAAATTATCGTAAAGTCCAGAAGATTATCAGGAGTCTGCTGGAACATTACCGATAGTTCATTGGATGTTCACTGGAAGTACGCCGGAAGCTCGTTGGAAGAGCAATTGACGCACCGGAATAAGATGCATTGTAAATTATCTTAATTATCATAGTTAGAGGGTAAATTAAGTTAGGATTGGGAGGTAATCTCACTAACTTAATTATGGACCAACTATGCCCTTAACAAGGCCCTGAAAACATGGCCGGTGGTGGCACCGCCTAGAAAACAATGCCCCTGGATTCCTGAGCAGTGGTACCGCCCAAAATGGGCAGTGGTACCACCGGCAATAGTGCTGCCAGCAATGGTACCGCCCCTATTTGACGGTGGTACCGCCTAGGGTCATATCAGCAATGGTAGTACCGCCCAGTAACGACGGTAGTGCCGCCCAATAGCGGTGGTGGTACCACCAGTATCCCAGATTTCGAGGATGTGACACCTTTTGGCTCTAATCTTAAAGCCATTGGGGCCTATAAAACCTCACCCTTTTCTGCATGAAAGGGCACAAAACCTTTTGGCTTAATCTTGAAGTCTTGAGTATTAAAGTATTATAAAAGTTAGAATTCTTCTCCTTTATCTCTTAACCTTGTAACCATCCAAGAAAGAGGAGTGAGACTTGTAAGGGTTGTCTACTAAACTCGAGAAAAGGAGAAAGTACTATAAAGAGGTGTTCGGTCTTCACCTATTGAAGGAAGGCCTTTAGTAGATGCCGGAGACCTCGTCGGAGGAGGAATCCGAAAGTGAATGTAGGTCACCTTGACCAAACCACTCTAAATTCTGGTTTGTTTTTCATTTATGCAAATTACTTTACTGCAAACCTCCTTAATCTTCTCTTGCACTTTTATGAAATCTTTTAAGTTCAATTTCTCTCCGAAACTGATTGAATCGAAACTATTTTTGTCGGAATCGGTTTTAAACGAAACAAACAATTTTTTGAATTCGCAAAAGTTTTCCACTGCACTAATTCATCCCCCCCCCCCCTCTTAGTGCCACTCTTAATTCTAACAATTGATATCAGAGTAAAGTTCACTCTCATTTGATTTTAAACCCAAGAGGGATGGCATTTGCCGGCACCCTAGAGGGCTATTCAATTACACATCTGCCCATGTTCATTGGGATGAATTACACATATTGGAAGACTAGAATGAGGATCTTCCTAATTTCAATGGATTTCGAATTATGGAATATTATAGAAAATGGCTTTCAAAAGTCTTCTCTTCCAATGTACGATTGGAATGATTTGGAGAAGACGACTTTCGCTTTAAACACAAAGGCTATAAATGCCTTATTTTATGCATTAGATAAAAATGAGTTTAATCGAGTATCAATTTGTGAAATAGCTTTTGACATTTGGCACACACTCAAAGTGACTCATGAAGGCACTAGTAGAGTAAATGAGTCAAAAATTAATCTTTTGGTGCATTCTTATGATTTGTTTCGAATGAAACTGAGTGAGACCATTGAAGACATGTACACCTGATTTAGGAATGTCGTCAATGGTCTAAAAGGACTTGGTAAAGGTTTCTTGGATTTTAAACTTGTTAACAAAGTTTTAAGATCCCTTCTAAAGAATTGGGACCCTCAAGTCACGGTCATTCAAGAGGTCAAATATTTAAATAACTTTCCTCTTGAAGAACTAATTGGGTCACTAATGACCTATGAAATGACATGTAAAGCTTATGAAGAGCTTGAGGATACACTTCCAAAGAATAGGAAGGATATGGCACTAAGAACACAAAAAGACCACTTGAAAGAAAACTCAAGTGATGAGGACTTTAATGATGATTTGGCACTCTTAACAAGGAAGTTCAAAAAATTCATAAGAAGGAATAAATTTAAAAATGATATTAAAAATAAATTTGAACCCAAGAAAGATCAAGTAATATGCTACAAATGCAAGAAGCTGGGACACTACAAGAGTGAATGTCCCCAAGCCAAGAAGAGAAAACCAAAGAAGAAGGCTCTCAAAGCAACATAGGACGACTCAAGTGAATCCGAAGAAGAGGAGTCAACCAACACCGAGCAAGTTGCTCACTATGCATTAATTGCTAGTCATAGGTGCCCAGCAAGCCAATCACGTGAGTGATGGCACGTGTGACTTGATACAGAATCTTTTTGCTTATTATATTTTGGCATATATCACTTTATAACTATTGCATATGTGTATATATATATTGTGATGTCCTTGGATTTGTACAATGGGAATCGGATCGTGATGAGATCACGATAATGAGATCGATTCACCTTTAAACACATATCCTAAATAATCCTGGTCATAGGTTACTCGAGAGGGATATCGTGATAACCGGATAGACTGGTGTGCTGTATACCCGTCCATATGATGGATGCAGCTGGTCTCATAGCTGCTCGTGTAGGGACACTAGGGATACAGTACAGGTGCTCATTGGAGAATGAGTTCACTGATTGATCCGCTTACGGAATGCTGGATGGTTGATGATTCCTTATTGTCAGACAACGATTCCGTAGTCCTAGTGGTGTATCTGGTCCTTAGACTTGAGACACCAAGGATGTCCTGTATGAGTGCTCCACTCTTTGATACCAGACTTATAGGTTTAGCTGTCCCAGATCTAGTACAACTGGTCATTGGGAGTGGTAGTCGACCTTACGAGGGCTATTGAGTGTCGATAGAGGATCATCCACTCTCGGCGTCACGAGAGGAATATCCCATGTGTTCTTGCTCAGACAAATCCCTAGTCAGGGTCATTCGGGTTGAGAGAGAAAGAGTTCTCCGGGAGAATCCGATTAGAGCGAGACTCGAGTAGAAATCGTATGGGTCTGACAGCACCATGCTCGATATACGGTCTCTAGGATATTATATGGATGAGGGACTATAGGTACACGGTAACTGAGGACAGGCAAGTCTAATGGATTGGATTCCCCTATATCGTCTGGGGACTACGGCGTAGTGGCCTAGTACTTCCGTAGTCGATGAGTCAAGTGAATTATTACAGAGATAATAATTCACTGAGTTAGAAAGAGTTCTGACAGGTATGACTCACGACCAGCTCGATATTGGGCCTAGAGGGTCATACACATATGGTAGGCATTGCGATGAGTAGAGGTTCGGATATGAGATATCCGACGGAGCCCTTTGTCTTATTGGATGCAGATCCAATACCCATTAGGGGAGGACCCATTAGGGTTTGACAAGGGACCTCTATAAATAGGAGGGATTCAGAGCCTCATAGGCTAGAGCTTTTGCTTGCCTTTCCTATTCTCCTCTTCCTCTCCACCTCAGAGCAGGCTTGGAGTTTTGAGGAGCGTCATCGCAACCCTGCTGTGTGGATCACCGCTAAAGAGGAGGACGCTTGACCTCCTTCACCCTCTCCTAAGGATCTGCAAGGAAACAGGGATATACAATCTCCCTAGGTAACACAATCTACTCTATACGCAGTTTCATGTTTTGCAGATTTTTGCGCACCAATCTTCGCACGACGACGAACATCTTTTTTGGGGAATCGGGGATTTTGTTTTCTTGTTCTTCCACTACGCATGTGATGTCACCCCCATGATTTCCCAACAGTGGTATCAGAGCCAGGTTGTTCGTGTGAATGATTGGTTTTGAACTGTGTGTGTTGTGTTTAGGAAGAATTTTGACGTCAAAATCGTTGACGCAAAAATAAGGAAGGGCAGCAACAGTTGCTGCCCTCGATCTACGTGCGTGCAGCGCAGCCGAAGGCAGGCAGCACAGCCCCGGCGCATGCGTAAGCGCTGTGCCTACAGTAGCCGGCCGGCGGCCTGCTTGCAGCAGGCTTGCATCCGGCGGGGCTGGCAGCCCGCGGGCAAAGGCGCCTACGGCTGCTTCTCCCGCGGGGTGAGGAGCCGCAGGGCAGCGGCGCTTGCCGCCGCTCCTCCCACGGGCGAAACCCTCCCCCCCACAGGGGCGGCCGCCTAGCGGGACAGCACCGCCTGCGGGCGTTGCCCCACCGGTAGAACCGCCCGCGGGGGAGCCCACTTACAGCGGCAGCACCGCCAGCGGGCGTGCCACCTGCAAGCGAGGGCAGCGCCCTCGCCCCGCAGCACAGGCCGCCGCCAGCAGGGTGGCGGTGGCGGCGGCAGCAGCAAAGGATCGTAGGGCATTAGGGTTTTCTGGGAAAAAGATAGTTTTACCCCTCGGAATTTGAGAAATTCTAGTTTCTGTCTTTTATCCAAATTACAAAAATACCCCTATAAATTCAAAAATTCCCTACATGTCCCTGATTTCAGAAAATATTAATTAATTAAAAGGTTTAGTTGATTATTATTTTTATTATTATCTAGTAGTCCTATATTATGATGATTATTTATAAATGTGATGTATGATATGTGGACGGATGATCATGGACCGTGTGATGTGTGTACTTGTGATTATTATTATTGAGGTCTGCGAGCCTCCATTATATTTCTCGTTTATTGTCGGGCCTGCGTGCCTATGATTAAATTGTAATCACATGAGGAGGCGTAGCGGGAGCGTGGATGCGATAGCGGGACCCACGAGATGGACGATCGCGATGCATGAAGATGCATCAAGATGTCGACGGAACCGACGAGGACGAGATAGACAATCACAGGGCATGGAGATGCACCGTTGCACACATAGATCTTGATGTGAGTGATTATGCCTACTGGCTCGGGCCTAATCACATTAGGTTGTGGTCCATGATCATCTGGTGTGATTGCTTATACACATACTAGATATGTATATATATTTGCATACGATGTAGATATATATATTAAATATGTATATGTGTGACATATCATATTAGGAGACCAAATCATAGAAACATCTCTCAATAATATTAAGTCGGTAAATGTGAGGCAATTAGATTGACCCACGTGGCCTTCCATCGTTATGAGTAGGAACCGATTCCCGGTGTATGTTGAGTTGGTCGAGTCCCTCGAGACTCACCTATATCGCGATTCGTTATCTTGCTTACGACATAGAGATGTCACCGGTGACCTGAGGGCATGGTATACTTGGTCGAGTCCCTCGAGGGTATATCATCAAATCAGACTCATCTTGTAACGAAGGTGTTGACTTAACCGAGCATCATGGTTGGTCGAGTCCCTCGAGGCCATGGTGATTCGGAGGCCGAACAGGACGGGAATCACAAGGAGTTGTGATTGGTAAGAGTTGCCTACCTTTTAGGCTTAGTGTGATTGGTCGAGTCCCTCGAGGTTACACTAAGACGCTGATTGGATCCTGATCCCCACTAGAAGTTTGCTGGAGACTTCCGTTTCACGTGCTGAGGGTGTCGTGTGACTCGTTAGTAAAATAGTGGGAGCATATTAAGATAGAAGTCCATATCTTGATAGTTTATTTCTTGCAAAATCTGCATGTTATTCATTTCTGCTGCATCTTTATTTTCAGAAAATATCGCTTTCAAATCCCTTACGTGGCATACTTGATGTCAACCGCCTCACTGGTCCAAATTATACGGATTGGCTCCGTAACTTGAGAATTATTCTCACAGCGGAGAAAATCGTGTACGTCCTTGATACAGTGATACCTACGCCCGAAGAAGGGGCAAACGAGGATGAGATCGCTCGCTACGTGAAGTACATTGATGACTCCACTCTTGCTCAGTGCTATATGTTGGGCTCTATGACTCCTGAGTTACAGAGACAACATGAAAAGATGGATGCCAGATCCATTCTCCTACATGTTCACAAATTGTTTGAGGAACAAGGAAGGACTCAACGATATGAGATATCCAAGAGCCTTTTCCGCGCTAGGATGACTGAGGGGACACCGGTTCAGAACCATGTCCTAAAGATGATTGAGTGGATAGAGAAACTCACAAGTCTAGGAATGATCCTAGAGGATAACTTGTGTGTGGACATTGTGCTTCAGTCCCTACCAGATTCCTTTTCACAGTTCATAATGAATTTTAATATGAACAAGCTTGAGGTGACTCTCCCAGAGCTCTTCAATATGTTGAGGGAGGCAGAGAGTACTATTAAGAAAGAGAAGCCAGTTCTCTACACTGGTGAGACCAGAAAGAAAAGGAAAGCAGAAAGGTCCCTTAAGAAGGGAAAGGGCAAGGGCAAACCAGGTAAAGCAAAGGTTGCTAAGAAAGACCCAGTAAAGGACAAAGGCCAATGCTTCTACTGTGGTAAAAATGGGCACTGGAAGAGGAATTGCAAAGAGTACCTTGCAGAAAGGGCGAAATAGAAGCTTGGAGAAGCTTCAGGTACATTCATGATCAATCTCCAATTGGCAGATTTTTGTGATAGTGCATTGGTATTGGATACCAGTATTACTTATTACATCTACAATTTATTGTAAATTCTAGCAAAGCCGAGGGGAGATTGACGAGAGGAATATTGCATAAAGGTTTGTTTATGCAAGACACTACTCCACATATCATGAATGTAAGTGTCTAAGAGGAAACGAGATGTGTCACGCACCTCAAAATATCGACAATATTAAAATTTTCATCACAACTAATCCAGGATCCAAACACACAATTGAGGTCACTAAGAAAACATTCAGATTAAAATTTCACCTCTATAGTCTACAAATTTATAACCCTGTGCAGTTCATAAACATACCACACATCACTCGATAATTCATACAATCTGAACTCAAACCATCAAAATAATAACCACAACATAAATTCATACAATCTGAACTCAAACCATCAAAATAATAACCACAACATAAATTCACAAGTGGGAAAGTCTATGCAGTCACCAAACCAACGATTACCATAAGTTCATATCATTACATGAATTTAACTTAACATTCCAAAATCCTAAACATGAGGGATCCTTTAACTTATACAAAATCCACAGGTTTAGATTCATCGTCAACATTTCATTAGATACAGAGTGGCTTATACAACAAATACATATATGCTAATAAAGATCTGCCCAAAACCTTCTAACTTTCCACTGCCTCAGCCCAATCTTAACATTTAAGCAAGCGATACGCTATCCTGAAAAATTTATCAACAAACGGGGTGAGCATATAGAACTCAGCAAGTGACTAACATATCCATATCAAAATAGGGCAATTTCCAAAGAGATAAAGTTTCAAAATACAAGGCAGAATATACGAATTCAAAGATGTAATATCATTAGGTGCAGAATCACAATTGTCATTTCAATCATACATAATTGGTTCATAACAGATGGGGCATAGAGTAATTGGAGCATAACAGGAACGAATGAAACGTTTTGGAGCATATCAATAATAAATGAAACATATCGGAGCTTATCAATGGCATATAAAATGTTTCGGAGCATATCAATGGCGTATGGAATATTTCGAAGCATATCAACAATGAATGAAACAGTTCGGAGCATATCAATAACAAATACCGAACAGAAGCTCAAACGTTGTCTTTGACGTTGCATTAATATCATTCTTATCCAAATCATGTACAGAAACATATAACCAAAGCTCTGGATATCATATCAAACATACAGAAGGTGTAGTGGGACCTCAGACAGAACGTGATTCATCCATTTCTGAATGACCACCAGACAGAAGTCTCCCACGTTTGGGAGCTCCATCCACCCACGTCTAGGTGAAGCCAGAGGGGGCCGGTAGAGCATCGCAGGCTCTAAACACATACCCTTTACCATTTCTGGCAAAGGTCCATACAATCCCACAACTCCAGAGTACAAGAGGGCAATTTTAACAATAAGTAGCATATAACGGAAGCACACGCGGAACAACAAAACGTACATGTGCCTTTTCGAGACAATACGATGCAAGGAACAAATCTCTCATAAATGTATTCAAATTTGGAATGAAATGAAAGCAAGATTATACAGGGATTCCAAGCAATCATATTTAGCTCAATTCAAATAAGAAGGTTAGATGAATTCAATATCCAAAGGAATGGAACAGAATACGCGAAATTGACCAAAGTTGGATTTCTGACAGAATTCAAGTGGCACATCGAACAAATACTTCAGAATATCAATTATGCTCCAATACCCCCAAGAAAGCTATGGTCGAATACTATATCAATCTATATTTTAATGGAATAAATTTCATATGAAACAGGGTTTCCAACACGGAGTTACCATGGATTTAGTAATCAAAAGTCAAAAACACAATCACTGTTTTACAGAATTCATAGGGTCGGATTCAACAGATAATAGAGTAGGCATTTGAATTCCAAATTTTTCAAACTATATGTCAAAAGAAAGGTCTACAAGCCTAGTTTCGTACGAAGTCAGTTTGGTACAAATCAGAATTTCCAACAGGGACTTATAGGTATTTTAGTATCGAAAGGTCAGAAATTTTGATCACTGTTCTGCAGCATCTATAGGCTCATTTGAAATAGATGTTTGGGTAAGTATTCGGTGTCCAAAATCTACAAAATCAGTGTCAAAAGAAAGATATAAGAGTCTAATTTCAAACATACTAGGTCTTGCCTGAATCCACCTTTGGTGCTAAAAATTATAACTGAAATAGTGTATAGGGGTCAGTTTACCGAAAAAATTTCAGATCCTTGGTTTTTTGTCCAAAGAGAGAAATATTAGGTTCTAAGCATAAATCTTTCAGAATCAATATAGGAACATAGACTAATACTTCTGTAGGATGGGGTTAGAACACTTGCCTTTGAGAATTTTGACCCTAAATGAGAAGATTTGAGCAAGAAACCTTAAAGCCCCAATTTTTTCTTCTTCTTCTTTTCTTCTTCTTCTTCTTCTTCTTCTTCTTCTTCTTCTTCTTCTTTCTTTCTTTCTTTCCCTGATCATCCACGCAGCTGCCTTCTCTGCTTCCTTAAGAATGAAGGCAGAGAAGCTTAAACGGTGGGATTTGTCATTTTGTGTATTTTGCAGTTTAGTCCTTGTATTTATTATATTTACGATTAGGTCCTCAGGGTTTACATATAGGTCCTCAGATTTTTTTTTTTTTTAACAAATCCTCCAACTCTTATGAATAAGTTCTCAGATTCATACTTTGACTTTTTATCAAATTTAAAATAGATACTTACATTACAATTAGAAACTTATACGAAAATTCAGAAATGAGGGATGTTACAAGATGAGGTGAACAGTGCATACCTGTGGCATTGTAGGCTAGGTCACATCCATGAAAGAAGGATTCAAAAGTTACTAAATGATAGATATCTAGATTCATTCGACTACGTGTCATATGCAACTTGTGAACCTTGCATTCGTGGAAAATTGACCAACTCTCCATTTAGTGGAACTGGAGAGAGAGCCACTGAGTTGTTGGAACTCATACATAGTGATATATGTGAACCCATGTCAACTCATGCCATTGGAGGTTACTCCTACTTCATTACATTTACTGATGATTTCTCAAGGTATGGATATATGTACTTAATGAAGTACAAGTCTGAGGCTTTTGAGAAATTCAGAGAGTATAAGAATGAGGTGGAGAACCAGACTGGAAAGAGTATCAAAACTCTTTGATCAGATCGAGGAGGTGAGTACTTAAGTACAAAGTTTACTCAGTTCCTCAAGGACCATGGGATATTATCCCAATGGACACCTCCTTATACACCTCAGCTCAATGGTGTCTCTAAAAGGAGAAATCGTACGTTATTAGATATGGTACGGTCCATGATGAGTTTCGCTGACCTACCCATCTCATTCTGGGGATATGCCCTAGAAATCGTAGCTTACCTTTTGAACAGAGTTCCAACTAAGTCGGTAGTGTCTACACCATATGAGATATGGAAAGGGAAGAAGCTTGATCTTAAGGTTGTTAAGATTTGGGGCTGCCCTGCCCACATTAAAAGACATAACCCCGATAAGTTAGAATCAAGGATAGAGTGATGCAAATTTGTGGGACACCCCAAGGAAACTTATGGGTATTATTTCTATCATCTCGAGGACCAAAAGGTCTTTGTAGCTAAGAGAGTAGTGTTCCTTGAGAAGGAACACATTCTTGGTGGAGACAGTGGGAGAATGATAGAGTTGAGCGAGGTTGGAGAACCAAGCTCAAGCACCACTCTACAGCCCGAGTCTGTTCAGGTACCTAATACACAATTTTCAACTTTACGCAGGTCTGATAGAGTATCTCATCCTCCTGAGAGATATGTGGGACATATTAGAGGAGAGGATGTTGAGGATATTGATCCTCAAACCTACAAGGAGGCTATTATGAGTATAGACTCCGGGAAGTGGCAAGAAGCCATGAATTCTGAGATAGATTCTATGTACTCCAACAAGGTTTGGAACCTAGTTGATGCGCCCGAAGGTATTGTACCCATCGGTTGCAAGTGGATCTTTAAGAAAAAGATCGGAGTAGATGGAAAAGTAGAGACTTATAAAGCAAGGCTAGTGGCTAAGGGGTATCGTCAAAGGCAAGGTGTTGATTATGACGAAACCTTCTCACCCGTAGAAATGCTAAAATCCATCAGAATTCTATTGGCTATTGCAGCACACTATGATTATGAGATCTGGCAGATGGATGTGAAAACTGTATTCCTCAATGGGAACCTCGAGGAGGAGGTGTATATGATGCAACCTGAGGGATTCGTGTCCAAGAACTGCCCAGATAAGGTATGTAGGTTGCTTAGATCCATTTATGGACTAAAGCAAGCTTCCCGAAGTTGGAACATAAGATTTGATGAGGCAATCAGATCTTATGACTTCGTTAAGAACGAAGATGAGCCTTGTGTATACAGAAAGGTAAGTGGGAGCACTATCACCTTTTTGGTGTTATATGTGGATGACATCCTCATCATTGGGAATGACGTAGGAATGCTATCCACGGTAAAGGCTTGGTTATCTAGACACTTCTCCATGAAGGACTTAGGGGAAGCATCATATATCTTGGGGATTAGAATCTATAGAGATAGATCCAAAAGGATGCTTGGCTTGTCCCAGTCCAGGTACATAGAAACCATTGTCAAAATGTTTGGCATTGAAAATTCCAAGAAAGGGCGAACATGGATATGATACCTTATGCCTCAGCAATAGGGTCTATCATGTATGCCATGCTATGTACTAGGCCTGATATAGCGCATGCTCTGAGTGTCACGAGCAGGTATCAGGCGGATCCAGGCTTGGAGCACTGGAAAGCAGTAAAGTGTATCCTTATGTACTTGAGAAGGACTAAGGATCTTTTACTAGTATATGGAGGTAATAGCCTTAAGGTTGAAGGCTACACTGACTCAAGTTTTCAGTCTGATGTCGATGATAGCAAGTCGAATTCAGGGTATGTGTACACCTTGAATGGAGGAGCAGTGTGCTGGAAGAGTTCCAAGCAAGATACCACTGCTGACTCGACCACAGAGGCAGAGTATATTGCTGCATTAGATGTAGCAAAAGAGGGAGTCTGGGTGAAGAAGTTCATCATAGATTTGGGAGTCGTGCCGGGTAGCGAGGAGCCGATCTCCTTATATTGCGACAACTATGGGGCGATTACTCGAATAAGGGAACCCGGGTCTCATCAGAAGTGTTCTGAGGAGGTTCCAACTTATCAGAGAGATCGTAACCCGAGGATATGTAGCAGTGGAAAGAGTTCCATCTGAAGATAACATTGCAGATCCACTGACAAAGCCGTTGTCTCATTTTGTCTTTAAGCATCACAGGGGTCTGATGGGGATCATACACATAGGTGATTGGCTTTAGGTCAAGTGGGAGATTACTAGTCATAGGTGCCCAACAAGCCAATCACGTGAGTGATGGCACGTGTGACTTGATACAGAATCTTTTTGCTTATTATATTTTGGCGTATATCACTTTATAACTATTGCATATGTATATATATATTGTGATGTCCTTGGATTTGTGCAATGAGAATCGGATCGTGATGAGATCATGATAATGAGATCGATTCACCTTTAAACACATATCCTAAATAATCCCGGTCATAGGTTACTCGAGAGGGATATCTTGATAACCGGATAGACTGGTGTGCTGTATACCCGTCCATATGATGGATGCAGCTGGTCTCATAGCTGCTCGTGTAGGGACACTAGGGATACAGTACAGGTGCTCATTGGAGAATGAGTTCACTGATTGATCCGCTTACGGAATGCTGGATGGTTGATGATGCCTTATTGTCAGACAGCGATTCCGTAGTCCTAGTGGTGTATCTGGTCCTTAGACTTGAGACACTAAGGATGTCCTGTATGAGTGCTCCACTCTTTGATACTAGACTTATAGGTTTGGTTGTCCCAGATCTAGTACAGTTGGTCATTGGGAGTGGTAGTCGACCTTACGAGGGCTATTGAGTGTCGATAGAGGATCATCCACTCTTGGCGTCATGAGAGGAATATCCCATGTGTTCTTGCTCAGACAAATCCCTGGCCAGGGTCATTCGGGTTGAGAGAGAAAGAGTTCTCCGGGAGAATCCGATTAGAGCGAGACTCGAGTAGAAACCGTATGGGTCTGACAGCACCATGCTCGATATACGGTCTCTAGGATATTAGATGGATGAGGGACTATAGGTACACGGTAACTGAGGACAGACAGGTCCAATGGATTAGATTCCCCTGTATCGTCTGGGGACTACGACGTAGTGGCCTAGTACTTCCATAGTCGATGAGTCAAGTGAATTATTACAGAGATAATAATTCACTAAGTTAGAAAGAGTTCTGACAGGTATGACTCACGGCCAACTCGATATTGGGCCTAGAGGGTCACACACATATGGTAGGCATTGCGATGAGTAGAGGTTCGGATATGAGATATCCGACGGAGCCCTTTGTCTTATTGGATGCAGATCCAATACCCACTAGGGGAGGACCCATTAGGGTTTGACAGGGGACCTCTATAAATAGGAGGGATTCAGAGCCTCATAGGCTAGAGCTTTTGCTTGCCTTTCCTATTCTCCTCTTCCTCTCTACCTCAGAGCAGGCCTGGAGTTTTGAGGAGCGTCGTCGCAATCCTGCTGTGTGGATCACCGCTAGAGAGGAGGACGCTTGACCTCCTTCACCCTCTCCTAAGGATCTGCAAGGAAACAGGGATATACGATCTCCCTAGGTAACACAATCTACTCTATATGCAGTTTCATGTTTCGCGGATTTTTGCGCACCAATCTTCGCACGACGACGAACATCTTTTTTGGGGAATCGGGGATTTTGTTTTCTTGTTCTTCCGCTGTGCATGTGATGTCGCCCCCATGATTTCCCAACACTAATGGCCATTGAAGATGAGGTAACAAGTTCAATTAATACAAATTTATCATTTAATAAACTATTAAATGCTTTTCATGATTTATTTAATGAATACAAATTAATTAGTAAAAAATATAAATTATTAAAAAATGAGCTTGATTCTCTTGTTAGTGATTACAATAGATTAAAAGTTGAGCATAATGATAGTTTAGCTCCATGTACGAAATGTCATGAAGTAAAATCACTTATAAAGGAAAACTTGCTACTGAAAGAAATCTTAGAAAAATTTGAGGTTGGCAACAAGTCCTTGAACATGATCCTTGCCAATAAGGGTCACATTCATAAAAGAAGTGGAATCGGATTTGTGAGTAGCTCTCACCAAAATCCAACCACCTTTGTTAAATGCCCTATCTTGCATATTTCACCCCAAAATAAATACAACTTTTGTTGCAAACTTGGACATATAGCTTATCATTGTCCATTTAAGAAGTGTAGCTCACACAAATTGATTTGGGTTCCTAATAGAACTATAAAGAATTTCATGCAAAATGATAAGTTAAGCCGATCGATTTTTGAGGCACCCAAGGTCAAATAGGTACCTAAAAATCATCCTCTTTTATAGAATCATATACCATCATAAGCTAGGAGCAAGAGATGATACTTTGATTTTGGATGCTCAAGGCTTATGACCAAAGATCCAAAATAACTTATAAAGCTCTCTAGCCAAAATAATAAAAAGGGAATCATAAGAATTAAAACGGTTAGTTACAAAATAATACTTATAAGATCATGATGCAATAATTATTTGAAATATTGTGTGATAAACACTTGATCTTGATCTCTCAAACTTGAAAATTCTTATGCACAAGTTCCCTTTCTAACTTCTTTTGGATTTCTAAATTTCTAGGATACAATCTCTCCTAATTTTTTTTCGGATCGAATTATGTCTAACAATATCATGAATGTGTTAAATTTTTGCTTTTGGACTTTCTTGATCACTCACCTGAATCATGATATTATAGTGTGCCCAATGAGCCATCTGCATTTTTCCATACAAGTTTTTACAATGTTTGCGTACAAATGATGAATTATGAACTTATAGTATGTATTTTTACGAGTTTTGACGAGTTGATATGAATCATATGTATTTACGAGTTCTATATGAGGTTTAGATATTAATCGTTGTGATAAATCATTGTGTTAATATGAATCGTGCACGTGTGGTATGCATTTGTGTGTTGACATGAATCCACTCCCCGTATGTTACATTTTGATATGAATGTGAATGAGTAAATTTTGTGAGCAGTACTCACTGCCTGTAGGCAGTGGCACCACCCAACTGGAACCTGTTGTAGGCGGTAGCACCGCCCAGCTAGCGGTAGCACTGCTAGCAAACAAGTGTTGTAGGCGGTAGCACCGCCCAGCCAGTGGTGCCATCGCCCACCCCCTTTATAAATCCAAGCTAGGGCCAGCGGTAGAACTGACCCTAACTCATTCTCCACTCCCCCAAACAGCTCCAAACCCCCTTTGAACACCATTCTCTCCCTCTAGCTGCCCAAAAAAAATCCCTATTTCCTACTAGATTGAGGATCAATCTTCTACATCCTCTTGAAGATCACAACTAAGGTATTCTCTAAATGGCATTGATTTCTCTTTTGTATTATCTACTCTTGCTCATTATCTATCTTCATAATAGCAGTCTTTATGGGTTCTAGAAGATCCTCTAGGGACAAAGAGAAAAGGAGATTAGAAGAAAATTATGACTCCCTAATTTTCGATTCTAATCAACATGCCCTAAAATTTTTATCCATAGAATCTAGACATGTTCATAAGGGAAAATATGTTAATTTAGATAAATTAAGTGATTTGGAACCTATTTAATGATTTGCAAATCTAGACATTCTCCTAATTCTTCAAATAAGTGAGCCTATCTACCCTAGACTTGTTAAGCTATTTTATAATAATTTATATGTAGATGAAGAAGAAAGGGTATCTACCTATCTATTATGACATCATATATCCATTACGAATAGATCAATTTACGACATCATAGGAATCTCGGTAAAAGAAATAGGGTATTATTTTAGATGATAATGGGATGATGAAACGGTTGGGACCACTTATGTTGATGCCTTAGGAATAATTTTTGGCAATCCTAATATAACAATACTTCCAAAAAGCTGTGAACATTTACTACCTTTAAGCACCAAAATACTTCATCACATCCTGATAAGTATCATTCTCCCAAAGCAATATCATCATGATGAAGTAAACCAAATGAAACTAGGTACCATGTATTGGATTATGAAGGGACATAACAATTGTTTTAGTTACCTAATCCAACAAAACATGATTGAAATATCAAAAAAGGACATGATGCTTTCATATGGTGGCTTAATCACAAGACTACTCCATGCCTATAATATTATCATTCCACTCGCCGAAGAAGTTATAAAACTAGATAGATTTAGTATAATAAATAAAAATCTACTTCAACGGATGAGATGTACATTCAGAAATGGTATATAGACTAGAATGTCTGGAAGGATTGATCCCCTCCAACCTGAACCAGAACCCAAAACACTAATATTTAGGGGTAATCAATCTCCTCCAACTGGTCCTTTTGAGGAATCACCTCCAGTAGAGCAAGCATCTCCCTTATCTATCTACAATATAGGGACTCGGATAGGTCATTTTGAACAACAACAAGATCGACTTGAATAATGCCAAGATCAAATCTTAACTGAGTTGCAGCACATTCATCAACAGTTTAATACTTTGTTTAGACATTTTAACTTTCCACCACCTGAATAAGCTGTGTATATATTTGGAGAGAAGTGGATACAATTCCTCTTTGTTATGTTATAATCCTATATTGTTTACCTTAATGATGTAAACTTAAAATGCCACTTACTTTGATAATCGTAATGATGTGCTTTGATGCCTAAAATGCTACTTACTTTGATAGTAAAATTCTACGCTAACTACCTTGATGGTTAAATTCTGATCTTACTTTAATGAATACATCACTCTAAGAATTAGACTTGATATATCTTTTGAATGGATAAATTCCTTATACATTTAATACTTACTTTCCTTGATACATTTAACATAATTTACTTGTTGGTATCTGTTAGCGAACAAAAGTACCGTGGCTGGTGAGTCAGCACGGTTTGGTCTACGGGCCGACGTCGAGAACTTTTGGTGGAATGAGTAGGATGATAAGGTGGCTATGCTTCTTGAGCGTCTCGGGCGAGGGTTGGACTGGTAGGGTCAATTGAGTCCTCGCAAGTGGCTGGGGGTTGGTGCTCCAAGGCCTGCCGACTTGAGTGTCATTTGTGGCGTGATGTGTCCTCTTGTACCCGGGGTGGTTAGCAACCTTTCTTCGTGACGTGGGCGCACCCTTGGGATGGGAGGTGTAGGCTGGCGTTGGTTGGGATCCGAACCGATGGACCGCCCTCTTCTGCACACTAGATGACGACTTCGGGGTGAAGACGCCTGTCGCTTAGGGGTGACCACCTCCCTGCAAAACGACCTTCGTCGGGTGCTTCCCGACTTTGGCCCCTCCAACGAGCAAGTCAATTCAGTTTGCCCTATTGTGTTTCTTCTCCTTTTTTTCCTCCCCCCAGTCAGGCATCGGACGGGGGTATTTATACCTGCATGCGAGGGTTGGTTCTGGCTCGGTTCAGCGTGGCCGCTGACTTTTGTAGGGGCGGGACAACTTCTCTGACGAGATGGTGTCTTTGGGGATGCTTGAGCGGCATCAGACGGTACTGCCCCAAGAGCATATGGCACCGCCCTGAGCTCTCGGGGTGGTCAAGTCACATAGTGTATTGGTTTCGAACTTGATGTGGTGTGCACCCCATGGTTTTGATGGCATGTTGCGTTGCGTTGGTGGCTGACGGTGTGTGATGTTGCTGATGATTCATCTAGGGCCAAAATATGTCATATCACTTCACCCACCACCCCCCCCCCCCCTCTCCGGGGCGTGCCAACGGATCCCCAACAGACCGGGAGGCATGCTTGGGGTTGATTGCATTGGGCGTCTCCTTGGGAGAGGTGGATTGACTCGTCGAGGGTTATTAGGGGGGTAGGACCCCATGATGCGGGCAGGACCGACCCTGCTAATTGAATAGTAGGGGCCTGACAAAGCGAAATCGAAGCATCGAGGTCGTCGTGGGGCGACTTGGATAGCGGGATGCAACTTGGGCGTTAAATTAGCCACAAGGTGTGGCTCGGTCATTGGAGTCAAGCCCGTGGGCCGAGCGACTGCGTCCGGGCTCGGGTTTCGATGCTGACGGGTTGTCAACTGAGAGCGATTTAGCACACTTTGGACGAGAGCTGGATCTTGGGGTCGAGTGGGTAGGTCTGGCTCTGAATCGGTCCTAGGGACCGGATAAGTTCGGCTCTGATTCAAGTCTGGGGACCGAGTTTGTGAGCTCAGCTCCGAATTGAGTCTGGGGACCAAGTTTGTGAGCTTGGCTCCGAATTGAGTCTGGGGACCAAGTTTGTGAGCTCGGCTCCAAATTGAATCTGAGGACCGAGTTTGTGAGCTCAGCTCTGAATTGAATTTGGGGACCGATCGAGATTGTGAGCTTGGCTCTGAACTAAATCTGGGGACCGAGTTTGTGAACTCGGCTCCGAATTGAATCTGGGGATCGAGTTTGTGAGCTCGGCTCCGAATTGAATCTAGGGACCAAGTTTGTGAACTCGGCTCCGAATTGAATGCTGGTGGGCCACTAATCGGGAGCAACCTAGAGTGACCCGGGCAGGAATCAAGCACAGGTTACTGACGGGTCCCCAATTGGGAGCGATATTGGGCGACCTGTGGAAGGATCGAGCTTGGGTGCTAACGGGTCCCCAGTTGGGAGTGATCTAGAGCGACCCGGGGAAGGATCGAGCTTGGGGTGCTGACAGGTCACTAGTCGGGAGCGATCTGGAGCGACCCGGGGAAGGATCGAGCTTAGGGTGCTGATGGATCGCTAGTCGAGAGTAATCTGGAGTGTCCCAGGGAAGGATCGAGCTTGGGGTGCTGACGGGTCGCCAGTCGGGAGCGATCTGGAGTGTCCCGGGGAAGGATCGAGCTTGGGTTGCTGACGGGTCGCTAGTCGGGAGCGATTTGGAGCATCCCGGGGAAGGATCGAGCTTGGGTTGCTGATGGGTCGTCAGTCGGGAGCGATCTAGAATGACCCGGGGAAGGATCAAGCTTGGGGTGCTGACGGGTCACCAGTCGGGAGTGATATGGAGCGACCCGGGGAAGGATCGAGCTTGGGGTGCTGACGGGTCACCAGTCAGGAGTGATCTGGAGCGTCCCGGGGAAGGATTGAGCTTGGGTTGCTAACGGATCGCCAGTCGGGAGCGATCTGGAGTGTCCCGAGGAAGGATCGAGCTTGGGTGCTGACGGGTCGCCAGTCGGGAGCGATCTAGAGCGACCCGGGGAAGGATCAAGCTTGGCGTGCTGACGGGTCACTAGTCGAGAGCGATCTAGAGCGTCCCGGGGAAGGATCGAGCTTGGGGTGCTGACGGGTCACAAGTCGGGAGCGATCACTGTTGAATCTCGTATTTTGATGATGAAACTACTTGATATATGTTTATGATTTAATCTGCGTTTTGAGTGACGCGGGATGCTTCGATCAGGATGAGACAATTAAAGCAGGAAAATCATGTTGTGCCGGAGGAACATGTCAGAAGATTGGACGTCGGGCCGGTAGATCGGTCGACGTATCGACAGAAGGCTCCAGGCAGTGGACTGTTGGGAAATCATAGGGGGGCGACATCATATGCGCAGCGGAAGAACAAGAAAACAAAAATCCCCGATTCCCAAAAAGATGTTCATCGTCGTGCGAAGATTGGTGCGCAAAATCCGCAAAAACACAAAACTGCGTATAGAGATTGTGTTACCTAGGGAGATCGTATATCCCTGTTTCCTTGCAGATCCTTAGGAGAGGGTGAAGGAGGTCAAGCGTCCTCCTCTCTAGCGGTGATCCACACAGCAGGGTTGCGACGACGCTCCTCAAAACTCCAGGCCTACTCTGAGGTGGAGAGGGAGAGGAGAATAGGAAGGGCAAGCAAAGACTCTAGCCTATGAGGCTGTGAATCCCTCCTATTTATAGAGATCCCGTGTCAAAACCCTAATGGGTCCTTTCCCTAGTGGGTATTGGATCTGCATCCAATAAGACAAGGGCTCCGTCGGATATCTCATATCCGAACCTCTACTCATCGCAATGCCTACCATATGTGTGTGACCCTCTAGGCCCAATATCGAGCTGGCCGTGAGTCATACCTGTCAGAACTCCTTCTAACTAAGTGAATTATTATCTCTGTAATAATTCACTCGACTCATCGACTACGGAAGTACTAGGCCACTACGCCGTAGTCCCCAGACGATACAGGGGAATCCAATCCATTGGACCTGTCTGTCCTCAGTTACCATGTACCTATAGTCCCTCATCCATCTAATATCCCAGAGACCGTATATCGAGCATGGTGCTGTCAGACCCATACGGTTTCTACTCGAGTCTCGCTCTAATCGGATTCTCCCAGAGAACTCTTTCTCTCTCAACCCGAATGACCCTGGCCAGGGATTTGTCTGAGCAAGAACACATGAGATATTCCTCTCATGATACCGAGAGTGGATGATCCTCTATCGACACTCAATAGCCCTCGTAAGGTCGACTACCACTCCCAATGACCAGCTGTACTAGATCTGGGAACAGCCAAACCTATAAGTCTGGTATCAAAGAGTGGAGCACTCATACAGGACATCCTTGGTGTCTCAAGTCTAAGAACCAGATACACCACTAGGACTACGGAATCGTTGTCTGACAATAAGGCATCATCAACCATCCAGCATTCCGTAAGCGGATCAATCAGTGAACTCATTCTCCAATGAGCACCTGTACTGTATCCCTAGTGTCCCTACACGAGCAGCTATGAGACCAGCTGCATCCATCATATGGACGGGTATACAGCACACCAGTTTATCCGGTTATCACGATGTCCCTCTCGAGTAACCTATGACCGGGATTATTTAGGATATGTGTTTAAAGGTGAATCGATCTCATTATCGTGATCTCATCACGATCCGATTCCCATTGCACAAATCCAAGGACATCACAATATATATGCATTTATGCAATAGTTATAAAGTGATATACGCCAAAATATAATAAGCAAAAAGATTCTGTATCAAGTCACACGTGCCATCACTCACGTGATTGGCTTGTTGGGCACTTATGACTAGCATGGACTCGGGCATCGGGCCAAGAAGAGCAGTTATTGTGCCAAGGATATCAGAGTTGCGGAGTCAATTGGCCGATTGGGCAATAGGCCGCAGGAGAGGACGATGCGCCGAAGAATCAGACGAAGCGTCGAGGGACCAATGACATGCCGGACAACTTGGTTAATTGCTTAGGATTAATTGTCTCGATCGAAGTTTTGCTTTAATTGTGCAGGATTAACTATGATAACGATGAAGACATAAAGCGAAACAAAGTGTCGGAGTCAAGCGCGAAGGATTTGTTGCAAGTTCGAGAGTTCGACGGAAGTCCGAAGGTTCATCGGGAATGCTACTGGAACTAGCCGAGAATGAGTTGGGAGCTTGCCGAAGGATTTTCGGAAGCTCGCCGAAAGGTTCGCTGGAAGTTCGCGGAGCTCGCCGAGAAAGATCGGAGCTTGCCGAAGAAGCTCGTTGGAACTTGCTAAGATCAAATCGTGAAGTCTAGGAGCTTGCCGGGAGTCCGCAGAATGGTTTTCGAGAGTTCATCGGAAGACCGCCGGAAGTTTGCCGAAAGCTCGCCAGAAGAAGTCTTGACTTGCGGACTTTGTAATAGCTTAGAAAATGTCTTTAAAATCATAGTTAGCACGTTAATTAGGGTTAGGATTAGGTGTTAATCCTATAACCCAAGTAGAGGCCAATTAGGCCCAAGTTCGGACTGGTTTGGACCAAGTTTGGAGACAAACCAAGTGAGCTGAAATAGTGAAAGAGGTGGCATCGCTAGGGTTGGAGGTGGCACCGCCCAGGAGAGGATCTCCCAGCGAAGCTGGGCGGTGCAACCGCCCCAGCCAGGAGGTGGCACCGCCTGAGCTCAGTCTTCGAGCTAGACTGGGCGGTGCAACCTCCCTGATAGAGAGGTGGCACCGCCTGAGCTCGGTCTTCGAGCTCTAGCAGAGAGGTGCAACCGCCTCAGTCAAGAGGTGGCACTGCCTGGGGCTCAGTCTCCGATCCAGACTCAGGCGGTGCAACCGCCCCTGACAGAGAGGTGCAACCGCCTGGGCTCAGTCTTCGAGCTCTGCCAGGCGGTGCAACCGCTCCAGTTAGGAGGTGCAACCGCCTGATCCCGGAATTCCGGGATTTGATCATTTTGAGCTCCAAATTTGAATTGGGTTGGGGCCTATAAATACCCCACCCATTCAGCACTGAAAAGATACAGACCTACACCAAATTCTTGATCTTTTCTGTGATTCTAAGAGCTCAAATTTGTGTAAAGTCCGAAAGTTCTCCTCTTTCTGTTCTTCAAGTTTTGAGTTGTAAAGAGAGGAGAGAAAGGTCCTGTAAGGGTTGTCTCCTGAGCCCATCAAAAGGAGTGAATCTGTAAAAGGGCAGTTGGCCTTCGCCTATTGAAGGAAGGCCTCTAGTTGACGTCGGTGACCTCGTCGGTAGAGGAAGCCAAAAGTGGAGTAGGTCAAGACTGACCGAACCACTCTAAATCTCTGGTTTACGTTTATTTTGAGCACTTTATCATTACTGCAAACCTCCTACATAGCTACTGCTCTCTGCGCCTTTACGAACAAGTTTCTAAGTGCTGATCTTTCCGAATCTGCATTCAGACATAAATCGGTGTTTTCATACATTACAGTTTACGTTTACGTTTTGATTCTGCAAAACTGTCTTCTGCGCTTTTACGAATAAGTTTCTAAGTGTTGATCTTTCTTAATCTGTATTCAGACGTAAATCGGTGTTTTCATACATTACAGTTTACGTTTACGTTTTGATTCTGCAAAACTGTCTTCTGCGCTTTTACGAACGAAGTTTCTAAGTTCAGATCCCTTTAAAACTGTGTTTAGACGTAAACTGTGCAAACTATGTTTAGACGTAAAACTGTGTTTTAGACGTAAACTACTTTTAAACGCAAAACTACGTTTAGACGTAAAACTGCGTTTAGACGCAAACTGCGTTTAGACGTAAAACTACGTTTAGACGTAAAACTATGTTTAGACGTAAAACTACATTTAGACGCAAACTGCACTGCGCTTAGACGCAATCTGATCTTAGACGCAAACTGCACTTAGACGCAAACTGCGCTTAGACGCAATCTACATTTAGACGCAAACTACATTTAGACGCAAACTGTGTAAACTGCGCTTAGATGCAAACTGTGTTTAGACGTAAACTGTACTTAATTATAAGTATTCTTAGAATCGGCTTTTGCATCAAAATAGTTTTATCAAATGAACGCAGCTTTCATTTTTAATCGCTGAAAGATTTCCGTTGCACTAATTCACCCCCCCCCCCCCCCCCTCTTAGTGCTCTCGATCCTAACAATTGGTATCAGAGCGGGGTATTTCTCATTTCGGATTTACACCCGAGAGAAATGGCTCTTCAAGAGGGCTTTTCGGTCTTTCGTCCACCGTTCTTTAACGGATTGGACTATACTTATTGGAAAACTCAAATGAGAGTTTTCTTGATTTCTCTAAATCTGGATTTATGGAATATCGTTGAAAACAGTTTTCAACTTTCCTCTAAACCGACGAACGAATGGTCGGATTTGGAGAAGAAGTATTTCTCTTTAAACGCAAAGGCTATGAATGCCTTATTTTGCGCTTTGGACAAAAATGAGTTCAATCGGATTTCTACGTGCGAAACAGCTTTTGACATTTGACGAACACTTGAAATCATGCACGAGAGAACTAGTAGTGTCAAAGACTCAAAAGTTAACTTTTTATTGCATGATTTCGAGCTTTTTCGAATGCAACCAAGCGAGACTATAGACGACATGTACACCCGTTTCACAGATGTCGTCAATAGTTTAAGAGCTCTTGGAAAATGTTTTTCGGACTTTGAACTCGTAAACAAGATTTTGCGTTCTCTTTCTAAGAAGTGGGATTCAAAAGTAACTGTAATACAAGAAGCTAAAAACCTAAACAACTTACCACTTGAAGAACTAATTGGTTCATTGATGACATATGAAATGGTGCACAATGCACATGATGAACATGTTGAACACAATCACCTTCCAAAGAACAGGAAGGATTTGGAACTCTGGACAAATGAATGCCACTTGAGCGATGACTCAAGTGATGAGGACAATGATGAACAAAACAACCTTCTAAAGAACAGGAAGGATTTGGGACATAGAACATTTGAAGACCACTCGAGCATAAGCTTAAGTGATGGTGAACTTAAACTACAAATGAAACGAAAATTAAAAAGCAAAAAGAATCGAACTACTTGCTTTAAACGCAAGAAGAAGAACAAAAATTGGGATGAATCGAGCTCCTCCGAAGAAGAGAAAGTCAACAAAAGCAAGGCGGCAAACTACGCCTTAACAGCCTACAATGATGAGGTAATCGAAATCCCCCTAATTTATTTTAAAATTACTTGATGCTTTCATGATGTATTTTTCTCTTTTAGTTTAGAATTAATTTTCTTAAAAATTACATGTTAAAAAAAAATTATTATGATCATACTAAGTAATTTCGAAAATGATAATATTGCATATTTTATGATAAACAAATAAAATGATCTTGATTGAAAATATGAAATCATGGTTAAGAAGTAATAATGTGTATTACGTTGATTTCCATTGTTATTTCTCGATTTTGATTAAAAATCATGTTTGATTTGAAGAAATGCATAATGATGAAATTAAATATTTTGATTAACAATTTTATGCATGAGATTTTAAGCCGATGATAAGCATGTGTTATTCTCATGAGTATATTTGAAAAACTATGGCAAAAATATGCTCGAATGCATGAACGTGTTAAGATTATTTTTCGGACATTCTTGATTCAATGTTCAAAACACTTAATTGCCATGATGATTTTACACTATAACATGTTGGAAATTATATTTTTTGGATACATAAATTTTTATGATCATGAGCATGTTTTATCTTCATAATTGAACTTGAAAATCTATAGCAAAATCTTATCCGAATGCATGAAAGTACTAATTTCATTTTCGAATTCACTTAACAATTGGTATCCTAACAATCGGATTTTCTCATACACTTATGAAAAATATTTTTCTAAAATGGATTTGATGAAATGATTCCTGCTTATAAATTCCATCTTGAAATATGAATGATAGTGTCTTTGCTTGCAAAGATTTGTTTCACATACATATCTCCTATGATTCATGTGCAGAAAAAGAATTTATAAATCATAATACAATGAGATTTCTTATGCAAAAATAAAGTGCTTTTGTGATTCTTTGCTAAAGAGAATAATTATTAAAATCATGATCTTGATAATTATAACATGAAGCTCTTTATAAATCAAGATCGTTCATTATGCTCCCTACATTTATCAAAAAGGAGTTCTTCAAATGAAATGTAACTTGTCTTTTGATTTCATGATATTTTATGAATTTCGAAATTAATTTTAATGACTTGATTATGAGTTTCAAGTTGACGATTTGATTTGAATAAGTTATGTCTAAATCATAATCATGATCTTGCAAAATTGAAATCACAAATAATATCTTTTGGTATTCATAAATTGATACTCACAATATGAAAGTATTGGTATTCATGACTTGATTTTGATTGAAACATTACATGCTTAAATTAATCATTCTTCTATGTTTCAAAAATTCTTTAAATGCCTTATGTGATGACTGAAAATTAATTTGCTTTATGATGAATCACGAATCATGACTTGATCTATGATATTGAAATATTTTAATCATGATTCTTGGTTATATAATTACTTTGCCCTATTAAAAGGATTTGTTGAATGGATCATGTCCTTGAACTTTCTTGATATCATGACAAGATTTTGTAATATGGCCTGTATAATAATTAAAAATTTTTGGCCATTGATTTCTCCCTTCTTTTCGACAAAAACAAAGGGGAGAAAGCTTTTGCTAGTTAGAACATGCAAAGAAAAGCAAGTGCAATCTTGCACATGAAGCAAGTGTTGAATTGCCATGATTAAACCTAAGAATCTTGCTATGCTTTTGTGCTTATATGTTGTGATGAAAATATAGCTTCATGTTATAAAAACTTGCATATATTTTAAAATACCTAGAGCTACTTCTCCTTTTGTTGATGATAAAGGGGGAGAAATATATGAATTGATACTATAAGTGCCATATTTGAATTTTCATCATGTTAAGATATCAAGAACTTGCATCGTAATTCTACTTGATGATATCTTGTCATGTGATGAAATGCTACGATTTGTTGCTAAAATGATGCATGCAATACTTATGCTTTCTACGTAATGTATTGCATATGATATGAACCTTGATTAAAATTGCCTTGATTTGAATTCAAGGTTTATCTCAATTATGGAATTTTGAAATAAAAATGATTACTCACCTTTGTCATGATTTAGAAATTGACAGAAAGGGTTTTCCCTTCTTTTTGACAATGACTAAGGAGGAGATAACTTGCATGCACAATTCAAGAAGAAAGTAAATTTTCACTTCTTAAAAGAGAAGAAATTGCTATCTTGAACATCTTAAGAAACAAAATGAACAAAGGTGCTATCTTGCCTATCTCAAGAAGCAAAACATGCTAACTTGCGCATCTAAGAAAGTGGACAAAATTTTCATATTTCAAGAAGCAAGAGTTGCCTTCTTGAACATCTCTAATTTGCTAGCTTGCATGATGTAGAACTTGCTATCTTGAACATCTCTAATTTTCATACCAAGTGCTATCTTGTATGCTATAAAACTTGTATATCTAAAACTTGATAGCTTGAATATTCTAAGCATGATTCAACACTTGCTATATTTTCTAGCAAAATTGCATGATGATAAAACTTGATATTATGTTTTTCATGCAATGAGTTGAACCAATATCACAAACACTTGATTGTGATACTTCTCCTTTTTGTTAATGACAAAGGGGGAGAAGTATGTTGATGAAAGTATGTTGATGACATGACATGTGATGCATAAGTTTATGCATATGTTCATGTTGACGTGTTGCAAGTATTCATGATGAATATTGCAATGACTTGAATTCAGTTTGAATTCAAGGTTCTATCAATATGGCATATTGATAGGGGGAGTTTGTTTAAACTCCGAGAGTTAAGTTTAACTCCGTCATCAAGTGGTTGTCATCATCAAAAAGGGGGAGATTGTTGAATCTCATATTTTGATGATGAAACTACTTGATATATGTTTATGATTTAATCTGCGTTTTGAGTGACGCAGGATGCTTCGATCTGGATGAGACAATTAAACCAGGAAAATCATGTTGTGCTGGAGGAACATGTTAGAAGATTGGACGTCGGGCCGGTAGATCGGTCGACGTATCAACAGAAGGCTCCGGGCAGTGGACTCGGGCATCGGGCCAAGAAGAGCGGTTATTGTGCAAAGGATATCGGAGTTGCGGAGTCAACTGGCCGATTGGGCAATAGGCCGCAGGAGAGGACGATGCGCCAAAGAATCAGACGAAGCATCGAGGGACCAATGACATGCCGGACAACTTAGTTAATTGCTTAGGATTAATTGTCTCGATCGAAGTTATGCTTTAATTATGCAGGATTAACTATGATAACGATGAAGACATAAAACGAAACAAAGTGTCGGAGTCAAGCGCGAAGGATTTGATCCAAGTTCGAGAGTTCGACGGAAGTCCGAAGGTTCATCGGGAATGCTACTGGAACTAGCCGAGAATGAGTTGGGAGCTTGCCGAAGGATTTTCGAAAGCTCGCCGGAAGGTTCATTGGAAGTTCGCGAAGCTTGCCGAGAAAGATCGGAGCTTGCCGAAGAAGCTCGTTGGAACTCGCTAAGATCAAATCGTGAAGTCTAGGAGCTTGCCGGGAGTCCGCAGAATGGTTTCCGAGAGTTCATCGGAAGACCGCCGGAAGTTTGCCGAAAGCTCGCCAGAAGAAGTCTTGACTTGCGGACTTTGTAATAGCTTAGAAAATGTCTTTAAAATCATAGTTAGCATGTTAATTAGGGTTAGGATTAGGTGTTAATCCTATAACCCAAGTAGGGGCAAATTAGGCCCAAGTTCGGACTAGTTTGGACCAAGTTTGGAGACAAACCAAGTGAGCTGAAATAGTGAAAGAGGTGGCACCGCCAGGGTTGGAGGTGGCACCGCCCAGGAGAGGATCTCCTAGCGAAGCTGGGCAGTGCAACCGCCCTAGCCAGGAGGTGGCACCGCCTGAGCTCAGTCTTCGAGCTAGATTGGGCGGTGCAACCTCCCTGACAGAGAGGTGGCACCGCCTGAGCTCGGTCTTCGAGCTCTGGCAGAGAGGTGCAACCGCCTCAGTCAAGAGGTGGCACCGCCTGGGGCTCAGTCTCCGAGCCAGACTCAGGCGGTGCAACCGCCCCTGACAGAGAGGTGCAACCGCCTGGGCTCAGTCTTCGAGCTCTGCCAGGCGGTGCAACCGCTCCAGTCAGGAGGTGCAACCGCCTGATCCCGGAATTCCGGGATTTGATCGTTTTGAGCTCCAAATTTGAATTGGGTTGGGGCCTATAAATACCCCACCCATTCAGCACTGAAAAGATACAGACCTACACCGAATTCTTGATCTTTTCTGTGATTCTAAGAGCTCAAATTTGTATAAAGTTCGAAAGTTCTCCTCTTTCTGTTCTTCAAGTTTTGAGTTGTAAAGAGAGGAGAGAAAGGTCCTGTAAGGGTTGTCTCCTGAGCCCATCAAAAGGAGTGAATCTGTAAAAGGGCAGTTGGCCTTCGCCTATTGAAGGAAGGCCTCTAGTTGACGTCGGTGGAGGAAGCCAAAAGTGGAGTAGGTCAAGACTGACCGAACCACTCTAAATCTCTGGTTTGCGTTTATTTTGAGCACTTTATCATTACTGCAAACCTCCTACATAGCTACTGCTCTCTGCGCCTTTACGAACAAGTTTCTAAGTGCTGATCTTTCCGAATCTGCATTCAGACGTAAATCGGTGTTTTCATACATTACAGTTTACGTTTACGTTTTGATTCTGCAAAACTGTCTTCTGCGCTTTTACGAACAAGTTTCTAAGTGCTGATCTTTCCGAATCTGTATTCAGACGTAAATCGGTGTTTTCATACATTACAGTTTACGTTTACGTTTTGATTCTGCAAAACTGTCTTCTACGCTTTTACGAACGAAGTTTCTAAGTTCAGATCCCTTTAAAACTGCGTTTAGACGTAAACTGTGCAAACTGTGTTTAGACGTAAAACTGTGTTTTAGACGTAAACTACTTTTAAATGCAAAACTACGTTTAGACGTAAAACTGCGTTTAGACGCAAACTGCGTTTAGACGTAAAACTACGTTTAGACGTAAAACTGTGTTTAGACGTAAAACTGCGTTTAGACGCAAACTGCACTGCGCTTAGACGCAATCTGATCTTAGACGCAAACTGCGCTTAGACGCAAACTGCGCTTAGACGCAATCTGCGCTTAGACGCAAACTACATTTAGACGCAAATTGTGTAAACTGCGCTTAGACGCAAACTGTGTTTAGACGTAAACTGCACTTAATCATAAGTATTCTTAGAATCGGCTTTTGCATCAAAATAGTTTTATCAAATGAACGCAGCTTTCATTTTTAATCGCTGAAAGATTTCCGCTGCACTAATTCACCCCCCCCCCCCTCTTAGTACTCTCGATCCTGACAATCACGAGCATCCCGGGGAAGGATCGAGCTTGGGTTGCTGACAAGTCGCTAGTCGGGAGTGATCTAGAACGACCCAGGGAAGGATCGAGCATCGGTGGTGAGCCATACCTAAACACTGTCGTGACACGTGGCGGGCCAGGTGGAGCATCATGGGGCCCAGCGGGAGACTTCATTTTGAACGGCACTCAACGAGGGGTCTCAAGTGATGGGACGCCTCTGGCGGGGAGCCGAGGTGGGTGAATCTGGCGGATCCGAGGAGTTATGATAGGTCTTAAATGTCGCGACTGTTGCTCTCCTTGAGAAGCCCTAATCACCGCCTTGCCATGGGTCACGCCCATTTTAAAATCCCCATCCAGGGTGATTATCATCACTCTTGCGATCAGCCTTTCGTTTTGTGTCTCGGTTCCCTCCTCGTAACTCTGTCGTCTTCGTTGCTTCAATCCCTCTCCCCGGCAACCGGGCTTCTTTCATGCAACTCCGAGGTTGGGATGTCTCAGTCTCCGTCTTCATCTTCGTCTTCGTTTTCATCCCCTTCTCCCTCACCTTCTTCCTCTCCTCCTGCAAGCTCCCGGGATGAGGTAGTGAGCATGTCCTCGGGTAGCGCCTCTTCCGAGGCCTCGAGGGGTTCAGTTGAGGTTGAGGCCCTCAAGTCTTGGCACGATGTGGACTCGATGGTGACCGAAGACTTGTTGAGAGTGCTCCAGGATCACTACCGCATCCTGGAGTGTTATAGCCTACATGCTCCTCATCCGGGGCAGCGGTCGTATGACTGGTTCCCTGACGGGTTCGGGCTGACTGTGAGGGCACGTGAAGCCGGTCTCCGGTTTCCAATGCACCCCATCATTAGGGATTGCCTTCACTTCTGGGGGATTTCCCCATCCCAGGTGTCACCCAACTCTTGGCGCTACCTGGTGGCTTTCATCTGGGAGTGTCGGGGGGTTGGGATTGTATTGTCCCGACCTCTGTTTCTGGCTTGCTTCCACTTGGGGAGGGGACCAGGCGGATATTACTTAACCGCCTGTAGTAGTTTCAAGATTAGCAACGCACCCTCCAACAACAAAGGTTGGGAGAGGCGCTTCTTCTTCATCAGTTGTGGTCAAGAGTGGGGCTTCAACACCGGGTGGGCTATTCGGTCCATCGATAACGCCCTCCCGTCGTTCTCTGCTGGTGACACAGCAATGGTGGATCATCTAAGGGTATCTTGTCCTCTTCTCGGGTAATAAAAGAGATGACCGAGGAGTGGATGGTTGGAGCTGAGCTGAGCCCCACCACCGGGGGTATGGCCATTCGTATATAATGGCTCATTCATTCATCCCATGTCGTCTAACCACTATCTATTCTTGTAGAAATGGTGGACCTATGATCAATGAAGAAATCGGCCAGCACCAGGGCCGTCAAGCCCCCGTCTTGGGATGGGGAGGGCTCCGAAGGCGGGATTGTCCCGTTGGAGGGTACGCCGAAGAGGGCGTCGGCATCATCGGCATCAGAGTGCCCTACCAAGAGAATGAAGACGGCGATTCGAAAGACGCCAGCAAGTCGAGCCACTCGCTCAAGTGCCTCCCTGGCATCGCCCGGGGTCCCTACCCAGGGGGAGGGCTTGGCGAGTAAGAAGGGGAAGGGGTCGGCCGGGTCGTCCGGTAGCGACCCTTCCAGGAGGGGGCCGGCATGCCCCCTATCGGTGTGGGAACTGTGCTGCATCTTCTCCTGGCCCGAGGATGGGCAGTTCCAAACCCAACTTATGGCCGATCTTCCGATCGGGGAGCCGGGAGCCCTCTATACTGCCCGGTGGTCGACTCTAAAGGCCAACAGCTGCCCCTGGGGCGATGGGGAAATCGCCCAGGAGTTCGTCCGAGGGGTGCTGCACCCCTCACTTGCCAAGGACCAGTACTGCTCCGACTCGGAGGTGCTGGTAGAGCGGGTGGCCAAGTCGCTCATCTGGATAAGTGATGGCCTCTCCTTCTCGCCGATTCTTTCCTTTGTGGATGTTGACAATGATTCTCATGTAGAGCTTGCACTATGGAATGGCGCTGATCGACCGGGTCCTTGACGCTGGGCGGGCGATTGGGCGTCAGATGGAGCTCGACGATGCCCTCCGAAAGGTGAACTTGGAGTTGTAAGCCAAGGGGGGTCTAGAGGCAGTTGCCACGACCGAAGAGCGCGCCATGGCGTTAGAGGAGGAGGTCGCTCGTTTGAAGACTGAGCTAGAAGAAAGCCGGTCGCACATCCACTCATTGGATGACGAGCTACTGACCCTCTCCCAAGACGTCGAGGCCGCCAAGGCGACAGCCCGGGCTACCGAGGAGGCACTCGAGGAGGAGCGGCTAGGGTTGCCTAGAAGGGTCGAGGAGGCGGTCACCGGGTTCGAACGTGGCCTAGTGAGGTCGGGTCGGGTCACGTATAAGTACGGGTATCGAGTGGCCTATGCTCGTTTCCGGGCGAAGTACCCGGACCTGGACCTGGACCTGGAGTCAGACCCGTTTGTTGATGACCCAATGGACCAGGACGTCGACATGTCGTCGAACGTCCCCTTCGACGACAGGCAGACGACTCCTCCCCCGAGCTAGGGGGTGCACCCCCTCACCTTTTGAGTTTTGTTTTCCTTCCTTTTTTTTTTTTGTCTAGTCGGGCTTGGGGCCATATCGCTCGACCGCTATATGTACCACCTTTATAATCGAGAAGCACTTTCATTTTAGAATTCTGGCTTGCTCTACTCCCTGGCCATGGATGTCACGCCCCCCCCCGAATTATCACATTCAGGAGGTGTGACCCTGTCTAAAATCAATTATATTATAATTCATCATCAATTCAATCCAGGATCCAAACTAACAATTTGAGGATACTAAGAATCATTCAAAATCAATATTCACAATTCATAAACCTGAACGTTACATAAATCATTATCCACTTCACTCAAAGATTCGAGAAATCTAAAGGCAACTCAACTAAACATCAACCACAACACAAATCCATAATCATAGAAGTATATACAATCACAAAAAGATAATTATTTACCATGAGTTCTTATCCTTACATATCTTAAACTCATCATTCAATACACATGAGCGGTCCTTTAACATTTTACAACACATAAGTATCAATAGATCCTTAACATTACAACAGAGGTAAAGTTTACTATACAACAAAAACCATCATCCAACAAAGATTAGCTCAAAAATCTTCTAGCCTTTCACTGCTTTAACCCAATTCTAGCTTTCAGTGCGTGGCAAGCTACCCTGAAAATTTTGTATAGCAACGGGGTGAGCATAAAGAGCTCAGCAAGTGTCTAACATATCCATGGCGATAGGAGAAGTTCAAGCAGGTTCAGTACCAAGATACAAAGTAGAAATACAAATGTTCATTTGAAGTCATCTCATTTGATATAAAATCACAAAGGTTTACCTCGTTCAAAAACAGGCATTAGACATAACAATAGGAGAAAGGAAATTGGAGCATTTCATTGGCAAAAGAAACATTTAGGCATGTATCAAATGGCACATGAGGCATTTAGGTACATATCAAAGGCATAAGAGTGTTTGAGAGCATAACAATGACATACGAAACACTTCAAGGTATAACAAGTGAACCGAGTAATAAACACAAGCTTGTATGTCATTTTTGATGTAGCATGCATTCCATTTTTATCCAAAGCATAATATGAACTCATAAACAAAGCTTTGGATATCATATCAATAAACATAGATGGCGCTGTGGGACCAATACATAATGTGATTCATCCATTTCTGGATGACCACCAAGCATAAGTCTCCCACGTCTGGGAGCTCCATCCACCTACGTCTGAGTGAAGTCAATGGGGCCGGCAGAACAATCGCGGGCTCTAAGCATAACTCCCTTTACCATTTCTGGCAAAGGTTCACAATATCCCACAAGACACCAGAGTACAAAAAGGGTAGTATGAACAATAACATTGGCACATATCAGAAGCACATGCGGAACAACAAAATATACATATGCCTTTCGAGTCAATACGACACAAACATAATCTTTCATAAATGTATTCAGATTTGAAAGAAAACAAAAGCAAGAGCATACAAGGATTTCAAGAAATCACATATAGCTCAATTGAAATAAGAAGGTTAGGTGAATTCAATGTCCAATGAAATTAAACTGGAAGAGGCACATATCGAAAGCAAATGCGGAACAATGGGATGCATGTGCCGAATCATTACGATGCAAACATGATCTTTAGATGATAGCTGCAGATGTACAAATAAATAAAGGACAAAAGTATACAGGAATTAAAGGTAATAATGTAAAGCTTAACTGAAGTAAGAGTTTTTGCCGAAATCGATTTCCAAAGAGAAGAAACAAAGAAAGCTGAAATCGACCAAAGCTCGATTCTGGCAAAATTTGATAGGAACATTATATGAACGATTTGGATGACCAATTATGCTCCAATTTATACAAAATAGGTGTCATTAGAAAGCCGTATCAATCTATTTTCCGATGAACTCAGATTTATAATTTTTTGAGTTCTCAACAGGATGTTACAACAAATAGAGTAAAGGAAGGTCAGAAATGATCATCCCTGTTTTGCAGACTTGATAGGATCGATTTAAACAGAAGTTTCAGAAGGCAAACATATTTCAAAATTTCCAACTAGGTGTCAAAAGAAAGATATACGAATCTAGTTTTCGAAGAACTAAGTTTTGCTTAGTTCAGAATTTTCTCTAGAGAGTTATGAGCAATTTAGTAACAGAAGGTCAGAAATTTCAGTCCCTATTTTGCAGAATCTATAGGGTTAATTGAAATAGAAGTCTTAGTAGGCATTTAAACTCCAAATCATTCGATCTTAGTGTCAAAATAAAGATATTTTTGTCTACTTTCAAATGGAATAGGTTTTGTCTAAATCAGAGTTTACTACAAAATGTTATGACTGAAATATTACATAGAGGTCAGATTACCGAAAAATTACAGATTCATATCTTTATATCAAAACGAAAGAAGGTCTGGTTCTCAGTTGAAATCATTCAAATTTTGCAGAATAAAAATAGAAAGAGAGATTAAGGTTTTCTGTAGGAAGAGGTTAGATCACTTGCCTTAGATGAGTTTGATTCCCAAATATAGGGAGTTGATGCAAAACCTCAAACAAAGTTTCCTCTTCTTCTTCTTCTTCTTCTTCTTCTCTTCTTCTTCTCCTCAAACTAACGTTGGCTGAAAACTTTCTTTTTAATGGTGCCTTAAATTACTTAGGTTTGGCTCATGCTAAAATAGTGAGGTGGCAAGCATGCATGGGGGTTTAGGTGTCAACTTTAGAATAAATGCTAAGTGGCTCATCCTTGTTAATGACACATGTCCTCCATTTTATTTTATTTTATTTTTATTTACTCAATTCTGAATATTCTATAAATCATCTCAAACATTTAATATTTACTCTTAGGTCCTTAGCCATAAACTTTAATATAATATTATTTAATATAAAAAGTTATTAAATAATCCTCATATTTACAAATAAGCATTTACTAAATTTTCAAAAATGGGGATATTACACTCTCCCCTCCTTAAAAGAAAATTTAGTCCTCTAAATTTATCATACCTCATTCAGCGAAAAGGTGAGGATAAACTTTCTTCATTTCTTCTTGTTTAGTGGGCAGTCTCTGACTTTATGATCTAACTTTCCACAAGCAAAACAGGCTCCGGTCACCCAAAAACACTCACTTATTTCATGATTACGTCCACATTTTGTACACGATAGAGTTCTTTGCGATGGAGTTCCTTTCTCAAATCTAGGTACCTTTACCTTATCGTTACTTCTTTCTACTTCATTTCCTCTCTTACTTTTACCAACAAACTTATCCTTGCTATTCTTGTCCCTGATTTCTTGGATCTCCGCCAAGTCTTTTTCAAGTATGAAAGCTCTTTCTACTACATCAGTGTATACTTGGAGTTTCAAAGCTGATATCCGGCTTCTTATTGCTGGCCTTAATCCTCTTTCAAATCTTCTTGTTTTCCTATATTCATCATCAATCATATGTGTGGCAAATCTAGAGAGCTCGGTGAATTTAGATTCATATTTGGCTACTGTCAAATTTCCCTGGATGAGATTCAGGAATTCCAATTCTTTCTGCTCTCTGATACAATCTGGAAAATATTTATCATTGAACTTTTCTGTAAATACCTTCCAAGTGATTGGCTCCTGTCGAGCTTCAGAAATCCTCTTCATGGTTCGCCACCAGTGCTCAGCCTCTCCTTCTAGTATGAAGGTAGCAAGAGAAACCTTCTTATCATCTGGGCAATTTAAAACATCAAATATTTTCTCCATCCGCATCATCCATTGTTCTGCTACCATTGGATTAGGCTCACCACTAAAACTGGGAGGACTAAGCTTTTTAAACTGTTCAATTCCCAACCCAGTCTGGTTTGAATTCCCAACTTCATCATTTCTTCCTTGTCGGACTTGTTGTTGCATTACTTGTGTCATCGCCTCTAGAGTTTTCATAATTCCACTCAATTGATCAGAAGTAGATGCAACAGGAGAACTAGATGACCTCGTCATCCTTGCTTCCTAAAAATAACAAAAGAAGACTTTTGATCAGTCTCTAAATAGAAATCACTAAACCTCAAAATTTATTACACATCTAGCATATCAAAATTCTTAGAAATCCTCAAACCATGCTCTGATACCACTCTGTCACGCCCCTCCCGAATTATCACATTCAGGAGGTGTGACCCTGTCTAAAATCAATTATATTATAATTCATCATCAATTCAATCCAGGATCCAAACTAACAATTTGAGGATACTAAGAATCATTCAAAATCAATATTCACAATTCATAAACCTGAACGTTACATAAATCATTATCCACTTCACTCAAAGATTCGAGAAATCTAAAGGCAACTCAACTAAACATCAACCACAACACAAATCCATAATCATAGAAGTATATACAATCACAAAAAGATAATTATTTACCATGAGTTCATATCCTTACATATCTTAAACTCATCATTCCATACACATGAGCGGTCCTTTAACATTTTACAACACATAAGTATCAATAGATCCTTAATATTACATCAGAGGTAAAGTTTACTATACAACAAAAACCATCATCCAACAAAGATTAGCTCAAAAATCTTCTAGCCTTTCACTGCTTTAACCCAATTCTAGCTTTCAGTGCGTGGCAAGCTACCCTGAAAATTTTGTATAGCAACGGGGTGAGCATAAAGAGCTCAGCAAGTGTCTAACATATCCATGGCGATAGGAGAAGTTCAAGCAGGTTCAGTACCAAGATACAAAGTAGAAATACAAATGTTCATTTGAAGTCATCTCATTTGATATAAAATCACAAAGGTTTACCTCGTTCAAAAACAGGCATTAGACATAACAATAGGAGAAAGGAAATTGGAGCATTTCATTGGCAAAAGAAACATTTAGGCATGTATCAAATGGCACATGAGGCATTTAGGTACATATCAAAGGCATAAGAGTGTTTGAGAGCATAACAATGACATACGAAACACTTCAAGGTATAACAAGTGAACCGAGTAATAAACACAAGCTTGTATGTCATTTTTGATGTAGCATGCATTCCATTTTTATCCAAAGCATAATATGAACTCATAAACAAAGCTTTGGATATCATATCAATAAACATAGATGGCGCTGTGGGACCAATACATAATGTGATTCATCCATTTCTGGATGACCACCAAGCATAAGTCTCCCACGTCTGGGAGCTCCATCCACCCACGTCTGAGTGAAGTCAATGGGGCCGGCAGAGCAATCGCGGGCTCTAAGCATAACTCCCTTTACCATTTCTGGCAAAGGTTCACAATATCCCACAAGACACCAGAGTACAAAAAGGGTAGTATGAACAATAACATTGGCACATATCAGAAGCACATGCGGAACAACAAAATATACATATGCCTTTCGAGTCAATACGACACAAACATAATCTTTCATAAATGTATTCAGATTTGAAAGAAAACAAAAGCAAGAGCATACAAGGATTTCAAAAAATCACATATAGCTCAATTGAAATAAGAAGGTTAGGTGAATTCAATGTCCAATGAAATTAAACTGGAAGAGGCACATATCGAAAGCAAATGCGGAACAATGGGATGCATGTGCCGAATCATTACGATGCAAACATGATCTTTAGATGATAGCTGCAGATGTACAAATAAATAAAGGACAAAAGTATACAGGAATTAAAGGTAATAATGTAAAGCTTAACTGAAGTAAGAGTTTTTGCCGAAATCGATTTCCAAAGAGAAGAAACAAAGAAAGCTGAAATCGACCAAAGCTCGATTCTGGCAAAATTTGATAGGAACATTATATGAACGATTTGGATGACCAATTATGCTCCAATTTATACAAAATAGGTGTCATTAGAAAGCCGTATCAATCTATTTTCCGATGAACTCAGATTTATAATTTTTTGAGTTCTCAACAGGATGTTACAACAAATAGAGTAAAGGAAGGTCAGAAATGATCATCCCTGTTTTGCAGACTTGATAGGATCGATTTAAACAGAAGTTTCAGAAGGCAAACATATTTCAAAATTTCCAACTAGGTGTCAAAAGAAAGATATACGAATCTAGTTTTCGAAGAACTAAGTTTTGCTTAGTTCAGAATTTTCTCTAGAGAGTTATGAGCAATTTAGTAACAGAAGGTCAGAAATTTCAGTCCCTATTTTGCAGAATCTATAGGGTTAATTGAAATAGAAGTCTTAGTAGGCATTTAAACTCCAAATCATTCGATCTTAGTGTCAAAATAAAGATATTTTTGTCTACTTTCAAATGGAATAGGTTTTGTCTAAATCAGAGTTTACTACAAAATGTTATGACTGAAATATTACATAGAGGTCAGATTACCGAAAAATTACAGATTCATATCTTTATATCAAAACGAAAGAAGGTCTGGTTCTCAGTTGAAATCATTCAAATTTTGCAGAATAAAAATAGAAAGAGAGATTAAGGTTTTCTGTAGGAAGAGGTTAGATCACTTGCCTTAGATGAGTTTGATTCCCAAATATAGGGAGTTGATGCAAAACCTCAAACAAAGTTTCCTCTTCTTCTTCTTCTTCTTCTTCTTCTCTTCTTCTTCTCCTCAAACTAACGTTGGCTGAAAACTTTCTTTTTAATGGTGCCTTAAATTACTTAGGTTTGGCTCATGCTAAAATAGTGAGGTGGCAAGCATGCATGGGGGTTTAGGTGTCAACTTTAGAATAAATGCTAAGTGGCTCATCCTTGTTAATGACACATGTCCTCCATTTTATTTTATTTTATTTTTATTTACTCAATTCTGAATATTCTATAAATCATCTCAAACATTTAATATTTACTCTTAGGTCCTTAGCCATAAACTTTAATATAATATTATTTAATATAAAAAGTTATTAAATAATCCTCATATTTACAAATAAGCATTTACTAAATTTTCAAAAATGGGGATATTACACTCTCCCCTCCTTAAAAGAAAATTTAGTCCTCTAAATTTATCATACCTCATTCAGCGAAAAGGTGAGGATAAACTTTCTTCATTTCTTCTTGTTTAGTGGGCAGTCTCTGACTTTATGATCTAACTTTCCACAAGCAAAACAGGCTCCGGTCACCCAAAAACACTCACTTATTTCATGATTACGTCCACATTTTGTACACGATAGAGTTCTTTGCGATGGAGTTCCTTTCTCAAATCTAGGTACCTTTACCTTATCGTTACTTCTTTCTACTTCATTTCCTCTCTTACTTTTACCAACAAACTTATCCTTGCTATTCTTGTCCCTGATTTCTTGGATCTCCGCCAAGTCTTTTTCAAGTATGAAAGCTCTTTCTACTACATCAGTGTATACTTGGAGTTTCAAAGCTGATATCCGGCTTCTTATTGCTGGCCTTAATCCTCTTTCAAATCTTCTTGTTTTCCTATATTCATCATCAATCATATGTGTGGCAAATCTAGAGAGCTCGGTGAATTTAGATTCATATTTGGCTACTGTCAAATTTCCCTGGATGAGATTCAGGAATTCCAATTCTTTCTGCTCTCTGATACAATCTGGAAAATATTTATCATTGAACTTTTCTGTAAATACCTTCCAAGTGATTGGCTCCTGTCGAGCTTCAGAAATCCTCTTCATGGTTCGCCACCAGTGCTCAGCCTCTCCTTCTAGTATGAAGGTAGCAAGAGAAACCTTCTTATCATCTGGGCAATTTAAAACATCAAATATTTTCTCCATCCGCATCATCCATTGTTCTGCTACCATTGGATTAGGCTCACCACTAAAACTGGGAGGACTAAGCTTTTTAAACTGTTCAATTCCCAACCCAGTCTGGTTTGAATTCCCAACTTCATCATTTCTTCCTTGTCGGACTTGTTGTTGCATTACTTGTGTCATCGCCTCTAGAGTTTTCATAATTCCACTCAATTGATCAGAAGTAGATGCAACAGGAGAACTAGATGACCTCGTCATCCTTGCTTCCTAAAAATAACAAAAGAAGACTTTTGATCAGTCTCTAAATAGAAATCACTAAACCTCAAAATTTATTACACATCTAGCATATCAAAATTCTTAGAAATCCTCAAACCATGCTCTGATACCACTCTGTCACGCCCCTCCCGAATTATCACATTCAGGAGGTGTGACCCTGTCTAAAATCAATTATATTATAATTCATCATCAATTCAATCCAGGATCCAAACTAACAATTTGAGGATACTAAGAATCATTCAAAATCAATATTCACAATTCATAAACCTGAACGTTACATAAATCATTATCCACTTCACTCAAAGATTCGAGAAATCTAAAGGCAACTCAACTAAACATCAACCACAACACAAATCCATAATCATAGAAGTATATACAATCACAAAAAGATAATTATTTACCATGAGTTCATATCCTTACATATCTTAAACTCATCATTCCATACACATGAGCGGTCCTTTAACATTTTACAACACATAAGTATCAATAGATCCTTAATATTACATCAGAGGTAAAGTTTACTATACAACAAAAACCATCATCCAACAAAGATTAGCTCAAAAATCTTCTAGCCTTTCACTGCTTTAACCCAATTCTAGCTTTCAGTGCGTGGCAAGCTACCCTGAAAATTTTGTATAGCAACGGGGTGAGCATAAAGAGCTCAGCAAGTGTCTAACATATCCATGGCGATAGGAGAAGTTCAAGCAGGTTCAGTACCAAGATACAAAGTAGAAATACAAATGTTCATTTGAAGTCATCTCATTTGATATAAAATCACAAAGGTTTACCTCGTTCAAAAACAGGCATTAGACATAACAATAGGAGAAAGGAAATTGGAGCATTTCATTGGCAAAAGAAACATTTAGGCATGTATCAAATGGCACATGAGGCATTTAGGTACATATCAAAGGCATAAGAGTGTTTGAGAGCATAACAATGACATACGAAACACTTCAAGGTATAACAAGTGAACCGAGTAATAAACACAAGCTTGTATGTCATTTTTGATGTAGCATGCATTCCATTTTTATCCAAAGCATAATATGAACTCATAAACAAAGCTTTGGATATCATATCAATAAACATAGATGGCGCTGTGGGACCAATACATAATGTGATTCATCCATTTCTGGATGACCACCAAGCATAAGTCTCCCACGTCTGGGAGCTCCATCCACCCACGTCTGAGTGAAGTCAATGGGGCCGGCAGAGCAATCGCGGGCTCTAAGCATAACTCCCTTTACCATTTCTGGCAAAGGTTCACAATATCCCACAAGACACCAGAGTACAAAAAGGGTAGTATGAACAATAACATTGGCACATATCAGAAGCACATGCGGAACAACAAAATATACATATGCCTTTCGAGTCAATACGACACAAACATAATCTTTCATAAATGTATTCAGATTTGAAAGAAAACAAAAGCAAGAGCATACAAGGATTTCAAAAAATCACATATAGCTCAATTGAAATAAGAAGGTTAGGTGAATTCAATGTCCAATGAAATTAAACTGGAAGAGGCACATATCGAAAGCAAATGCGGAACAATGGGATGCATGTGCCGAATCATTACGATGCAAACATGATCTTTAGATGATAGCTGCAGATGTACAAATAAATAAAGGACAAAAGTATACAGGAATTAAAGGTAATAATGTAAAGCTTAACTGAAGTAAGAGTTTTTGCCGAAATCGATTTCCAAAGAGAAGAAACAAAGAAAGCTGAAATCGACCAAAGCTCGATTCTGGCAAAATTTGATAGGAACATTATATGAACGATTTGGATGACCAATTATGCTCCAATTTATACAAAATAGGTGTCATTAGAAAGCCGTATCAATCTATTTTCCGATGAACTCAGATTTATAATTTTTTGAGTTCTCAACAGGATGTTACAACAAATAGAGTAAAGGAAGGTCAGAAATGATCATCCCTGTTTTGCAGACTTGATAGGATCGATTTAAACAGAAGTTTCAGAAGGCAAACATATTTCAAAATTTCCAACTAGGTGTCAAAAGAAAGATATACGAATCTAGTTTTCGAAGAACTAAGTTTTGCTTAGTTCAGAATTTTCTCTAGAGAGTTATGAGCAATTTAGTAACAGAAGGTCAGAAATTTCAGTCCCTATTTTGCAGAATCTATAGGGTTAATTGAAATAGAAGTCTTAGTAGGCATTTAAACTCCAAATCATTCGATCTTAGTGTCAAAATAAAGATATTTTTGTCTACTTTCAAATGGAATAGGTTTTGTCTAAATCAGAGTTTACTACAAAATGTTATGACTGAAATATTACATAGAGGTCAGATTACCGAAAAATTACAGATTCATATCTTTATATCAAAACGAAAGAAGGTCTGGTTCTCAGTTGAAATCATTCAAATTTTGCAGAATAAAAATAGAAAGAGAGATTAAGGTTTTCTGTAGGAAGAGGTTAGATCACTTGCCTTAGATGAGTTTGATTCCCAAATATAGGGAGTTGATGCAAAACCTCAAACAAAGTTTCCTCTTCTTCTTCTTCTTCTTCTTCTTCTCTTCTTCTTCTCCTCAAACTAACGTTGGCTGAAAACTTTCTTTTTAATGGTGCCTTAAATTACTTAGGTTTGGCTCATGCTAAAATAGTGAGGTGGCAAGCATGCATGGGGGTTTAGGTGTCAACTTTAGAATAAATGCTAAGTGGCTCATCCTTGTTAATGACACATGTCCTCCATTTTATTTTATTTTATTTTTATTTACTCAATTCTGAATATTCTATAAATCATCTCAAACATTTAATATTTACTCTTAGGTCCTTAGCCATAAACTTTAATATAATATTATTTAATATAAAAAGTTATTAAATAATCCTCATATTTACAAATAAGCATTTACTAAATTTTCAAAAATGGGGATATTACACTCTCCCCTCCTTAAAAGAAAATTTAGTCCTCTAAATTTATCATACCTCATTCAGCGAAAAGGTGAGGATAAACTTTCTTCATTTCTTCTTGTTTAGTGGGCAGTCTCTGACTTTATGATCTAACTTTCCACAAGCAAAACAGGCTCCGGTCACCCAAAAACACTCACTTATTTCATGATTACGTCCACATTTTGTACACGATAGAGTTCTTTGCGATGGAGTTCCTTTCTCAAATCTAGGTACCTTTACCTTATCGTTACTTCTTTCTACTTCATTTCCTCTCTTACTTTTACCAACAAACTTATCCTTGCTATTCTTGTCCCTGATTTCTTGGATCTCCGCCAAGTCTTTTTCAAGTATGAAAGCTCTTTCTACTACATCAGTGTATACTTGGAGTTTCAAAGCTGATATCCGGCTTCTTATTGCTGGCCTTAATCCTCTTTCAAATCTTCTTGTTTTCCTATATTCATCATCAATCATATGTGTGGCAAATCTAGAGAGCTCGGTGAATTTAGATTCATATTTGGCTACTGTCAAATTTCCCTGGATGAGATTCAGGAATTCCAATTCTTTCTGCTCTCTGATACAATCTGGAAAATATTTATCATTGAACTTTTCTGTAAATACCTTCCAAGTGATTGGCTCCTGTCGAGCTTCAGAAATCCTCTTCATGGTTCGCCACCAGTGCTCAGCCTCTCCTTCTAGTATGAAGGTAGCAAGAGAAACCTTCTTATCATCTGGGCAATTTAAAACATCAAATATTTTCTCCATCCGCATCATCCATTGTTCTGCTACCATTGGATTAGGCTCACCACTAAAACTGGGAGGACTAAGCTTTTTAAACTGTTCAATTCCCAACCCAGTCTGGTTTGAATTCCCAACTTCATCATTTCTTCCTTGTCGGACTTGTTGTTGCATTACTTGTGTCATCGCCTCTAGAGTTTTCATAATTCCACTCAATTGATCAGAAGTAGATGCAACAGGAGAACTAGATGACCTCGTCATCCTTGCTTCCTAAAAATAACAAAAGAAGACTTTTGATCAGTCTCTAAATAGAAATCACTAAACCTCAAAATTTATTACACATCTAGCATATCAAAATTCTTAGAAATCCTCAAACCATGCTCTGATACCACTCTGTCACGCCCCTCCCGAATTATCACATTCAGGAGGTGTGACCCTGTCTAAAATCAATTATATTATAATTCATCATCAATTCAATCCAGGATCCAAACTAACAATTTGAGGATACTAAGAATCATTCAAAATCAATATTCACAATTCATAAACCTGAACGTTACATAAATCATTATCCACTTCACTCAAAGATTCGAGAAATCTAAAGGCAACTCAACTAAACATCAACCACAACACAAATCCATAATCATAGAAGTATATACAATCACAAAAAGATAATTATTTACCATGAGTTCATATCCTTACATATCTTAAACTCATCATTCCATACACATGAGCGGTCCTTTAACATTTTACAACACATAAGTATCAATAGATCCTTAATATTACATCAGAGGTAAAGTTTACTATACAACAAAAACCATCATCCAACAAAGATTAGCTCAAAAATCTTCTAGCCTTTCACTGCTTTAACCCAATTCTAGCTTTCAGTGCGTGGCAAGCTACCCTGAAAATTTTGTATAGCAACGGGGTGAGCATAAAGAGCTCAGCAAGTGTCTAACATATCCATGGCGATAGGAGAAGTTCAAGCAGGTTCAGTACCAAGATACAAAGTAGAAATACAAATGTTCATTTGAAGTCATCTCATTTGATATAAAATCACAAAGGTTTACCTCGTTCAAAAACAGGCATTAGACATAACAATAGGAGAAAGGAAATTGGAGCATTTCATTGGCAAAAGAAACATTTAGGCATGTATCAAATGGCACATGAGGCATTTAGGTACATATCAAAGGCATAAGAGTGTTTGAGAGCATAACAATGACATACGAAACACTTCAAGGTATAACAAGTGAACCGAGTAATAAACACAAGCTTGTATGTCATTTTTGATGTAGCATGCATTCCATTTTTATCCAAAGCATAATATGAACTCATAAACAAAGCTTTGGATATCATATCAATAAACATAGATGGCGCTGTGGGACCAATACATAATGTGATTCATCCATTTCTGGATGACCACCAAGCATAAGTCTCCCACGTCTGGGAGCTCCATCCACCCACGTCTGAGTGAAGTCAATGGGGCCGGCAGAGCAATCGCGGGCTCTAAGCATAACTCCCTTTACCATTTCTGGCAAAGGTTCACAATATCCCACAAGACACCAGAGTACAAAAAGGGTAGTATGAACAATAACATTGGCACATATCAGAAGCACATGCGGAACAACAAAATATACATATGCCTTTCGAGTCAATACGACACAAACATAATCTTTCATAAATGTATTCAGATTTGAAAGAAAACAAAAGCAAGAGCATACAAGGATTTCAAAAAATCACATATAGCTCAATTGAAATAAGAAGGTTAGGTGAATTCAATGTCCAATGAAATTAAACTGGAAGAGGCACATATCGAAAGCAAATGCGGAACAATGGGATGCATGTGCCGAATCATTACGATGCAAACATGATCTTTAGATGATAGCTGCAGATGTACAAATAAATAAAGGACAAAAGTATACAGGAATTAAAGGTAATAATGTAAAGCTTAACTGAAGTAAGAGTTTTTGCCGAAATCGATTTCCAAAGAGAAGAAACAAAGAAAGCTGAAATCGACCAAAGCTCGATTCTGGCAAAATTTGATAGGAACATTATATGAACGATTTGGATGACCAATTATGCTCCAATTTATACAAAATAGGTGTCATTAGAAAGCCGTATCAATCTATTTTCCGATGAACTCAGATTTATAATTTTTTGAGTTCTCAACAGGATGTTACAACAAATAGAGTAAAGGAAGGTCAGAAATGATCATCCCTGTTTTGCAGACTTGATAGGATCGATTTAAACAGAAGTTTCAGAAGGCAAACATATTTCAAAATTTCCAACTAGGTGTCAAAAGAAAGATATACGAATCTAGTTTTCGAAGAACTAAGTTTTGCTTAGTTCAGAATTTTCTCTAGAGAGTTATGAGCAATTTAGTAACAGAAGGTCAGAAATTTCAGTCCCTATTTTGCAGAATCTATAGGGTTAATTGAAATAGAAGTCTTAGTAGGCATTTAAACTCCAAATCATTCGATCTTAGTGTCAAAATAAAGATATTTTTGTCTACTTTCAAATGGAATAGGTTTTGTCTAAATCAGAGTTTACTACAAAATGTTATGACTGAAATATTACATAGAGGTCAGATTACCGAAAAATTACAGATTCATATCTTTATATCAAAACGAAAGAAGGTCTGGTTCTCAGTTGAAATCATTCAAATTTTGCAGAATAAAAATAGAAAGAGAGATTAACCTTTCTGTAGGAAGAGGTTAGATCACTTGCCTTAGATGAGTTTGATTCCCAAATATAGGGAGTTGATGCAAAACCTCAAACAAAGTTTCCTCTTCTTCTTCTTCTTCTTCTTCTTCTTCTCTTCTTCTTCTCTTCTTCTTCTCCTCAAACTAACGTTGGCTGAAAACTTTCTTTTTAATGGTGCCTTAAATTACTTAGGTTTGGCTCATGCTAAAATAGTGAGGTGGCAAGCATGCATGGGGGTTTAGGTGTCAACTTTAGAATAAATGCTAAGTGGCTCATCCTTGTTAATGACACATGTCCTCCATTTTATTTTATTTTATTTTTATTTACTCAATTCTGAATATTCTATAAATCATCTCAAACATTTAATATTTACTCTTAGGTCCTTAGCCATAAACTTTAATATAATATTATTTAATATAAAAAATTATTAAATAATCCTCATATTTACAAATAAGCATTTACTAAATTTTCAAAAATGAGGATATTACAATGAATGCGCAGGCTCCCGCATCTTTCCTATGCCCTAACCAACGCCCCCCCTCTGCTCCCCCCCCCCCCTCCTTACGGGTAAAATTTCTTTAGGTTCTTGGCATTCCATGTTCTCGGCAGGGGACTTCCCTCCATAGTTTCGAGTCAATAGGTTCCTTCTGATACGATGTCGTAGACTCGATAGAGGCCTTCCTAGTTGGGTGCAAGTTTTCCCCTTGCTCGGGTCGGGTTACTTACTTCTGCTCTTTAGAGGACGAGGTCTCTGACCTGGATCGGCCGCGGACGGACCCTTCGGTTGTATATCTGAGAGGTCGCCTTCTTGTATGCCAGGGCACGTAGGTATGCCCTGACTCTTCTCTCCTCAAGGAGATCCAGGTTAGCCCATAGTCCCTCCTCAGAGTGCCCTCGGTTATAGTTGGCAGTACGTAAGGTCGGGAATACCATCTCTGGCGAAAGGACTGCATCGGTTCTGAACGACAGGCTGAACGGGAACTCCCCCGAGGCGGTTTTTGTTAGGAAATCTTTGGGCAACATCACATGCACAGCGGAAGAAAAAGAAAATAAAATCCCCAATTTTCCAAAAAGATGTTCGTCGAAGTGTGAAGATTGGTGCACAAAAATCCGTAAAACAAACTGCATATAGAATAGATTGTATTACCTAGGGAGATTATATATCCCTATTTCCTTACAGATCTCTAGGAGAGGGTGAAGGAGGTCAAGCGTCCTCCTCTTTAGCGGTGATCCACACAACAGGGCTACAACGACACTCCACAAAACTCCAGGCCTGCTCTGAGGTGGAGAGGGGGAGAAGAATAGGAGAGGCAAGCAAAAGCTCTAGCCTATGAGGCTCTGAATCCCTCCTATTTATAGAAGTCCCCTATCAAACCTTAATGGATCCTCCCCTATTGGGTATGGATCTGCATCCAATTACCCAAGCCTCTGAGATTAGTGGATCTCTATCCAATAATCTATCATTGGCTTTTATTGGATCTCATTCATAGGATCTAATAATTCAGGGGCTTATTGGATATCCAATAAGATAAGAGCTCTGACAGATATCTCATATCCGAACCTCTACTCATCGCAATGCCTACCATATGTGTGTGACCCTCTAGGCCCAATATCGAACTGGCCGTGAGTCATACCTGTCAGAACTCCTTCTAACTCAGTGAATTGTTATCTCTGTAATAATTTACTCGACTCATCGACTACAGACGTACTAGGCCACTACGTCGTAGTCCCTAGACGATACAGGGGAATCCAATCCATTGGACCTGTCTGTCCTCAGTTACCGTGTAACTATAGTCCCTCATCCATCTAATATCCCAGAGACCGTATATCGAGCATGGTGTTGTCAGACCCATACGGTTTCTACTCGAGTCTTGCTCTAATTGGATTCTCCCGGAGAACTCTTTCTCTCTCAACCCGAATGACCCTGGCCAGGGATTTGTCTGAGCAAGAACACATGGGATATTCCTCTCATGACACCGAGAGTGGATGATCCTCTATCGACACTCAATAGCCCTCGTAAGGTCGACTACCACTCCCAATGACCAGCTGTACTATATTTGGGACAACCAAACATATAAGTCTGGTATCAAAGAGTGGAGCACTCATACAGGACATCCTTGGTGTCTCAAGTCTAAGGACCAGATATACCATTAGGACTACAGAATCGTTGTCTGACAATAAGGCATCATCAACCATCCAACATTCCGTAAGCGGATCAATCAGTGAACTCATTCTCCAATGAGCACTTGTACTGTATCTCTAGTGTCCCTACACGAGCAGCTATGAGACCAACTGCATCCATCATATGGACGGGTATACAGCACACCAGTCTGTCCGGTTATCACAATGTCCCGCTCGAGTAACCTATGACCGGGATTATTTAGGATATGTGTTTAAAGGTGAATCGATCTCATTATCGTGATCTCATCACGATCCGATTCCCATTGTACAAATCCAAGGACATCACAATATATATATATATATATGCATTTATGCAATAGTTATAAAGTGATATACGCCAAAATATAATAAGCAAAAAGATTCTGTATCAAGTCACACGTGCCATCACTCACGTGATTGGTTTGTTGGGCACCTATGACTAGCACTACAGCCATTGCTCCTGCGGGTGACACGCCGCAAGGCAGCGACGACTGTGGCTGCTGCTCCCACGGGCAAAAACGTCATAGGGGCAACCGCCCGGTGAGGCAGCACCGCCTGCGGGCGCTACCTCGTGGGCAGAACCACCCGCAGGGGTAGCGCTACCCACGGGGGCGCTCACCTGCAGAGGCGGCACATCGGCCCCATTGCACATGCTGCTGCCGGTAGGGTGGTGGCGGCAGCAATAGTAGGGAAGAGGGAGAGAGGCTTAGGGTTTTGGGCAAAAAGATAGTTTTGCCCCTCGGAATTTGAGAAATTTCAGTTTCTATCTTTTATCCAAATTATAAAAATAGCCATAGGAATTCAAAAATTCCCTACATGTCCCTGATTTCAAAAAATATTAATTAATTAAAAGATTTAGTTGATTATTATATTTTATTATTATCTAGTAGTCATACATGATAATGATTTATAAATGTGATGTTTGATGTGTGGACGGATAATCATGGACCGTGCGATATGTGTACTTATGATTATTATTATTGGTGTCTACGAGCCTCAATTATATTTCTCGTTTATTATTGGGCATGCGTGCCTATAATTAAGTTGTAATCACATGAGGAGGCGTAGCGAGAGCGTGGATGCGATAGCAGGACTCACGAGACGAATGATCACGATGCATCGAGATGTCGACGGAACCGACGAGGATGAGATGGACGATTATAGGGCATGGAGATGTACCGTTGCACATATAGATCTTGATATGAGTGATTAGGCCTACTGGCTCGGCCTGATCACATTAGGTTGTGGTCCATGATTATTTGGTGTGATTGCTTATACACATACTAGATATGTATATATATTTATATGCGATGTAGATATATATTAAATATGTATATATGTGACATGTCATATTAGGAGACCAAATCATAGAAACATCTCTCTCGATAATATTAAGTCAGTAAACGTGAGGCAATTAGATCGATCCACGTGACCTTCCATCGTTATAGGTAAGAACCGATTCCCAGTGTTGGTTTAGTTAGTCGAGTCCCTCAAGGCTCACCTATATCGTGATTCGCTATCTTGCATACGACATAGAGATGTCACCGGTGACCTGAGGATATGGTATGCTTAGTTGAGTCCCTCGAGGGTATATCATCGAATCAGACTTATTTTGTAACGATAGTGTTGACTTAACTGAGCATCATAGTTAGTCGAATCCCTCGAGACCATGGTGATTCGGAGGTCGAATAGGGCGGGAATCACAAGGAGTTGTGATCGACAAGAGTTGCCTACCTTTTGGGCTTAGTGTGATGTTAGGACTCTAGCTTGGAGAGTCCTAATTGAGAGGGGCATTCATGTAGGAGGTTTTTTCTTATAGAAGAATTAGGAGTTGTAAGAGAATAGGAGTCTTGAGTAGGAGTCCTATTAGGAGTTGGTTAGAAGTAAGAGTCTTAAGTAGGAGTCCTATTAGGAGTTAGGGTTTAGAAGCCCTATAAATAGCCATGTATTCCTTCTCTTTTCTTAAGCAATAGATGAATCTTTTTTGTAGCCTTTGAGCAGCAACTTGGAGGGAGGAACCCCTATAGAGTTCCAAGGAGGCCGATCCCCTAAAGAGATCAACCCTAAGTTTAGAATCCGCAAGGGTCCTAACACCTGGTATCAGAGCAGCGTTCTTAGCGTCTCACTGCCCTTCCACAGCCATCCATCAACCCTCCACAACCGCCCAAAGCAATTCCCACAATTGCTTAAGAGATCGTTGCCAAATTCCGCCGTCATCTCCACCACCACTGATCATCCTTTGATCTCCCCGTGAATTGCAACAAGTTCTGATTTTCTACCTTACTGCTGCTGCAATTTAGTTATCCTTATTTGAAAATCCCAAAAAAAATTATTCCTATATTGCTGCATAAACTTTTCGTCATAAAGTTTTCATCTCTACAACGAAAGATACATCGCAGAATTCCAACCGTATAGCACCATCTGTTTGATGTTGCTGCTATATTTTTTCTATCCAAATCTCTACGAAATTTTTATGACATCTTTGACATTTCCTAACAGAAGATTTCCTTTGGTTTTGTCAAAAAATTTTCAATATAAGCCATTGATATTTTACGTCTAATCTGCTATACTTGAAAATCTGCACTGTAAAATTTCAGCCGCATAGCACTGTTTATTTGATCTTGATACTATATTGTTTCTATCCAAATCTCTATGAAATTTTTATGATAGCTTTGACACTTCCTAACAGTGGAATTTCCTTTGGTTTCATCAAAAAATTCTCAATATAAACCACTGATCTTTTATGACCAATCTGCTATACTTCAAAATCTATGCTGCAGAAAATTTCAGCCGCATATTGTTGCCTTAACCCATCTATTTGCAATCTTTTTTGAATGAAATTTCTTATACACTTCATAGATCATCTTGGCTTCCATTTAAGATTGATCTATTAAGAAATTCATCTCTAAAAATGATTTTGTGTTGCTGCAAATTTTCGTCGTAACCCGCTGAAATTTCTCGACGAGAATTCTGCAATCGCAACTTGCACCAATTTTCTTGCTATTATACTGCCAAAATTTTCTTGATTAAATTAGGTATCCTTACTGTCATATAAACTGTGATTTTTCTATCAATTCCCTCCTCAATTCTCTCAAGTTTTTGATGGAAATTACGTCGAGAAACCGTTGTCTCTTCAACGATAATTCTACTCTTACAAGACAACACATACTTGCTGCAACTTCCACTTATTTCTATCAAACCTTTGCTACCATCTACCACAGATCCAAAACTTTCATCTACAGCCCTAAAACTCCACTAAACCACACCCTCAAACTGCACCCAAAATAGCCACAAAACAAGCCTAAACCGTAGCCTACATCCACCAATCTACCAACCCTTTCGACCATCACCTCTCTCAACCAATACATGCCTTTAACCCGACAACAAAAGAGAGATCTTAACGTCACAGATTTGGCGGCATATACTATGGCATATGAGGAGGTAATCAACGCTAAATTTGAAGCCTTCGAGGCACGAATGGAGGATAAGATTCGGACGCTCTTTACCGAACTCAGATTGGGCCGACCACTAAGCCCGAAAAAATCACATCAAGGAGAGAGCTTTGCCCAATCGCACCAAGCCCAAAGATATGACTTTCAAGAGAGGGGAAGCTCTATGACTGAACCTAACTATCCATACATGAGAGTGGACTTCCCTAGATGGGAAGAAGGAGACCCAATTGGTTGGATCTCGCGCGCGGAGCGATATTTTCGGTATCACAAAACCGTGGATGTATCTATGGTGAAAATTATAGCTATACATCTTGAAGGAGATGCTATATAGTGGTTTGACTGGTTTGAACATACTTATGGAGTCCTTTCATGGCGACAATTCAAAGAAGGACTACTGATTCGCTTCAGACCAACCGATTACGAAAATATTGACGGACAACTAGCAAAGATCCGACAAACCTCCACCATTCAAGAATACCAAACCAGGTTTGAAAGGTTATCTAATCAAACTCATGATTGGTCTCAAAAACAGCTATTGAAGACTTTCATTGAGGGCTTGAAGCCGGAGATCCGAGGAGAAGTTAAAGCGCGACAACCGTATACGCTTATGGCAGCCATCTCTTTCGCACGACGTCAAGAGGAGCAATTGAACCATGAAGCTTGGAGGACTAGGGTCACTCCTCAACCAGTAATATTGAAGCCCTTAGCCCCCCCTACTATTGACCAAGTCCCTACACCAAAGAGGTTAACAAGAGAAGAGCTTTGGGAGCGATATGCGAAGGGGTTATGTTGGCATTGTGACGAGCCGTGGAGCCGTGAGCATCGCTGTAGTAAAGGAGGACTTCTTATGATTGAACCGATAAAAGAAGAGGTCATTGAACATTCAGAAGAGAGCCTTGAACATGAAGAAAAAGATGTAGAAGAAGAGCCACAACCGACCGAAGTTACGGTACATACACTAGCTGGCTACTTAAACCCGCAAACGATAAAAGTTGGAGGCCTTCTCAAACAACAACCAATCACTGTTCTCATCGAGACGGGCAGCACTAATAACTTCCTAAATAGTAAGGTTGTTGTCCATATAAACTTACCTATTGAGAATTGCAGCAGGTTTGTCGTTAAAGTCGCCAACAGACGAATTTTGAAGTGTGATCATAGGTGCCCGCAGGTGAAACTATTGCTGCAGGACCAAGAGATAATTGCAGATTTCTTCCTCCTCCCTCTTGATGATTATGAGGCTATACTCAGAATTAAATGGTTGATGACATTAGGTGATATTTCTTGGAATTTTATGCAACTATTTATAAAATTTTACAGTAAGGAGAAACAAGTGATACTGCATGGGAAACGTGAGGGCGACGTAACGATGATTTGCACACAACAAATGGAGAAGGTTTTGCATAAAGCATGCAGGGGCTTTTTGGTACAACTTGAGCAGCAAATTAAAGGAGAGCCAATAGAATTTGAAGATCCAAACCTATTTCCTTTGCTTGCTGAATTTTTAGATATATTTGACAAGCCGCACAACATACCTCTTACTCATCGGCATGATCATTGTATAATGATTTTTTCAGTCAAATCTCCAGCAAATACTCAGCCATATCGGTATCCACATCTCCAGAATGATGAAATAGAAAGGATTTTAAAAGAGATGCTTGAAATAGGAGTTATTCGGCCAAGTTACAACCTCTACTTTTCACCGGTGCTACTTGTACACAAGAAGGACGGAACATGGCGAATATGCGTTGATTACCAAGCTCTCAATGGCATAACCATCAAGAACAAATACCTTATTCCAATAGCAGATGAATTGCTAGATGAAAGGGAGCACAAATCTTCACAAAGCTGGACCTTCGATTCGGGTATTATCAAATACGAGTGTATGAAGAAGTCATACCGAAAACCGCCTTTCGAACACACAACGGCCACTACGAATTTTTACTTTCTTCAACAAAAGGTGAAATATCTTGGGCATATCATATCAGAGGAAGGTGTGATGGTGGACCCCTTCAAAATTGAAGCAATGCAAAACTGGCCTACCCCGAGGAACATAAAATTGCTACATGGCTTTTTGGGTTTAACAAGCTACTACCGTAAGTTCGTGAAAAACTATGGAAAGATCAGTGCACCACTTACTTCCTTACTGGAAAAAGATGTCTTCCAAAGGTCGGACAGAGCCTCCACTGCCTTCGACAAACTTAAGGCAACCATATCGACGACGCTGGTGCTAGCGCTACCAGATTTCAACCAACCCTTCATCATTAAGGTCGATGCATCTAGAGACAGAATGGGAGACGTTCTTATGCAAGATGGTCGACCACTCACATACAATAGCAAGACATTGTCTCCCCCCTATCAAAACATGTTAACATATGATAAGGAGATGCTCACCATTATGCACGCAGCAACGAGGTGGAGATCGTACTTGATCAGGCGATACTTTCAAATCAAGACCGACCATAAAAGCCTAAAATATCTCTTGGAGCAGAAGATATCTTCCCCCGAGCAGCAAAAATGGGTAACAAAACTTCTTGGATTTGATTATGAAATAACTTACAAAAGGTGGAAAGAGAATGTTGTTGTAGATGCGCTTTCGCAGCTACTTGAGCAAACTGAATTTTCGGTCGTTTTACTTCCAACCAGCGACTTCCTTGAGGATATTAAGATGGAATAGCAGGAAGATTCGGAGACCAGTAAAAAAAAAAAATTAGAGGAAGCACCAAGCTCCGTGGCTCATTACAATCGGGACTCAAAAGAATTATGCTATAAGGGACGCATTGTGCTTGTAACAAATTCTACTTGCATCTTCAAGAGCAGATTTTGGACAAAGTTATTCCATATGCATGGTACTAAATTGAAAAGGAGTATGACATATCACCCACAAACCAATACCCAGACGAAAGTTTTAAATAGGTGCTTGGAGACAGCCCAAAGCCACCCACCAAATATGACTACCCAAAGAGAACTCCAGACCCAGCCAAGTGCCATTATTGATCGACGGATCGTGACTCGATGACAACGACCCACTAATGAAGTGCTAATACAGTGAGCGAACCTACCAATAGAAGATGCCACTTGGGAGAACTATGACGACTTGAAGATCAAATTCCCAAAATTCATGAATCATCAGCCTCGAGGACAAGGCTGATTTGAAGAGGGCGGGTCTGTTAGGACTCTAGCTTGGAGAGTCCTAATTGAGAGGGGCATTCATGTATGAGGTTTTTTCTTAGAGAAGAATTAGGAGTTGTAAGAGAATAGGAGTCTTGAGTAGGAGTCCTATTAGGAGTTGGTTAGAAGTAAGAGTCTTAAGTAGGAGTCCTATTAGGAGTTAGGGTTTAGAAGCCCTATAAATAGCCATGTATTCCTTCTCTTTTCTTAAGCAATAGATGAATCTTTTTTGCAGCCTTTGAGCAGCAACTTAGAGGGAGGAACCCCTATAGAGTTCAAAGGAGGCTGATCCCCTAAAGAGATCAACCCCAAGTTTAGAATATGCAAGGGTTCTAACATGTGATTAGTCGAGTCCCTCGAGCTCCTCAATATGTTGAGGGAGGCAGAGAGTACTATTAAGAAAGAGAAGCTAGTTCTCTATACTGGTGAGACCAGAAAGAAAAGGAAATAGAAAAGTCCCTTAAGAAGGGCAAGGGTAAGGGCAAACCAGGTAAAGCAAAATTTGCTAAGAAAGACCCAGCAAAGGACAAAGGTCAGTGCTTCCATTGTGGCAAAGATGGACACTGGAAGAGGAACTACAAAGAGTAATTCATTGTAGGTTATGGCAAGGCCTAGGAGACTAGAGAGAGGCGAGATGGACCTCAAGATGGGCAACGGAGCAAAAGTTACTATAGTAGCTGTTGGCGAGGTCGCCCTACATCTGCCTAGTGGAGCTTTTATTGTATTAGATGCATATTATTTTGTTCCTTCTATTATCAAAAATATTATCTCCATTTTATGTTTGACAGTTAGTGGATATAAATTAGTTTTTGAGAACAATGGTTGTTTGATATTATTAGATGATAAGATCATCACGAAAGGAACATTGCATAATGGTTTATTTATGCTACACACTACTCCACATATCATGAATATAAGTGTGTCTAAGAGCAAACAAGATGAGGTGAACAGTGCATACCTGTGGCATTGTAGGCTAGGTCACATCTATGAGGGAAGGATTTAAAAGTTGCTAAATGATGGATATCTAGATCCATTCGACTATGAGTCATATGCAACTTGCGAGCCTTGCTTTCATGAAAAACTGACCAACTCTCCATTTAGTGGAACTAGAGAGAGAGAGCCACTGAGCTGTTGGAACTCATACATAATGATGTATGTGGACCCATGTCAACTCATGCCATTGGTTGTTACTCCTTCTAGACCCAAATCGAGCTGACTGTGAGTAACAACCAATGGCATGCCCACTATGGAATCAGCTCGATTATATGGATGGGTATACAGCACACCAGTCTGTCTGGTTATCTTGATGTCCCTCTCGAGTAACCTATGATTGGGATTATTTAGGATCTGTGTTTAAAGGTGAATCGGTCTCATTATCGTGATCTCATCACGATTCGATTCCCATTGCACAGATCCAAAGACATCACATTATATACATGCATATATGTAATAGTTAATATAAAGTGATAAATGCCAAAATATAATAAGCAAAACGATTCCGTGTCAAGTCACACATGCCATCACTCACGTGATTGGCTTGTTGGGCACTTGTGACTAGCAGTTTTAGGAGTTGTTCACATTGCCCATAGGACGCTGGGGAGCTCGTCCACCTAGGCCCCATGCACGCCTGAGATTCTCCTCTTGAGGCCTTCAAGAATTGCTCGATTCATCACTTCGGTCTGGCCGTTGGTTTGGGGTGTGCGACCGAGCTGAGCTTCAACTGGATTCCGTACGACTAGGAATAAGCCTTGAATTTAGTGTTATTGAACTTAGTCCCGTTGTCAGCGATGATAGCCTTCGGGATCCCGAACCGGGTGATGATGTTCTTCCATATGAAATTCTGGACGTGCTTCTCGATGATGGAGGCCAAGGGTTCGGCTTCGACCTACTTCGTGAAGTAGTTAACCCTGACTATGAGGAAACATCATTGACCCAACGCCGGAGGGAAAGGCCCGAGGAGATCGAGCCCCCATTGGGCAAAGGGCCAAGCCACATCTATCGGAGTTAGGGGAACTGCTGGCTGGTGTGGCAATCGAGCGTGGCGCTGGCACTACGGGTACTATTGCACATATGACATAGCATCCTGGCGCATGGTCGGCCAATAGTACCCTTGCCGGAGGGTCTTGAAGGCCAAGGTTCGTCCCCCGATATGCTCCCCACAAATTCCCTTGTGGAGCTCGGCGAGGATGGTTTTGGCCTCTAACGGCACGAGGCAGCGTAGGAGGGGTTGAGAGAAAGCCCTTTGGTACAATTTTTCGCCGATGACGTAGTTCCAGACTTGAGCTCGCCTTAACCGTCATGTAGTCACCGGGTTGTTAGGCTCCTTCCTGCCCGCTTTGTAGCGGAGGATCTCCTCTATCCAATTCGGGGGTAGATTCATTTCGGCGACCTCGTGAGTCACAATTGTCAGGCCCACCACGGACTCAATGGCTGGGACCGACCTAGGGGTGCGGGTGGAGGCTGATCTGGCCAGCGTGTCAGCCCGCTTGTTCTATGCCCAAGGTATTCTGGCAACTGAAAGGCGGTTAAAACGATGGATGAGTTGCTTTACCTCTATTAGGTATGATACCATCATTGGGCCTCGGGCTTCACAGCTCCCGTTGATGTGTCCCGTCACCAGTTGGGAGTCGCTGAAGACTTCAAGATCGTCTACGTGCAACTCTAGAGCGAGGCAAAGACCATGGAGTAGTGCCTCATACTCAGCTTCGTTGTTAGTGGCTCAGAATTGCATTTGGAGAGATCTTTTATAGGTTTCTCCCGACGGGTCTCTAAGGATAAACCCAACCCTGGCCCCCTCAGAAGTGGACGAGCCATCTACGTGCAGCGTCCACGTGCCCTGGCTACTTTGCCGCCCTACAGCCTGGTCCTCAGGTGCCAGCTCGGAGATAAAATCAACCGGTGCCTGAGCTTTGATGGCGGTCCTAAGGGAGTACTGAATGTCGAATTTGCTGAGCTCGACCGACCATCGCAGCATACGACCCGATGTGTCAAAGTTGGAAAGGGTCTGCCGCAGCGGTTGGTTGGTAATTACTTTGATCATATGGGCTTGGAAGTATGGCCGCAACTTTCGGGCCGCCATGATAAGGGCAAGAGCTAGCTTCTCGATCGGGGAGTATCGTGTCTCGGGCCCTCCGAGGATATGGCTAATGTAATGCACTGGCTGCTGCACCGGTAGTACCTCCCGAACTAACACCGAGCTGACGGCCTGTGCCGAGGCCGCCAGGTAGAGGCCGAGAGTCTCGCCTGGCTCGGGCAAGGCGAGTCAAGGTAAGCGAGCGAGGCACTCCTTCAACTTTTCAAAGGCCTCCTCGCACTCCGGGGTCCAAGTGAAGTTACCGGCCCACCACAGAACCCGGAAGAAGGGGAGGCACTTGTTGCCTGAATGTGACACGAACCTACTGAGCGCTGCCAACCTCCTGGCAAGTCGCTATACCTCTTTGACCAAGCGGGGGGCGTACATCTCGGTAACAATTCTTTGGTAAGTCGCGCCAGCGTTCTTTAAGTCGAAGGGCATTCACCTTGTAATAATACGCCCCTTGGTTAGTGACGAAGGCAGTGTCTTCTCGGTCTTGGGTTGCCATGTGGATTTGGTTGTAGCTGGAGAATGCATCCAGGAACGTAAGGCGTTCATGGCCTACGATGGCATCAACTAGTTGGTCTATCCTGGGGAGCGGATAGCAGTCCTTGGAACATGCCTGGTTGAGATCGGTATAATCAATATATATTCTCCAACTTCCATTATGCTTCTTGACAAGAACTACATTAGATAACCACCGAGGGTATTTAACCTCGGCGATAAACCTGACCTTTATAAGGCGATCAACCTCATCTTGGATCACCTTCTACCAGTTAAGGGCGAACCTTCTTAATTTTTACTTTGCCAACCACACCTCGGGGTCGATGTTGAGCCGGTGTTGCACCACCTCTGGGTCAATCCTAAGAATCTCTTTAGGGGACCATGCGAATACGTCAGCGTTCTTCCTCAGGAAATCGATAAGGTGGAGCTGGTCCGCTTCGGGGAGTGCGGTCCCGACCCTGACGGTCTAGTCGGGTCGGCTCCGCTTCAGGGGTCCCTCGATAAGCGGCTCCGGGGGCTCCAGCGCCACTTGTGGTATGGGTGCTTCACGAGGGTCGGGAACCGGAGTTGGGTGCGGCTTTGTTGGGAGAGCAACCGTAGTGAGGTAGCATCGTCGACTCCTCTGGGTCACTTCGGGCCTCCCCAACCCCAACCGAGGTTGAGAACTTGAGGGTTCTGTGATAGGTGGAGACCACTGCCTTGATCTTTTTGAGGGTCGAGCGACCGAGGATGACATTGTAGGCCGAGGGCAGGTCGACTACCATGAAGGTGGTCATTATTGTTTACGCTCTCAGTTTCTCCCCGATGGTGATGGGGGGCACTGTGGTCCCAAGCAAGAAGATGGAATCCCCAGTGAACCTTGTAAGTGCTGACGCCACAAGGGTAAGATCTCCCTCGGTCAAGTTGAGCCTCTTGAAAGCATCGAAGTAGAGAACGTCGGTAGAACTCCCGGTGTCAACCATCACCCTCTTAACTCGGGTGTTGGCGATTTAGATGAAGATCACCAGAGCGTCGTCATGGTGAGAGCACTCGACCTCTCCTGCTCCAAAGGTAATTTTAGGCTCATGCTCGGGCCGGGGATGCTTCTCCACCATGCTACGTGCGTAGGCCCTTACTACCGTGCTACTGTCGCCGGCTGCTGGCCCGCCAAAGATGACATTGATATGTCTCTCGGGGGGTCCTCTAGGGCATGGAGTCACCTCCCAGGATCTGAGGTAGCGTCCGAGGTGGCCTCTCCAGATTAGTGCCTCTATTTGATTCCGGAGGTCGTGGCAGTCCTTTGTGTCATGACCGTATTCCCGGTGGAACCTGTAATATTTGGATTGATCTTTGCGCATGGCCTTCATAGGGCGAGGTTGTTGCAAGAGACCCGTCTCCTTGATATGGAGGAAGATCTTGGTGCGGGATGCATTTAGGGGAAGAGGTGGGGGCCTTGGGAGCAGTAGCTTTTGTTGGTTGAGCCCAAGGTGGGGAGGTGTCGGAACTGCCGAGGTCATTCCCCGAGATAACTCCATCCTTAGCTTCTTGCCTTCTACGCGCCTCCCCGCCACTAGAGCCTCGGCGGCGACGTACTGGTTGGCGCGTTGGAGCATTTCGGAGATGGTGGCTAGCAACTTCTCAATTAGTGACCAAAAGAACCTCGAAGGCTTCAGACCCATCAAAAATGCCTACAAGATTAGAGAAGGATGAGTATCCGGAAACCCCTGGATCTCAATGGTGAACCGCACCATGAACTAAGAGAGTGACTCTTTCTCGAGCTGGGATAGTGCAAGCAAAGTGGCCATGGAAGGCCTGGGTCGCGCGCTAGCGAGGAAGTTTTGCTCAAATTCCTCGGCAAGCTAGACGAAGGACGAGATTGAGGCTTGGCATAGCCGGTTGAACCACATTCATGTCGGCCCCCTCAGAGTGGTTGGAAACGCTCGGCACATCAGAGCATCGAAGGTGCCATAGAGGGCCATCTGGGCCTAAAATGCAGAGACGTGCTCCATAGGATCGGAGCCTCCGTCATATGTTTCCAATGTCGGGGGCCTGAAGTTGAGGGGTACTGGTTTATCCTGTACTTCCTAGGTGAAGGGGGACCCACCTAAGGCGCCCTCGCTGGACTCGCTCTGCAACTTTCGAAGCTCGCGCTGGAACGCATCCAAGTGTTGATTGACCCGAGATAGCTGGGCTCTAAGCGAGTCATCCACCGAGTCGGACGATATGGTGTCAGGCTCAAAATGAGGCGACGTGGCTCGATAGGGTGTGGGTACATTTTGCTCGGGAGGACCCCTCGGGTCTGTCACTCGCTCACGAGCTTCTCTGATCCCGACCTACTCCCCATTCAGGGGTTGCTGGGCCGGATCGGTTAGAGGCATTGCTAGTTGCACGATTTGAGGGATGATCAGGGCGAGCGTCTGCATCATACCCGCCATAGCCTGCACTTGCTTGGTTAGGCTAAGGAATGCCTCGGGTGTCACGGCCGAGGGCCCCGGGGCAAGCCCCGGGGGCGACATTCTCAGGTCGTTGAACAGACGCCAGTAGAGATCAGGTGTTGAAGCCGGTATCCTCCTGTCTGCAGGGGCGGTGAGGGCTTGACTTTTCGGCTCGACGGAAGGGAGGTTGGTTGGGGGTTCCCTCCCAGGGTGAGTTCCTGCCAACTATTCCCGCGACATGGGCCCTCTTTGTAGCGCCAAAATATTAGCAAACAAAAGTACCGTGGCTAGTGAGTCAGCATGGTGTGGTCCACGGGCCGACGTTGGGAACTTCTAGTGGAATGAGTAGGATGATGAGGTGGTTACGCCTCTTGAGCGTCTCGAGCGAGGGTTGGATTGGTAGGGTCGGCTGAGTCCTCACGAGTGGCTAGGGGTTGGCGCTCCGAGGCCTGCCGACTTGAGTGTCATTTGTGGCGGGATGTGTCCTCTCGTACCTGGGGTGCTTGGCAACATTTCTTCGTGACATGGGCGTGCCCTTGGGATGGGAGGCATAGGCTGGCGTTGGTTGGGATTCGAACCGATGAACTGCCCTCTTTTGCCCACCAGATGACGACTTCAAGGTGAAGACACCCGCTGCTCGGGGGTGGCCACCTCCTTGCAAAACGGCCTTCGTCGAGTGCTTCCTGACTTTGGCCCCTCTGACGAGCAAGTCAGTTCAGTTCGCCCTCTTGTGTTTCTTCCCCTTTTTTTCCTCCCCCAGCCAGGCATCGGACGGGGGTATTTATACCTGCGTGCGAGGGTTGGTTCCACCTCAGTTCGGCGTGGTCGCTGACTTTCGTAGGGGCGGGATGACTTCTCTGACGAGATGGCATCTTTGGGGGTGCTTGAGCGACGTCAGACGGCACTACCTCAAGAGCAGACGGCACCGCCCCGAGCTCTTGGGGTGGTCAAGTCGCACAATGTATTGGTACCGAACTTGACGTGGCGTGCACCCTATGGTTTTGACGGCGTGTGGCGTTGCGTTGGTGGCTGACGGTGTGTGATGTTGCTGGTGATTCATCTAGAGCCAAAATATGCCCTATCAGTATCTATGACTTGATGTATTATCATCATTTGTAGAATTAGGAATGATAATTTGTCTGAATGCATGAATTTAATGTATATCCTTTTCGAACTATCTTTTTGTACTTCATAAATAGAGCTTTCACGAACCTATTTCGTTTTTATCTTCCTTGGTATCAAGTTTACTTCATACCCTTGCACCATCACTTAATGATTTTTGATACACTCAATCACTTCATGGATTTCATTGACAAATGCATCTCATGGATTTATTTCTTATGAATTTTTAATGAAAAATGGATTTGAAGTGATGCTCCCCTTATTATGAAGTTTTATTCATGAAATTTTTTTTATCCTTCATATGATGATTCTTTCACATGAATTCTTTCTTAATGAGGGAAGAATTTTTATTAATTTTTTTGTATGAGATAAACACTTGCAAGAACGAGGATCTGATTTCACATGAATATTTTAATCCTTGTGAAAATTGAAGCATAATTAAATGAAACTCTTTTATCATTTTTTATTTAATTCAAATCATTTCACAAAGTTGGTTCTCAATGGATTTCTTCCTTACCCTTCCTTCTTCATGCAAAGTTTTAATAAAAAATAAAAGAGGAGAAGTTGATGGAAGTTATCTCTTTAATGTTTATAACTTTTAATGTTGAAAACTTTTGAATAATGCTTGAAATATGATTGGTAAGAATTTTTACAAGTTGAAATATGGCATGAATTTTTACCACACTTGAATTGTTGAAACGTTCTCCTTTTTTTAATGACAAAGGGGGAGAAATAATACCAAAATGTGATAAATTGATGATAAATGTATGCAATGTATTTCATCATATATACTTGAAATGGTTGCTTGATAAATTTCTTTCAATAAGATATCTAGAGCTTAACTTGCTATTTTGTAATTGATATCTTACCATAGAATGATGAATTGCTATCTTTGTCATCTTTCATATTTGAAATATTATACTTGAAAAATGGATGTCATACCTAGACATCATTTTGAGAATGTTAGATCATGATAGGAATCATGATGTGTGTATTGATGAGTTTAAATGAACTTAAGTTATCAAATTATTTCTTGAATTCAAAGGCCTTGAATTCAAGAATGTCTTTTCTCAAGTATAGCATATAGATAGGGGGAATTAAGGTTAACTTCGTCATCAATTGATTGCCATCATCAAAAAGGGGGAGATTGTTGAATCTCGGATTTTGATGATGAAGTCAATTATAAGTTGTTTGATCTAATCTATATGTTGAGAAAAGTGTACAGGATTAACTACGATGGTAGTAAGACATAAAGCAGTATTATGTCGGAGTCAAGAACGAGATCTCATTGGGAGTTCGAGAGTTCGACGAAAGTCCGGACATTCGTCGGAAGTTCTGTAGGAATCAACCGAGAAGTCCAGGAGCTTACTATAGAAGCTTGTCGATCATCGTAAAGTCCAGGAGGTTGCTGGGAGTCTGTCGGAACATTGCTGAGAGTTCGTCGGAAGTACGCCGAAAGCTCGTCGGAAGAGCAATTGACGCACCGGAACAAGATACGTTGTAAATTATCTTAATTATCGTAGTTAGAGTATAAATTAAGTTAGGATTGGGAGGTAATCCCACTAACTTAATTATGGGCCAATTGGGCCCTTAACAGGGTTGAATTGGGCCGAATTAAGAACCCAATTCAACCCCTGAAAACATGGCTGATGGTGGCACTGCCTGGAAAGCAGTGCCCTTGGATTCCTAGGCGATGGTATCACCCAGAATGGGTGGTGGTACCGCCGACAGCAATGCTACCAGCTGTGGTACCACTCTTGTTCGATGGTGGTACCGCTCAGGGTCATATCAGCGATGGTAGTACTGCCCAGTAACGGTGGTGGTACTATCAGTACCCCGGATTCCAGGGATGTGACACTTTTTGGCTCCAATCTTAAAGCCATTGGGGCCTATAAAAACCCCACCCTTTTTTGCATGAAAGGGCATGAAACCTATTGGCTTAATCTTAAAGTCTTGAGTCTTAAAGTGTTATAAAAGTTAAAATTCACCTCCTTCATCTCTTAACCTTGTAACCATCCAAGAAAGAGGAGTGAGACTTGTAAGGGTTGTCTCCTAAACCCGAGAAAAGGAAAAAGTACTGTAAAGAGGTGTTCAGTCTTCACCTATTGAAGGAAGGCCTTTAGTGGACGCTGAAGACCTTGTCAGAGGAGGAATCCGAAAGTGGATGAAGGTCACCTTGACCGAACCACTCTAAATTTTTATTTGCTTTTCATTTATACAAATTACTTTACTATAAACCTCCTTAATCTTCTCTTGTACTTTTACGAAAGTTTTCAAGTTCAACTTCTCTCCGAAACTGATTGAATCAAAATCATTTTCGTCGGAATCGGTTTTAAACGAAACAAATAATTTTCTAAAATCGCGAAAGTTTTCCACTGCACTAATTCGCCCCCTCTCTTAGTGCCACTCTTGATCCTAACATAAATACCCTAGCTATTCCTATATAAAAAAGCATGAATTAGAGCAGAAAGGGGTTGTTGTTATTCTGGGTTGTAAAATTGCTAAAGTCCTCCTCCTTGCTTTCTAGTTTTGAGATAATTCAAGAGAGGTATAAGGCTTATAAGGGTTGTCTCCTAATCCCGTGAAAAGGAGAAAGAGTGTAAAAGGGTAGTTGATCTTTGCCCATTGAAGGAAGACCGTTAGTAGATGTCGGTGGCCTCGATGGAAGAGGAATCAAGAGTGGACGTAGGTCACGACGACCGAACCATTATAAATCAGTTTGTATTTCTATTTTATTGTTTATCTTTATTGCAAACTACTTTATTTCCTTTTTACTTTAGCAGTACACTCTAATGAATGTTTTCAAAGTTAAACATTATCGAAATGATTTTATTATACGAAGATTTTTTAATCGACGTAATTTTTACATACGCACTAATTCACACCCCCCCCCCCTCCCCCTCTTAGTGTCAACTTGATCCTAACAATTAGTATCAAGCCACGTTTTTCTCATTTGGTTTAATACCCAAGAGAAATAGCTTTTATCGGATTTTAAGAGGGTCACTCTATCATTCATCCTCCTATGTTCAATGGGACGGACTATACATATTGGAAAACTCGGATGAGAGTTTTCTTGCTTTCTTTGAACTTTGATTTATGGAATATCATCGAAAATGGATTTCAAAAGTCTTCTCTTCCAATGAACAATTGGAATAATTTGAAAAGAATACTTTCTCTTTGAACGCCAAAGCTATGAATGATTTATTTTATGTCTTAGACAAAAATAAATTTAATCAGGTTTCTATTTGTGAAATTATGCATGATATTTGGCACACTCTGGAAATGACACACAAAGGCATTAGTAGAGTTAAAGATTGTAAGATAAATCTTTTGATGCATGATTTTGAGTTATTTTAAATGAAGTCACGTGAAACTATCGTTGACATATATACCCATCTTACGGATCTCATTAATAGTTTAAAAAGTCATGGTAAATATTTTTTAATTTTAAATTTGTTAATAAAATACTAAGATCTCTTCCTAAAAGTTGGGATCCAAAAGTGACGGCAATACAAGAAGCAAAGGACCTAAACAACCTTGCTCTTGAAAAATTTATCAGACTATTAATGACTTATGAAATGACGTGCAAGGCATATGATGAACTTGATATACATGAGAACAACCTTCCAAAGAACATGAAGGATTTGGCACTTCGAACAATGGAAGACCACTCAAGCAAAAGCTTAAATAATGATAACATAGAACTCCTCACAAGTAAATTTATAAAATTTATAAAACATGAAACTAAAAATAAAAATAAATTTAAAAAGAAAAAATTATCAAAGAACAAAAAAGCACTTAAGGCGACTTGGGACAAATCGAGTACCTCTGAAGACAAGGAGCAAACCAACAAAGGCGAGGTGGCCTTTCACAATAAGGTATATAACTCACCCGAAATGTATTTACCTTACTATGAAATTACTTAATGCTTTTCATGAGTTGTTTTTAAGTTAGTTAGTAAAAAATAAAAAAATATCATGATAATTACATGTTTTATGATAAAGGAATAAAAATTTTAAAATTAAATGTAATGCTTGTACACCAAATAAGATTAATTATATATATGTTTTAAGAAGCAATAATGTGTATCTTAATGATTTTCGTATTATTTTTCAGTTATAAATGATGATGCATGGCTTTTGTCCGGAAGACAAGAAGAGTTAGATTCACTTAATCATTTTAGATTGAAAATGTATTACTACAAAAAAAATTGATTTTGATTGAAAATATTTTATGTTTAATGAAATTATGTTTGATGATTTAATGATGCATAATGATGTAATGAAAATGTTAAAAGTTTTGGTACCATACTTGACGATTTTATATTTTGCATGAGGATTTGAAGTAATGATGATTTGAAATCTTATGTTTTGGAATTATGTGTTACACTTTTGATCTTGATGATTTTTATGATAAATCTTACTCTTTCGGTTTTAAATGATAATGCATGTTTTGATTTGGCATAAAAGACAAAGGCATACTTATATGAAATAAATCACATAAATTGAAACAACTAAAAGGGAGAATGTATGTTTCTTGAAAATATCTCTAAAGCTTTTCAATTTTTCAACAAGTAATTCTTAGTGATGAATCTATTTTAAATAAAAATTTAATTAAAAAAATTAATTTTGATGATAAGTTTAGAGTTGACAAATTAAATTTGAATGAAAATTTTCCAACCGAATCATGATCTTTCTTTTGATTTCTCTACTTGAGCTATCTTTATGAGAATCAAAAAAATTTCTATCTTTGATAATTCCTTTACTAAAGAAGAGACTTATGCAAATAAACTATAACCTTGATAATGGTTTGAAATTGGGCATATTATACGTTGAAGACTTGAAACCATGTTTTGATATCATGTATACCAAAGTAATGATAATTTGAAAATTTATTGATTTGGTATCATGCTCAGAGTGGTAATGATGATAACTTGGTATTTCATATAAGAAAATTTTATGGATTGAGATTTATTTTTTATCCAAATCATGATCTTGATTTCTCGATATTTGATACTTGAGATCTTTCTATAAATCAATATCTTGTTTTTGAACTCCCATGGTTCTTTTTGCTATTTACTAAAAAGAAGAATTATTTAAATAAATCATGATTTTTCTTGTAAATTCTTGAAATTATAACATGAGAATTTTTTTATGAATCAAGATCATTTACTATTATTCTTATTTTCGCTATTTGAGTCATCCAAAAAGAATCATATTTTTTTCTTAATTTTTTGATATTCATAATTTGAAATTTGGTTTATGACTCCCTCGTATTCATAAAGTGTATATCTTATCACCTAATTAATTTTTTTTGATATTCTTCATGTGATGATATGAAATTATGCATGAAATACTCATGATAGTATGTTGATGCATATAAATGAGAAATTATGATCATGCACGGTAGAATGTCATGTATTTTGACATTTTGATACCATCATGATTTGAAATATTTATGATTTGAAATGATGTATATAATACTTGTGATTTTTTGATGAAATGATGTGAAAGTCAACAACTATCATTTTCTGAAATGATACCTTATTTCAATATGTCATATTGAAACAAGATTGATACTTTATCTTTGTCATGATTTGAAAATTGATGTAAAGAGAAAAGAATTATAATATTATATTCTTCCCTTTTTTTTATAATGACAAAGGGAGAGAAAAATTGCTAGCTTGCACATTTCAAATGGAAGCAAACAACTTGCTTGCTTGCACATTTCAAAAATAGCAAAAATTGCTAGCTTGCACTTCTCAAAAGAGAAGAAAGAACTTGCTATCTTGAACATCACCAAGAATTGCTAGCTTGCTATCTCAAAAAAAAAAAAAAAACTAAATCTACAAGCTTGCACAACTCAAAATTGTTGTTAACTTGTATGTTGTAAAATTTGTATATCTCAAAAACTTGATATATGCACTTTTTCTTTTTGTTGATGACAAAGGGGGAAAAGTAATGATGATAATTTGAATCATATGGTATGATGTATTTTTATATTTTGAAACATTGCATGATTTTTTTAATTTAAAAATTCTATCAATGTGACATATTGATAGGGGGAGTTAAGCTTAACTCTGTCATCAATTGGTTGTCATCGTCAAAATGGAGGAGATTATTAAATCTCGAATTTTGATGATGAAACCAATTGATAAAGTTATAATATAATGTACATTTAAGTGACGCAGGACTAACTTCGATCAAAATGTTAGGATCGAGAGCACTAAGAGGGGGGGGGTGAATTAGTGCAGCGGAAATCTTACAGCAATTTAAAAGCTAAAGCTGCGTTCGTCCGATAAAAAATGATTTCGATATAAAAGCAGAATCACAGTGCAGTTTGCGTCTAAGCGCAGTTTTGCGTCTAAGCGCAGTTTGCGTCTAAACACAGTTTGCGTCTAAGCGCAGTTTGCGTCTAAGCACAGTTTGCGTCTAAGCGCAGTTTGCGTCTAAACTCAGTTTTACGTCCAAACGCAGTTTTACGTCAAAACGCAGTTTTACGTCTAAACGCAGTTTTGCGTCTAAACGCAGTTTTACGTCTAAACGCAGTTTTACGTCTAAACGCAGTTTTGCGTCTAAACGCAGTTTTACGTCTAAACGTAATTTTACGTCTAAATGTAGTTTTGCGTCTAAAAGCAGTTTTGAACCTTGAAAAGCGTTTTACGTAGAAAGCAATTTGCAGTTATAAATGGAATCCGAATGTAAGCGTAAACTGCAGTGTGAAGATCGTACGAAAACACGATTTACGTTTGAATGCAGATTCTGAAAGATCAGAGCTTAAAAACTCGTTCGTAAAGGCGCTGAGGGCAGTAGCAATGTAGGAGGTTTGCAGTAATGATAAAGTGCTCAAGGTAAAAGCAAACCAGAGATTTAGAGTGGTTCGGTCAGTCTTGACCTACTCCACTTTTGGCTTCCTCCTCCGACGAGGTCACCGACGTCAACTAGCTGCCTTCCTTCAATGGGCGAAGGCTAACTGCCCTTTTACAGTTTCTCTCCTTTTGACAGGCTCAGGAGACAACCTTTACAGATCCTTTCTCTCCTCTCTTTACAACTCAAGACTTGAAGAACAGAAGGAGGAGAACTTTAGGACTTTACACAAATTTGAGCTCTTAGAATCACTGAAAAGATCAAGAATTCGGTGTAGATCTGTATCTTTTCAGTGCTGAATGGGTGGGGTATTTATAGGCCCCAACCCAGTTCAAATTTGGAGCTCAAAACGATCAAATCGATCAAATCCCAGAATTCTGGGATCAGGCGGTTGCACCTCTTGACTGGAGAGGTGGCACCGCCTGGCAGAGCTCGAAGACTGAGCTCAGGCGATTGCTTCTCTCTGCCAGAGCTCGAAGACTGAGCTCGGTGATTGCATCACCTGGCAGAGCTCGAAGACTGAGCTTGGTGATTGCATCACCTGGCAGAGCTCGAAACTGAGCTCGGTGGTTGCATCACCTGGCAGAGCTCCAAACTGAGCTCAGGCTGATGCACCTCTCTGCCAGAGCTCGAAGACTGAGCTCGGTGATTGCATCACCTGGCAGGGCTCGAGACTGAGCTCAGGCTGATGCACCTCTCTGCCAGAGCTCGAAGACTGAGCTCGGTGGTTGCATCGCCTGGCAGAGCTCGAAACTTGAGCTCTGGCGGTGCTACCTCTTGGCAGAGGAGGTTGCACCGCCCAGTCTAGCTCGAAGACTGAGCTCTGGGCGGTTGCACCTCTCGGCTGGGGCGGTTGCACCTCCCAGCCTCGCAGCCCTGGCGGTTGCACCTCCTGGCTGGGGCGGTTGCACCTCCCAACCCCCACAGCCCAGGCGGTTGCACCTCCTGGCTGGGGCGGTTGCACCTCCTGGTGCAATCAGGGTCCGAATGGTTCACTCCATTCGGCCCACTTTGAATCTTTTCAGGGGCCCAATTGCCCCAAGATTAAGCTAATGGGATCACCTCCCATTTTCATGCTTAATCATCATGCTAACTACGATTAACTCTAAGACAACTTCTGCAGCTTTGCTCCGATGCGTCAATCGCTTCTTCCGGCGAGTTTCCGGCCAACTTCCGTCGATCAACCGATAACCCTCGGTGATCCTTCTGCGGACATCCGGCATACTCCTGGACTTTGCGACGATCCACTTGGCGAGTTCCGACGAGCTTCGCTTGGCAAGCTTCTGGACTTCTCGGATCTGTCCTCGCTGAACCTCCGACGACCGTCCGAACTTCCGTCGAACTCTTGAACTCCCAACGTGATCATGATCTTGACTCCGGCGCAACACCTGCTGCTTGTCTTACTCTTATCGTAGTTAATCCTGCACACTTAAAACAAAACTTCGATCGAGACAATTAATCCTAAGCAATTAACCAAGTTGTCCGGCATGTCATTGGTCCCTCGACGCTTCGTCTGATTCTTCGGCGCATCGTCCTCTCCTGCGGCCTATTGCCCAATCGGCCAGTTGACTCCGCAACTCCGATATCCTTGGCACAATACCCGCTCTACTTGGCCCGATGCCCGAGTCCACGGCCCGAAGCCTTCTGTCGATACGTCGACCGATCCACCGGCCCGACGTCCAATCTTCTGACATGTTCCTCCAGCACAACATGATTTTCCTGCTTTAATTGTCTCATCCTGATCAAAGCATCCTGCGTTACTCAAAATGCAGATTAAATCATAAACATATATCAAGTAGTTTCATCATCAAAATACGAGATTCAACAATCTCCCCCTTTTTGATGATGACAACCACTTGATGACGGAGTTAAACTTAACTCCCGGAGTTTAAACAAACTCCCCCTATCAATATGCCATATTGATAGAACCTTGAATTCAACCTGAATTCAAGTCATTGCAATATTCATCATGAATACTTGCAACACGTCAACATGAACATATGCATAAACTTATGCATCACATGTCATGTCATCAACATACTTCTCCCCCTTTGTCATCAACAAAAAGGAGAAGTACCACAATCAAGTGTTTGTGATATTGGTTCAACTTATTGCATGAAAAACATATTATCAAGTTTTATCATCATGCAGTTTTGAAGCCAGAAAATTTAGCAAATGTTACATCATGCTTAGAATATTCAGGCTATCAAGTTTTAGATATGCAAGTTTTACAGCATACAAGATAGCACTTTTAGAACATGCAAGCTAGCAGTTTTGAGATGTTCAAGAAGGCAACTCTTGCTTCTTGAAAATTTTGCTCACTTTGCTAGATGCGCAAGTTAGCATTTTTGCCTCTTTTGAGATAGCAACTTTTTGCTTCTCTTTAGACCAACAAGCTAGCAATTTTTACGATATACAAGTTTCACAATATATAAGCTAGCAAAAATTTCGAAAGCAAATACAAGATAGCTTTCTTGTGTAAGCTCATGATTCTTGCTTCCTATTGCAATGTGCAAATTGCAAGTTTTGCTTCAACTAAGATATTCAAGATAGTGATGTTCAAGAAGACAATTTTTCTTCTTGAAATGAGCAAGTTAGCAATCTTTGCTACTTAAGATAGGCAAGCAAGCAGTCAAGTTTTTGCATCTTCTTGACTTGTACAAGCTAGCTATCTCCCCCTTTGTCATTGTAAAAAAGGAAGAGAGAATACAGTTTTGTACTTCTTTTTTCCTTTTACAACGATTTCAAAATCATGACAAAGGATGAATAATCAAGTTATGAATGTCAAGACAATTTTTCATCATGAATATTTTATCATTGCATGCATCATTATCATAAGTTGAAGTATTACATGCATGATATCATATCACCATTCATAATTACATTAATGTTTCAATATAGCAATTTCTTCTCAAAATGTGTAACTTGGCACTCATAGCATTTTAGATCATGATTTACATCATATGCAATACATCACATCATAATTAGAAAGCACAAGTATTGCATGCATAATTGCACATCATAAATGTTTCATATCATGATGGTATCAATTTTGTCAAATTATATCCTACCATGCATGATCAAAACTTCTCCCCATTTTATCATTGAAAACAAGAAGAAAGTAGGGGGTAGAGCATAAAAGTATTAAATATTTTAATCATTTCAAGGCATCATAGATCAAGTTATGATTCGTGATTCATCATAAAGCAAGTTAGTTTTCAATCATCACATAAGGCATTTAAGGAATTTTTGAAACATAGGAGAATGATTAATTTAAGCATACAATGTTTCAATCCAATTCAAGTCATGAATATCAATGCTTTCATATTGTGAGTATCAATTCATGAATACCACAGGATATTATTTGTGACTTCAATTTTGCAAGATCAAGATTATGATTCAAATCAAATCATTAACTTGAAATTCATAATCATGTCATTAAAATTAATTTCGAGATTCACAAAATATCATGAAATCATTAATCTCGATCAGATGGGAAAAGCATTTTCTTTTTAAGTGATTCTTTTAACGCATCATAAAAAAACTCATTCATAATTCAAGTGATTTACAAGATATCATAAATGAATTTATCACTTGTACTTCATCAAAATCGAGAACTCTAGAGATAGAAAATGATTGAAGCATTTAACATGATTGATGCATGATTCATATTTAAAGTGTATCTTATATCGTAAATACGAATCAAGCATTTGTCAAATCTGAAATCATCCTCAAAATTACATTCAATAAATTCATGTATGACAAGCATAGATTTATTGAAAAATCAATAAGATAGAGGATTACATTTCAAGTGTTCATCAATTGTAGCATTTCATCATGTGGTAAGATATCAATGCGTAAAACTGTGAAGCAAGATTTTGTTTGATATCTTGATACAGGGCATATAGCAATGATAGCAATCATATATTTCTTGGTGATGCAAGCATGGGATAATCATAGCATAGTGTTTATAGCATCAATTCATATATTTCTCCCCTTTTTTAAGTGTTTCATCTTAAGTGATCGATTTCATGTTAGCATGCCTTTTCATTTATGTCAAATGAAAACATGCATCAACGTTTAGGATCGTAAAATGAATTTCATCATAAAACCATCAATCACAAAAATCATCATGTATATCTCATGCATGAAATTGTCAATCGAAATATTTAATTTCATCATTATGCATTTCTTCAGATCAAACATGATCTTTAATCAAAATCGAGAAATAACAATGGAAATTAACGTAATGCACATTATTACTTCTTAACCATGATTTCATATTTTCAATCAAGATCATTTTATAAAATATGCAATATTATCATTTTTTAAATTACTTAGTATGATAATAATTTTTTTTTTTTTTTTAACATGTAATTTTTAAGAAAATTAATTCTAAACTAAAAGAGAAAGATACATCATGAAAGCATCAAGTAATTTCAAAATAAATTAGGGGGATTTCGATTACCTCATCATTGTAGGCTGTTAAGGCGTAGTTTGCCGCCTTGCTTTTGATGACTTTCTCTTCTTCGGAGGAGCTCGATTCATCCCAGTTTTTGTTCTTCTTTTTGCGTTTAAAGCAAGTAGTTTGATTCTTTTTGCTTTTTAATTTTCGTTTCATTTGTAATTTAAGTTCACCATCACTTGAGCTTATGCTCGAGTGGTCTTCAAATGTTCTATGTCCCAAATCCTTCCTGTTCTTTGGAAGGTTGTTTTGTTCATCATTGTCCTCATCACTTGAGTCATCGCTCAAGTGGCATTCATTTGTCCGGAGTTCCAAATCCTTCCTGTTCTTTGGAAGGTGATTGTTTTCAACATGTTCATCATGTTCATTGTGCACCATTTCGTATGTTATCAACGAACCAATTAGTTCTTCAAGTGGTAAGTTGTTTAGGTTTTTAGCTTCTTGTATTGCAGTTACTTTTGAATTCCACTTCTTAGAAAGAGAACGCAAAATCTTGTTTACGAGTTCAAAATCCGAAAAACATTTTCCAAGAGCTCTTAAACTATTGACGACATCCGTGAAACGGGTGTACATGTCGCCTATAGTCTCGCTTGGTTGCATTCGAAAAAGCTCAAAATCATGCAATAAAAAGTGAACTTTCGAGTCTTTGACTCTACTAGTTCCCTCATGCGTGATTTCAAGAGTGCGCCAAATATCGAAAGCCGTTTCGCACAAAGAAACCCGATTGAACTCATTTTTGTCCAAAGCGCAAAATAAGGCATTCATAGCCTTTGCGTTTAAAGAAAAATACTTCTTCTCCAAATCCGACCATTCGTTCGTCGGTTTAGAGGGAAGTTGAAAACTGTTTTCAATGATATTCCATAAATCCAAATTCGTAGAAATCAAGAAAACTCTCATTCAAGTTTTCCAATAAGTGTAGTCCAATCCGTTAAACAACGGTGGACGAAAGACCGAAAAGCCCTCTTGAAAGCCATGAAGAGCCATTTCTCTCGGGTGTAAATCCGAAATGAGAAATACCCCGCTCTGATACCAATTGTTAGGATCGAGAGCACTAAGAGGGGGGGGGTGAATTAGTGCAGCGGAAATCTTACAGCAATTTAAAAGCTAAAGCTGCGTTCGTCCGATAAAAAATGATTTCGATATAAAAGCAGAATCACAGTGCAGTTTGCGTCTAAGCGCAGTTTTGCGTCTAAGCGCAGTTTGCGTCTAAACACAGTTTGCGTCTAAGCGCAGTTTGCGTCTAAGCACAGTTTGCGTCTAAGCGCAGTTTGCGTCTAAACTCAGTTTTACGTCCAAACGCAGTTTTACGTCAAAACGCAGTTTTACGTCTAAACGCAGTTTTGCGTCTAAACGCAGTTTTACGTCTAAACGCAGTTTTACGTCTAAACGCAGTTTTGCGTCTAAACGCAGTTTTACGTCTAAACGTAATTTTACGTCTAAATGTAGTTTTGCGTCTAAAAGCAGTTTTGAACCTTGAAAAGCGTTTTACGTAGAAAGCAATTTGCAGTTATAAATGGAATCCGAATGTAAGCGTAAACTGCAGTGTGAAGATCGTACGAAAACACGATTTACGTTTGAATGCAGATTCTGAAAGATCAGAGCTTAAAAACTCGTTCGTAAAGGCGCTGAGGGCAGTAGCAATGTAGGAGGTTTGCAGTAATGATAAAGTGCTCAAGGTAAAAGCAAACCAGAGATTTAGAGTGGTTCGGTCAGTCTTGACCTACTCCACTTTTGGCTTCCTCCTCCGACGAGGTCACCGACGTCAACTAGCTGCCTTCCTTCAATGGGCGAAGGCTAACTGCCCTTTTACAGTTTCTCTCCTTTTGACAGGCTCAGGAGACAACCTTTACAGATCCTTTCTCTCCTCTCTTTACAACTCAAGACTTGAAGAACAGAAGGAGGAGAACTTTAGGACTTTACACAAATTTGAGCTCTTAGAATCACTGAAAAGATCAAGAATTCGGTGTAGATCTGTATCTTTTCAGTGCTGAATGGGTGGGGTATTTATAGGCCCCAACCCAGTTCAAATTTGGAGCTCAAAACGATCAAATCGATCAAATCCCAGAATTCTGGGATCAGGCGGTTGCACCTCTTGACTGGAGAGGTGGCACCGCCTGGCAGAGCTCGAAGACTGAGCTCAGGCGATTGCTTCTCTCTGCCAGAGCTCGAAGACTGAGCTCGGTGATTGCATCACCTGGCAGAGCTCGAAGACTGAGCTTGGTGATTGCATCACCTGGCAGAGCTCGAAACTGAGCTCGGTGGTTGCATCACCTGGCAGAGCTCCAAACTGAGCTCAGGCTGATGCACCTCTCTGCCAGAGCTCGAAGACTGAGCTCGGTGATTGCATCACCTGGCAGGGCTCGAGACTGAGCTCAGGCTGATGCACCTCTCTGCCAGAGCTCGAAGACTGAGCTCGGTGGTTGCATCGCCTGGCAGAGCTCGAAACTTGAGCTCTGGCGGTGCTACCTCTTGGCAGAGGAGGTTGCACCGCCCAGTCTAGCTCGAAGACTGAGCTCTGGGCGGTTGCACCTCTCGGCTGGGGCGGTTGCACCTCCCAGCCTCGCAGCCCTGGCGGTTGCACCTCCTGGCTGGGGCGGTTGCACCTCCCAACCCCCACAGCCTAGGCGGTTGCACCTCCTGGCTGGGGCGGTTGCACCTCCTGGTGCAATCAGGGTCCGAATGGTTCACTCCATTCGGCCCACTTTGAATCTTTTCAGGGGCCCAATTGCCCCAAGATTAAGCTAATGGGATCACCTCCCATTTTCATGCTTAATCATCATGCTAACTACGATTAACTCTAAGACAACTTCTGCAGCTTTGCTCCGATGCGTCAATCGCTTCTTCCGGCGAGTTTCCGGCCAACTTCCGTCGATCAACCGATAACCCTCGGTGATCCTTCTGCGGACATCCGGCATACTCCTGGACTTTGCGACGATCCACTTGGCGAGTTCCGACGAGCTTCGCTTGGCAAGCTTCTGGACTTCTCGGATCTGTCCTCGCTGAACCTCCGACGACCGTCCGAACTTCCGTCGAACTCTTGAACTCCCAACGTGATCATGATCTTGACTCCGGCGCAACACCTGCTGCTTGTCTTACTCTTATCGTAGTTAATCCTGCACACTTAAAACAAAACTTCGATCGAGACAATTAATCCTAAGCAATTAACCAAGTTGTCCGGCATGTCATTGGTCCCTCGACGCTTCGTCTGATTCTTCGGCGCATCGTCCTCTCCTGCGGCCTATTGCCCAATCGGCCAGTTGACTCCGCAACTCCGATATCCTTGGCACAATACCCGCTCTACTTGGCCCGATGCCCGAGTCCACGGCCCGAAGCCTTCTGTCGATACGTCGACCGATCCACCGGCCCGACGTCCAATCTTCTGACATGTTCCTCCAGCACAACATGATTTTCCTGCTTTAATTGTCTCATCCTGATCAAAGCATCCTGCGTTACTCAAAACGCAGATTAAATCATAAACATATATCAAGTAGTTTCATCATCAAAATACGAGATTCAACACAAAAAAGATAAATTAATTAAAGCTGGAGGAATCGAATGTTGGGCCGGAGTTGAACATGTCAGAAGATTAGACATCGCGCCGAAGGATCGGTCGACGTGTCGACAGAAGGCTTCGTGCCGTGAGTTCGGGCATCAGGCTAAAGGATCGGACATTACGCCGAGGAGATCGAAAGTTGCGGGTGTCAACATGCCGATTGGACAATACGCCGAAGGAGAGGATGATGCGTTGAAGGATCGGACGAAGCGTCGGAAGAACTAATAACATGTCAGACAATAGATGATTTGTGCTTTGTAATAATTTGTCTATATCGAGTTAGTTTAGGTCATAATTAGGTTAGCTTAGAATATAATTAGGTCAACTCAATTAGACCCGAATTAGGACTGTTTTGGGCCAAGAGAAAAGCTCATTCAGTAACCCAAAAGTTGGGTCAAGCGGTGGCACCGCCAATGGCTCAATCTCCAAGACACAATCTCCAAGGCTATATCAAGCAGTAGTATTGCCCAATATCAGGCAGTGGTACCGCTCAAACATAGTCTTCCAGAATATGTCAAGCGGGGGTACCGTTAGACTGGGCAGTTGTACCGCCCAGTGTTAGTGCTGTAGACGATGGTACTGCCAGAACCCAAAAAACCTAGGATGAGACCTTTTTTGGCTCCATTTTTTAAGTCATTTGGGATCTATAAATACCCCAGCTATTCCTGTATGGAAAAACATGAATTAGATCAGAAAGGGGTTGTTATTCTGGGTTATAAAATTGTTAAAGTCCTCCTCCTTGCTTTTTAGTTTTGAGATAATTCAAAAAAGGTGTGAGGCTTGTAAGGATTGTCTACTGAACCCGTATAAAAGAGAAAGAGTGTAAAAAAGTAGTTAGTCTTCACCCATTGAAGGAAACCATTAGTGGATGTTGATGACCTCGATAGAAGAGGAATCGGGAGTAAACGTAGGTCACAACAATTGAACCACTATAAATCAGTTTATATTTTTGTTTTATTATTTATGTTTATTATAAACTGTTTTACTTTCTCATTACTTTAACTGCACACTCTTACGAACGTGTTCAAAGTTAAACATTATCGAAATGATTTTATCGTACGAAGATTTTTTAATCGAAGTAATTTTTACATACGCACTAATTCACCCCCCCCTCTTAGTACTAACTTGATCCTAACAATATCGACCCACGATTTTTCCCGCAAAGATCGAGTGCAACTCATCCCCACCTTGGAGTCAACTCCCAACCTGACCTCGCTCTCTCACCCATTTAAGATAAGACCAATCCTTAGTAACCCCTAGGTGAAGGCATAACGATGCATAACAATCCCTTCTTCTTGTATCCTATTAATATTATATTAATATTTTCTGTATTTAACATATTTATAAAATAAATAATATATCATATTTATAACATATTTAACGATTCATAAGATTTTAAAAATAAAATAAATAATCTTATTTGCTTTAACATCATCAATTATATTAATATAAAATATAATATATAAAAAAAATATGAGAAAAAGATAATTTTAATATTCCTTTAGTTTGTGAGATGTTAAAATTATTTTTTATCACTAAAATTATTAAAAATGAGAGGATATTAAAATTATATTTTTTTGATATTAGGATAAATAAGATTATTCATTTTATTTTTAAAATTATAAAATTTTAATATATATTTTTTAAATAAAAAAAACTTATGATGTTAATAATATTTAAGTACAGGAGATATTGATGACGGGGTAGGTGGCATCATAAAGATTTGTCCTCTTGAGCTATTACGTGTAGGCACCGGAAGTGGCAGAAGTCGCGGTGGGTTGGCTATCCGATTTGGTACCAGATATCTTAGGTGGAATAATATTAGATGCAGGCATGCCATCTTATCTTTGAGCTGTAAGTACATACAAGATTTGAAATCATGATCCATCACAATCTTAAAGATTTAATCCGATGTTACAAACCCGACCCGTTGTCATTATTGGATGTCTTCATGGAGGCATGCATGTGGGTCAGTCCCCAACTGGCTCGAATCGGATTCAGATTTGGGATCGCAAAGTGTTATTACTGGAATTATCCAACACTATATGATAAGCTTGATTACAGCCGTCCACGTAATTCCTGAATTTTCACGCCACATCCCGAGTCTATCAATCAGCCTGCGGACCACCGTCTATCCGCCGACGGATCTGCTGCTTTAAAAGTCGCGCTTCTTTAATTCGATGGGCCACCAAGTGTTGTCGTTTTCTTCTGTACAAGAACAGACATGCCTTTAACTATAAGAAGAAGGAGAACCTTTATTGCTCACTCAATTTGGATAGGTGCCACGGGACAAATCAATGGACATCACCTTCAAAGATGCGATCATTGATCCGAGATGCATCTTCACAATCGAGCAAATAAGAAAAAGGAACATTGAAGAATCAATAACCAATCCAAAATCGATAAAGAACAATCATTCAAGAAAATTTATTGAAGAAATTTTTCTTTAACAGAATAGAAAGATTTTTCTTAACAGAGGATTTCCCTTAACAGAATAGAGGAGTTTTCAACAGAGTATGTTGGTGCTCCTATCAAGGATAGGACAAGAGCATATCGCTAATGCTATTGTTGTTGTTACTACGGTTGCGACGGCGATACTGTAGCAACTGCAATAGAGGTGTAGAGGAGGATTTTCCTTAACAAAATAGAGGATTTTCCTTAGCAACTGCAATAGAGGTGTAGAGGAGGATTTTCCTTAACAAAATAGAGGATTTTCCTTAAGTGGGGCAGTGCTGGTGAGCACAGCACTAGAGACGCTACCGATGATAATTGCCATTCGTCGAGGAGGAAAGATTTGTCATACCGATGACCTAACGATGGAAAAGTAATAGTAGGAAGCCTTTTCTTTTGTCGTCGGAGGTGGAGAAGCGAAAGTGATGAGTCAACAGCGAAAAGAGAGCTTGCTCTAGGTAAGCGACTCTGAAACCATAATGGAAAGAATATTTATTGAAGAAGCTTTATTAAAGTAGCTCATATAGTTGGAAATATATTATCTGCTATCGTTACATGCATTATAAAGTAGGTTTATGCCGGTGAGCTTATGTTTTTGAGCTGTGATGATGTTGGATATCTATGTATGATATTCTCTGTCATACTTCTTCCCACTTTGAATACATTCGACCTAAACATCGAAGAAGAAGCATCTTATCGGTCCATTAATTCAACCATGGACATGCTCCTCTATATCTACCATGGGACCCTGCAATTTAAATGGCCGCGTTGTACCTTCCCAGAAGTGAGTTGGTGAAAGCACATCTTAGCTGAAGGGTAATTTCTTCTCCATCCACATTTGGTCAGTCGTGGCCATGGAAGGGACCTGAGAAGTGGAAGATGCATGGCTGCTGCTCCATGTCCTCCGCGTTAATGCTATCAACCAACCCTAATCACATAATCCATCCTACTCTCCGTCCCCTATAAACGCACCCATATGTTCTTCTTCTGGCTTCTCCCCTTCCTCCTCTCATCAGACACCCGCATATCTACTCCACTCCTTCTCGATGGCTCGCGTTGAGCTCCGGCAGGCGGTGCCGGTGACATGTTGGCTGCTGCTGCTGTTCTCCGCATTCGGATCAGTTCGGCCGGCGCCGCAAGTCCCATGCTACTTCATCTTCGGAGACTCCCTTGTCGACAATGGCAACAACAACAACATGGCGTCGTTGGCGGTGGCGAACTACCCGCCCTACGGCATCGATTTCCCCGGCGGCCCCAGCGGAAGGTTCAGCAATGGCTTGACCACCGTGGACGCAATTGGTGTGCCGATTCCTGCCATGACTATTATGCCTTCTCATTTCTTCTTGCTTGCTAATAATCAATCATACAACTTGCCGACTTGCAGTGTCTGCCACACTGATAGATTCCTTTTCGCTCAAATGGCGATTTAGTAGCATGTACTTCGTCTTTTCCTCTTTTGGTTTCTCTTGCAACAAATTTTGCTTCCTACTTAGTTGCAGGAGAGGGTAGAATTGTTCTTGTCTCATTGCAGTCTCGATCTCTCTTTTCTCAGAGATAAGATCTCATAGGGTGCATCTTAGATCTCCCTCCTCAAGTTTGATGTTGACGAGAGTCTTGTGCATTGGACCACCACATCTTACTTTCCTTCAGGCAGCTCACCGCACTGGATCACACTAATCACGCCTTTCCATTTAGCAAAGCTTTTCTGTTTTTTGCGTTCGATCCGTCATATTATTCATCAAGGATGATGCTCACGAGACATCAACGAATCAAATTTATAGTAGGTCGTCTTCTTCCTCTGCATCTGGTGGCGGCCCACAAGCACATGCTTTAACTGACCACAGTGCCGAGAAATAAATGGTAGGCACAGATCGACATCTACCATAGGACTTGGGAAATAAATGTTGGAAAGTAATCGATCGACGTCCTCCCACCCCCAACAAACCCCCCCCCTCCGCTGCATGGCTCTGCACCGCTTTGATTGCCTCTCTCCGATTAACTCTGTGATTTGGTAGGGTTCTTCCAGGTCCATTTATTGCTTTCACATGAGGCTTCCCTGTGGGCAAGAGTAGGTTGGTCTCCAAACACTTACACCATGAATAATTACTACTACTTTCACATGGCCCTCTGCTGATCTTATCCACCTGGATTTTCTATTTTCATGTTTGATGATTCTAAGTTGGTCTTGAATTAGAGCATGAGATTGTTGGGTGCTTAAATCTGTGACTTTGTGCAGCTTCACTGTTAGGTTTCGAGGACTTCATCCCACCCTACGCAAACACAAGAGGGCAAGCACTGCTCTCCGGCGTCAACTTCGCGTCTGCGGCTGCTGGAATACGGGAGGAAACCGGGCGGCAACTGGTTCGTCATCTCTGAACCTGAACACTTGCTTCCCGATCCAGAGCTAGCGATTCTGAGCGAGTTTGGGGTTGCAGGGTGGGAGAACTCCTTTCAGCGGCCAGTTGCAGAACTACCAGCAAGCCGTGCAGCAGATGGTCAACATCCTGGGCGACGAAGACACTGCAGCGAACTACCTTAGAAAGTGCATCTTCTCCGTCGGCATGGGCAGCAATGACTACCTCAACAACTACTTCATGCCGGCGTTCTACCCGACCGGGCAACAGTACACCCCGGAGGAATACGCCGACGACCTCATCGCACAGTACGCTCGGCAGCTAAAGGTCGGTTTCGTGTTCCTTTCGTTTCTGCTTGCCGTAGCATGCAGCAGCGTCGTCAGTAGCTCGTTCATCTGTAATTCAGGTACTGTACAACTACGGGGCGAGGAAGGTGGCGTTGATAGGAGTGGGTCGGGTGGGGTGCAGCCCTAACGAGCTTGCGCAGCGAAGCCCTAATGGCATCACCTGCGTCGAGGAGATCGACAGCGCCATTCGAATCTTCAACTCGAAGCTGATGAGACTGGTGGATGAGTTCAACACCTTGGACGGTGCACACTTCACCTACATCAATGGTTATGGGATCTTCGATGACATCTTGAAGCATTCTGCAGCTTACGGTACCTTTCCTACTTCATCTTCTATGCATGAATGATCTGTGGAAGAAGACGTTGTGATTCTTGGGTTGCAGGTCTTAGGGTTACCAACAGGGGGTGCTGTGGAGTGGGAAGGAACAATGGCCAGATCACATGCTTGCCCTACCAAGCTCCATGCCCGGACAGGAACAGGTACCTCTTCTGGGATGCCTTCCATCCATCAGAAGCTGCAAACATCATCGTCGGCAAGAGGTCTTACAGTGCTCAATCTCCGTCTGATGTCTACCCCATGGACATCCGAACCCTAGCACGTATCTGATGTCCTCCCATTAGGGTTGACGCATGAGTGATCTTTCTCCTACTAAACTGTCCTTTGTCGTTGTTTACTTTAAAGAAGGTTCCTTAATCATTATCTTTTGATCGAGGAATCAGATAAGACTCGTTTACCCTTCACCGCTGTTCTACCGTTGACGCATGCAAGTTAGATCACTGGATCAAAGGGCCAAACTCCACGATATATGAATGGTATAAAAAGAATATATGAATTATTGCGAAATACTTGTCCACATATTAAATGAAAAAAAGTACTAAAAGAAAATATGATTATATAAATATTAGAAAATAGAAAAAATATTGAGTAAATTCTTTAAAAAGAGTTTGTATTTTTTAAAAATTCTCAATTAGCATCTCAACTTTCAAAAATTTTCACAAAGTTTTATTTTTTTAATGATGATATTATATTCGTCCATTGCCTCCGCCCACTATCATTGTTCGTCATCACTAAGGTCACGATAGGTGAAAGAGATAGGTCATGCCTTCTCACACTCTTTCCTTTCTCACATGACAGTTCTGAGCAAGATGTTAACTATAACTTCATTTTTCCTCTTTTGCAACCCTCTTAGTCTATGCTATCATCATTGACTAACTATGTCACAAGCGAGAACGATAAGACGAGATGTGCAAGGATGAATTTGACAAGGATTAACAGGATACATGAAGGTAAGGGTGGGTTTGATGGGGCAAAGTTGGTTACTTTGTTACTCAAATAGGTGAGAATAATAAGAGGAGGTAGGATATCATAGTTGGTCACTTATGTTATAAGGGGTGAGATATATTGAGGGACGACAGGGGTAGGTTCGGTTAGGGCCAATAAAGTTCATAGAGGTGAGGACAACAATGCAAGGCAAAAGCTGCTTCAACAAGATAAAGTTAAAATGATCTTTTTATATAAGAGAGAATGGTCTGTAAATTTTCTTAAAAGTTAAGATGTCCTATAAAAATTTCTCAAAACTAAATATTTTTTTAAAATTCATCTCTAAATATTACTAAGTAAATCATATTTCCTACATTATTAATAAAAAGCTATATGAATTAGTGTACGCATTAAAAATAATAGCTTCCTACATTATTATTATTATTATTATTATTATTAGACGTTATAAATAATTAGACCTTTCCTACCCACTTTTATACCAGACTGTGGATCAATGGCGGCCTCTGCGGCCACAAATCCCATCAAACGGTGTAGGAAGCCCGAGCGAGAGGGAGAAGCGCTCAATTCCTCCCGAGTTTCTCCTCAATTCCGCTTCGTCTCCTTCCCTATCCTCGATCCGCCACGGCTTTTGCCGGCGGCGAATCTCAATAGCCGGCCCAGATGTCGGCAAGGCGTCGCGTCCTGCTGCTGCTCAAGCCTCTCGACGTCTACCCCCCAAGGCCCCCTGCTATTCCCAAACCGCCCTCCGCCACCTCCTCCACTTCTTCCCTACGTGGGCTAGACCAGAAGGTAACCTCTCCATCGCTGCACCTGTAAAATCATTGCTTGTAACACTTCGATCCTTTCCAGATCCCACTGCGACATAGGGTACTCATGCTATCGAGGGTTCCATCTAAAAGGTTGCTTTTGTTTGGAGATCATATAGAGACGAAATGGACCAGAAATTTTCTTCCTTTTTTTCATTTCTGTTTGGTTTCTAGCAGCCGAGGCATTTGGACTGAAGAAGGAAAGGCTCCTTTGGATGATGATACATGTTCTGTTAAGAGGGCTTTACATTAAGATAAACCGGCCAATTGGAATTGTTTGCAATCTTAGGGAGGTCTCCCCATCGAAAACTTGATCGAGCAGAAAATTCAGCCTGACTGGGCAGCCATTTTGGTGAGAAAAATGTTGGAGAAACTAGAAACTGAAGAGTCTTATGCTGTCGACAACCATAAGTATGTATCTTTTTCCAAAAAGAAGTTTGTAAGTCATTGTGCAATATAAAAGATAACTCTGGGGAAAAGATTGCTCCCATAAAAGAGTAGATCTATCTACCCTAGCTTTTTTTTGCAGTCCAATTTGCTGCTAGATTGCATTCACGGAAACAGTGTAAAATCATGAATGAACTTAGTCGTAAGAGGAGGTTTTTGATATCCCGCACTATACTGGCCACCACAAGTATATATATTATAGGCTTTTCAACTAAATTTTTTGTAAAAATTTTGCTAATAAGACTAAAATGCTGTGAGGAGGATATCATAGGCTTTCAAAATTCTGTGAAAGGTTGCTGAGTGTCCATGTGCTCGCTGCTCACCTACATCCTGTCTTGAATGTGATGATTTCCATTTTTCATGGTAGATTTTTGTATTGAGCAGGTGGTGGCTTGTTTTACTATTATGTGCGTGCAATTATTCTGTTGTTCTTTGTTCTCATTATAGTTTTGATGTGGGTATTGTGCAGATCTTAAACTATCTCAATGACAGGTGCAGGGTGCATAAGGACACGATCAATTTTTGCCAGGGCGTCTTGCGACGCAAGCCTCTTGATTGGGAACCTGTAGAACGGAACAATTTGTCTCATCCAATCCGTCGTGCAGATCTAGTGATCACTGTTGGTGGAGATGGTACTCTTTTGCAGGCGAGCCACTTTTTGGATGACTCGGTTCCAGTTTTAGGAGTGAATTCGGACCCCACGCAAGTTGATGAGGTCAGCTTAACAAACCTATAACATTGTGAGAGTGGATCTACTTACAGATTTGGATCTTTGTTGTTTCCGCCAGTTGTTAGGTCTCTCTGATATAAAGCAGTTCATGTTCCATTTTATTACATGTTTGTTGACAGTCATCGTTTCATTCTTTTTTCCCTAAGGTAGCAGTATCATTTCTCTTATTTAGGTTAACAAGTTCAGTGATGAATTTGATGCAACAAGAAGCACTGGCTATCTTTGCGCTGCTACCGCAGGTAACTTTGAGCAGGTAAACTTTGTATGGTTTCGAAGGATTTCTTTATCTTTATTGTTAAATTTATTAATATTCTCTTTTTCATTATTATCAACTTCTCGCTTGCTCCCTAGTCCTTACTATGAGAAGTTTGAAGATTCTTGGTTCTCTTCTCATTTTGCATTTACTCTTTAACTTCATGTTTCTTTTTCAGGTGCTAGATGAAATTCTCGAGAACCATAAGCACCCGACTGAACTCACAAGAATATCAATCAACTTGAACAATCGTCAATTACCAACCTTTGCTTTGAATGATGTTTTGGTTGCACATCCTTGTCCAGCATCAGTTTCTCGATTCTCATTTCGGTATGACACTTCATCAGAAAGTCAATACTTATATTTTTCACATCATCCACTCTACTAATATTTTCCCTATCATTTAGAATCAAAAGCAGCCGAGAAGCGAGTTCACATTTAGTTAACTGCCGATCAAGTGGTCTTAGAGTTTCTACGGCAGCAGGATCAACAGCTGCAATGCTCTCAGCCGGAGGCCATCCCATGCCCATCTCCAGTAATGGCCTTCAGTACATGGTGAGGGAGCCGGTTTCACCGAGATACCTTGACACTCCATTGATGCATGGATTATTAGAACCTGATCAGCTGATGCATATCGCATGGTATAGTCAAGAAGGTGTCATATATGTTGATGGCTCGCATGTCAAGCATTCAGTTCAGCATGGAGATACAATTGAAATATCGTCATTGGCTCCCATGTTGAAAGTTTATCTTCCTCAAAAAGAGCATCCATAAACAACTTATCCTCGTAATTAATCGCCTAGCCTGATTGATGAAAATGGATGTGGTATTAATCTTGGAAATATGGTGCCATTGAAGCAGCCTTTTATTTTTCCTTTTTCTTTCAATATTATTGCGTCAATTTCTTTGATGTACAATTTGCTTCCTGATCAGAATTAGTATCAAAATTCAACTCAAACCTTTTGTACTCTTATGTATAAAGAGAATGTTAATAGTGTCTTTGCATGAAGTCAATCAGGCTTTGACGTATTTAGTACATATTTACATAGCGTTCACCTACTTGAATTACGAGATTCATATAGACAAATTGTTATCATTATTTAAAATTATTCTTATAAAATCGCAGAATACTATTATGCCAGATAACAACTTGTTATTTATTACGCTAATATATCAACCATAAATTACACAGTATGATATCACCAGCAATAAAACAGTAACCTTATGAGGGCAGAAACTGAGTTGCTTTATGAGGCTGAAAAGACAACTGCCATCCAAGTGTGACAAACCATCGAGCAGCTTGCAAGCACAAGAGGCATGCCTTATTTGGCAGAAGGAAAATGGCAGAAGCAGCGTCCCAAGACATAACAACATATTACAGAGAAAGCAGATGATCTACTTATCATCGGAGAGGTGGCAGAGCTCCACCTGCTCCCACGACTCCAAGCTCTTGTCCTCGGTGTCGGTCTTGTAGAGGGCGAGCGCCGAGACCTCGAAGCTGAGGCTGAGGATCTCCTTGTCCAACGCCTCAACCCTCTGCCGAGCCCTCTCCTTCTCCTCCTCCGTCAGGTCCCCGTACAAGAGGCTCAGATGGGGCATATATGCTGCGATCCAAAGTCCACGATTAGCCCAAATCATATCGAAATCAAGGAAAAGAGCAAGCTTCGGGGGAAAAGCTTTTAGCGTACGAGTCGCGTTCTCGTATCCGAAGTGGCCGCAAGACAGGGCGCTGGTTTCCACCACCTTGCCAAGAGCAAAACATAGAACGAGATCAAGTCAGATCTTGGAGGAAATCTCAAGAAAGGAGGTACTTTGACTCGGGGTGGATCGTGCCTCGGGACTGGGATCGATGAGGAGGAAGACGCACTGGTAGAAGAAGGCGCCACGGGAGACTGCGGAGACGCGGGCGGGGTACGGGGAGAGCGCGGTACAGGCGGAACGGAAGCGGCGGAGGGCATCGTCGGGGCCGAGGGAGATGGCCCCGACAACGGTGATGTGGGGCTCGAATTTGGGGCCGCCGAACTCGGACCGTAGGGCGCCCATGAGGCTCTTGAGCCGGTCTCGGACATCCTCCGGCGGGAGCGCCCACACCGAGTAGACCCCCTTTGCGACCGCCGTCGGGCCTCCAGCCATCGACGCAAAGTGAACGCCGGCGGAAGAGAGTGAGGCGGAAGCTGCCGCTGCTGCGACGGGGGTGGAGGAACGATCCGTGGAGCCCGTATCGATCGCAGTGAGAAGGATATGCGAGCAAGATGACACAAATCGGAGCTGCGCGCACGTGAACTGAGCGTGTTGCTGGCAATATATACTACAACAACAACAAAATTAAAAATCCAATTATTTAAGATAGGATCTTTTATCGTAAGATTCACAAAAATTAAATATTTAATTAAATTTAAATTTTTAATTTTTATTAAAATTTGTATTTATTTTATTTTTTATTATTAATATTAATTCTTTTATCTTTTCTGACTATCGCTTGTGTCATGATATGATTTTCTTTCATATTAACGATATATAATTATTTATAAATAAAAATATTTTTAAATATTTCTTAGTAACTCCACATATTCATCTAAACATTAATATATTTTTTTATATTTTTTCTTAATTATCTAATATTTATGTTCATAAAATATTATTAATTTTATAATTATTTTATAAAAAATTTTATTTAATCTCAAAGGTATTCATTGATCACACAAGACTCATAGCACCTCTTGACATTTTAACGATTTTATTTTTATTTTATAAATAATATCTTCATCGATCTCTTTATCTTATTGAATAATTGATCCATGATACCTAAAGTTTTTAACTTAAAATACTTTTTATCCATCAAATTTAATTATATTCTCTTATCTATTTCTAAAATTATTAAAATAGTATTTTATATATTCAATTTTAGTACTTCTTAATATAAAATCTTTAGTTTTCTAAATCTTACCTACGTAACTCAAGTTTATAATTAATTCTACTCAGATTCTCGTCAACTAAGATAATATCAACAGTATACAATATACACCAAGGAGGTAAGTGACTAATAAATTTATTCATTATCAATGCAAAAAGATAGAAACTTAATATGAATTCTCGGTATAATCCTATGTTAATAAGAAACTCATTAGACACACTTCCTATAGTTTTAATATTAGTAGTTATATTATCATACATATTTATAATAACATCAATATAATTTAATTAGTAGATACATATTTTTTTTCTAAAACCCACCATAATAAATCTTCAAGAACTCTATTATAGGTTTTCTTTAAGTTAATAAAAATTATTTGTAAATCAATTTTTCTCCTTATATTTTTTCATTAATTATCTTAATAAATAAATAGCTTCTATGGTTAATCTTCCAAACATAAAATTAAATTAATTTTCTATGATTTTTTTTTCAATCCTTATCTAATTTTAATTCCTCTATAATTTAAATAATTGTGTATATTACCTCTATTTTTTAAATTGGTATTATAAAACCCTTTCTCCAATCATTAGGCATCTTTCAAATCTTATAATTTTATTAAATAAACTAGTTAACTAAACTACTTCCTTAATCTTTAATTTTTTTTATACTATCAAGCCTCACACTATTAGCTTTTTTAATATATTTTTTTTACTTCATTAACTTTAATTTTATGAATAATTCTATAATTATTAAATCTATCATTATTATTTATCATTAAATCTAAATCTTGTATGGAATATTTATTAAATAATTTATAAAAATATTTTTTTTATCTTTTTTAATTTTATTATCATTAACAAGTATTCTTTGAATTTCATTTAAGTGCATCTAATATTACCTAAATCTTTATACTTTCTTTTCACAGCTTTATTTTTCATCATCTTTAGTACCTAATTTTATTATAAAAATTATTATAAGCTTTATATCTTGTCATACTAATAGTTTTTTATCTTCTTTAAGATTCTTTAGATTTTTTATTTTTTTTTATTTTTTATAATTTTATTTATTTTTAAAATATTTTTTAAAAACTTTCTCACACCACCATCAACTTTCTTTTAAGATTGTATATCTGTATTTAATTTCACAAAGAATCTCCTTTTGTAAGCTCCTAATCTTATTAGCCTATGTAGTCTAAATAATATCAATATTATCCTTACGTGAGTTTTAAGTCATCTCACTTTTCATCTTATTTTTTTAAAAGTATTTATATTAATATATTTAAAATTTTACCATTTAGTCCTAGTAATTTGTTCTATTATCTTTTTTCTCTTTTATTTTCGATAGTAAATATATAATAGTATTTGTTGAATCTGATGATGAAATCAATTGATGAGTTTATGGACTAATATACTTTTGAGATAGTAATATAGAAAATACTTCGATCATGGACTCGAACTATCAAAGGACAAATTATCGAAGTAGGAGACTCAGATGTGCTGGGAAAAGTATCATGCCGGAAATTGGATGTCGACTTAGTGGATTGGTCGATGTGTCGAAGATTGGACTTTGTGTTATATGTTCAAGCATCAATCTAGAAGGATCAGGTATTGTGCTAAAAGATCGGATGTTGTAAGAAAGTTGATATACCGATAAATTGAGCGATATGTTGAAGGAAAAGATGATGTGCCGGAGGTTTGAATGATGTACCGGAAGATTGGATGACATACTAGAATGACATACAATATGCTAAAAGCTTCGTAATGTACTAGATATGTGATTGGATTGTTAAAGTCTTGATCAAATTTTTTTGAGTCAAATTGAGTTGGTACTCGGCTGAAACCATGCCAACCTATCAAGGAACACATTGTTCTTGATCTAAGGTCGAATTGGGCCTATTAGAAGATCAAATCACTAACATAAAGTAGGCCTGGGTAGTGGTACCACTTGAGTCAGTCAAAAAATACTATTTATGCTTTTTCGATAATTTCGGTGGTAGTACCGTCCATGTCGATAGTAGTACCATCCAAGGCAATGGTAGTACTGCCTAGGCTGGTGATAGTACCACTAAAGCCTTGATTTGTGGCCTCGTTACGATGATAGTACCATCCGGTGTTGGTAATCCTAAAATTTTGAAGATTTAAATTTTTGGCTCCATTTTTGAAGCCTTTTGGGGGTCTATAAATACTCCACTCATGCTTACTTGATGGAGCACGAATTTATGCGCACAAAAGTATTATAAACTCTCTCTTTAAGCATTGTTTGTATCTCTTCATTCTTCTTAAGTTTAGAGTTAATTCTAAATTGTAGGAGGCGAGGTATCTTGTAAAAGAGTAAATATAAAGGTTTTCTCCTAAGCCTGTTAAAAGGATAAGAGTTGTAACAAGTGCTAGTCATAGGTGCCCTGCAAGCCAATTATATGAGTGATGACACGTGTGACATGACACACATTCTTTTTGCTTATTATTATTATTATGGTATTTTCTCACTTTATATAGCTTATTGCATGTATACATTGTGATGTCCATAGATCTATATAATGGAAATCGGATTGTGATGAGATCATGATAATGAGACTGATTCACATTTAAACACATACCCTAAATAATCCCGGTCATAGGTTACTCGAGTGGGACATTGAGATAACTATACAAACTGGTGTACTGTATACCTATCTATATAATGGAGGTGGCTAGTCTTATAGCTACTCGTGTGGGGATACTAGGGATACAATATAGGTGCTCATTGGAGAATGAGTTCACTGATTGATTTGCTCATAGAATGCTAGATGGTTGATGATGCCTCATTGTCAAACAACGATTTCGTTGTCCTAGTAGTGTATTTAGTCCTTAGACTTGAGACACCAAGGATGTCCTATATGAGTACTCCACTCTTTGATACCAGGCTTATAGGTTTTAAAGTTTTAGATCTAACACAACCGGTCATTGGGAGTGATAGCCAACCTTACAAGGGCTATTGAGTGTCGATATAGGATCATCCACTCTTAGTGTTATAAGAGAAATATCCCATGTGTTCTTGCTTAGGCAAATCCCTACCTATGGTCATTTAGATTGAGAGAGAAAGAGTTCTTCGGGAGAATCTGATTAGAGCGAGACTCGAGTACAAACCGTATGGGCTTGACAGCACCATGACTAATATACAATATCTGGGATATTAAATAAATGAGAGACTATAGATATATGGTAACTAAGGACAAATAGGTCTAAAGAATTGAATTCTCCTATATCGTTTGAGGACTACTACGTAGTGGCCTAGTACATCCGTAGTCGATGGGTTGAGTGACTTGTTATAGAGATAATAATTCACTAAGCCAAAAGGAGTTCTAACAGATATGATTTATGTCCAACTCGATATTGGGCCTAGAGGGATACACATAATGATAGATGTTGCGATGAGTAGAGGTTCAGATATAAGGTATCGGTTAGTGCTTCTATCTTATTGGATATCCAATAAACCCCTAAATTATTAGATAGATGAGATCTAATAAGAGTCAATGAAAGATTATTAGATAGAGATCCACTAATCTAAGAGGCTTGGGTAGTTAGATGGAGATCCAATACCTAATAGGGTAGGATCCATTAGGGTTAACTTGACAAAGGGTTTCTATAAATAAGAGGGAACCATTGGGCCATAGGCTAGGCCTTCTTGGCTGCCACCTTATAATCTCCTTTCCCCTTCTCCTCCTCAACCAAAAAATATAGAGATTTGGGCAGCGATTCGAGGAGCGTCTTCGCAGCCCCTACCATGTGGATCACTACTAGAAAGGCAGATACTTGACCTCCTTTATCCTCTCTCATAGATCTATAGGATTTTAAGGATATCCAATTTCTCTAGGTAATACAACTATTGTTAGGATCGAGTCAGTATTGAGAGACCGGGGAGGGGGGGCGTTGGGTGAGAGGTGTGGGGGGAGTGAATTAGTGCTTTCGTTGAAATCACTAGTTTAAAAAACTTTCATTCGATGAAAAACTATATCATAAAGATGTTAACTTGAAACTGTACGGATGCGTAGTGAATAAGTAAGTAAAACAGTTTGCAATGAAGTAAATGGCAATAATAGAAATGCAAACCGAGTTTTATAGTGGTTTGGTTATTGTGACCTATATCCACTCTCGATTCCTCTTCACTTGAGGCCACCGACTTCCACTATCGATCTTCTTTTAATGGGCGAAGATCAACTATCCTTACAACTCGATTCTTCTTTTGACAGGTTCAGAAGAAAACCTTTACACCCCCACTACCTCCTCTCTTAAACTTCACAAACACTTAGAGCTTGAGAGGAGTTCTCACAAGATTATAACAGCATTTTTCTTTCTTTTTGCTCTCGGTTCTTGTGTCTCTGAGTAGGGATGAGAGGGGTATTTATAAGCCCTAAATAGATTCAAACTTGGAGCCTAAAAGTGTATCATCCCTGATTTTCGGGGTACTAGCAGTACCACCACCCGTAGCACTAACATTGGGCGGTACCATTGCCCAATCTGGTGGTACTACCGTTTGACACAATCTCGGAGACTATATCTTAGAGATTGAGCCTTAGGTGGTGCCACCGCCTAACCCAACTTTTGGGTCACTGAATGGGCCTTTCTCTTAGCCCAAAATAGCCCCACTTTAGGCCCAATTGGCCCATAATTAAGTTGGCTTAATTACATTCTAAACCAACCCAATTATGACATAAACTAACTTGAACTAGATAAATTATTACAAAGCATAAATCATCTATTGTTCGGTATGTCATTGGTTCTTCCAACGCTTTGTCCGATCCTTCAGCGCATCGTCCTCTCCTTCGACGTATTGCCCAATCGATATATTGCATTCTCACAACATCCGACCTCCTTAGCACAATGTCTAATCTTCTTGGAGTAATGTCTGATCTTCTTGGCCCGATGCCCGAACTCATGGCATGAAGCCTTTTGTCGATACGTCGACCATTCCTTTGGTCTGACATCCAATCTTCTAACATGTTCAATACCAACCCAACTTCTTATTCTTTCTGTTTTAATCAATTTGCCTCTCTTGATCGAAGCTAGTCCTACATCACTCAAAATACAGATTAGATCATAACATTATCAATTGGTTTCATCATCAAAATTCGAGATTCAACAACTATCTCACACATGGTTTTCATTTTTGCGGGCTTTTGCACATCAATCTTCATACGATGACATACACCTATTGAGAAATATGATATTTTTGTTTTTTATTCTTTCGCTACGCATGTGATATTACCCCTAGATTTCCTTATAGTGATATCAAAGCCAAGATGCTCATGTGAAAGATTATTTTTGAACTATGTGTGTTATGTTTTAGAAAAGCTTTTGACGTCAAAATCATTGACGCAAAATGTGAGAGAGGGCAGCAACTATTGCTACTCTCGTAGGTTGGCCAAAGGCTGCTTGTATCCTTGGCCGAGAGCTCCCATGCAGGCAAGGGCTATAGGAGATCGACCGATTGCTCACAAGGGCGGTGCCTATAGCGTAGGTGATAGCACTCGCGAGCTGCCTGTAGGCATAGCGCTCGCAATAGCCATGCCCGTAGCGGCGCTCACCGCCCACAATGGCAAGATGCGATCGTTGGTAGGGTGGTGGCAATCACAACGCAGCAATCAGGAGCAAGAAGGAGGATTAGGGTTTTTGGGAGAAAATGGTAGTTTTGCCGCTCAAAATTTTAAAAATTTTGAGGTTTGTCCTTTATATCTAAATTACCTAAATAACCTTCATCATTCATAAAATTCCCTACATGTCTTGAATTTCAAAAAATATTAGTTAATTAAAAGATTTAATTCACTATTATTATTTATCTAGTAGTCTTATATAATGATATGTATATGTGATGTATGATATAAACAGATGATCATGGATCGTGTGATGTGATGTATGTGTATGCTGTGATCATTATTATTATTATTATTGAGGCATGCGAGTCTCTATTTTTTCTTATTTATTATCGGGCTTGCATGCCTGTGATTATGTTATAATTACTCAAGAAGACGCAATAGAAGTGTTGAGGCTATAGCGGGACCCACGAGGTTGAGACGGATGATCGCGACACATAGAGATGAGCTGAGATGCCGATGAAACCGACGAGGATGAGATAGACGATCACAAGATATGGAGATGCGCGGATGCATACATAGATCGTGATGTGAGTGATTGGGCTCATTAGCTCGGGCTTTATCATATTAAGTTGTGTCCATGATCAACTAATGTGATTGCTTATGTGATGTGTGATTGCTTGTACACCTACTATCTATGTGTGTGTGCATATATATATATATATATATATATATATATATATATATATATATATATATATATATATATATATATATATATATATATATATATATATATATATATATATATATATATATATATATATATGTGATACGCCATAGGAGATCGAATTAAAATCCCATATTTCGATAATATTAAGTCGGTAAACGTGATGTAATTAGATTGACCCACGTGGCCTTCCATCGTTTAGGAAGAAATTAGTTCTCGACGTAGGTTGAGCTGGTCAAGAGTCCCTCGAGGCTCACCTATATCGCGATTCGATATCTTGCCTATGATATAGAGATGTCACTAGTGACACGAGGATGTGATATGCTTGGTCGAGTCCCTCGAGGGCATATCATCAAATTAGACTCATCTTGTAATAATAGTGATGACTTAACTGAACATTAAGGTTGGTTGAGTCTCTCGAGACCATGATGGTTCGAAGGTCGAACATGATGAGAATCACAAGGAATTATGATTGACAAGAGTTGCTTACCTTTTGGGGCTTAGTGTGATTGGTCGAGTCACTCGAGATTACACTAAGATGCCGATCTCCATTATAAGTCTGCTGGAGACTTTCTTTTCATGCGTTCAGGGTGTTGCATGTGTTGAACCTTGGATTTTGATGATGAAACCAATTGATGAAGTTTATAATATAATCTGTATTTTGAGTGATGTAGGACTAGCTTCGATCATGAAGAGATAATTAAAGTAGGAAGAATCAATGTTGGGCCAGAGTGGAATATGTCAGAAGATTGGACGTTGAGCCGGACGATCAGTTGACATGTCGGCAGAAAGCTTTGTGTCATGAGATTGGGCATCGGGCCTAGAAGAGCGAGCATTACACTAAGGAGATCAGAGTTGTGGAGTGTTGAATCTCAGATTTTGATGATGAAAATAATTGATAATGTTTATGATTTGATTTGCATTTTGAGTGACATATGAAGCTTTGATCAAGGAGAGACAATTAAAGCAGGAAGAATCAAATTGGGCCGTAGAGAAACATGTCAGAAAATTGGACGTCGATCCGGAGGATCGGTCAACGTATTGGCAGAAGACTTCAGACCATGAGTTCGGGCATCAGGCCAAGAAGAGTGGTAATTACGCCAAGGAAATCAGAGTTGCGAAGGTCAACTAGCCGATTAGGCAATAAGCCGCAAGAGAGGATGATGCGCCAAAGAATCGGACGAAGCCTTGATGAACCAATGACATGTCGGACAACATGATTCAAGCTTTGAAATAATTATCTAGATCAAAGTTGGTTTTAATTATACAAGATTAACTACGATAGTGATCAAGGCATAAAACAAAATGAAGTCCCGAAGTCAAGAACCAGATTTCGTTGGGAGTTCGAGAGTTCGTCGGAAGTCCGGACGTTCATCGAAAGTTCTATCGGAACTAACCGAGAAGTCCAGGTGCTTGCCAGAGAAGCTCGTCGGAACTCACCAAGAAGATCATCGTGAAGTCCAGGAGCTTGTTGGGAGTCCACTAGAACATTACCGAGAGATCGTCGAAAGTTCGCCGGAAGCTCGCCGGAAGAAACCAAGACTAACCGGATCGGATTTGCTTAGTGTATGCCTTAGAATTCATAGTTAGCATATAAATGGGTTTGGAATTGGGCCAACCCAATTAGGGACTAGTTGGGCCCATGCATGGACTATGTTGGGCCAAGTGAAAGGTCCAAACAGTGACCCAACGGATGGCACCATCGTGGCACAATCTACGAGACTATGTCAGGTGATGGTATCGCCTAAACTCAGTCTCTGAGACTGTCAAGCGGTGGTACCATTAGTCTTGGTGGTGGTACCACCTAGTATCAGTGCTACAAGTAGTGGCACTGCCCAGCACATGCAATGGTACCGCTAGGACCCGGGAAACCCGGGATGAGATTTTTTTAGGCTCCAAGTTTGAATCAACTTGAGGCTTATAAATATTTCTCTCATCCCTGATTAATAAATATAAGAATTAAGTAAAAAAAATAGAAACACTCTATTGTAATCTTGTGAGAACTCCTTTAAAAGCTTTAAGTTTTAGTATAGTTTTAGAGAGAAGTGAAGTAGGTGTAAAGGTTGTCTCCTAAACCTGTGAAAAAGAGAAGAGGGTTGTAAAATGGTAGTTGATTTTTGCCCATTGAAAGAAGATTATTAGTGGATGCCGGTGGCTTCGATGGAAGAGGAATTGGTAGAGTGGATGTAGGTCATGATGACCGAACCACTATAAAACGATTTACATTTAAAATATTTGAGCAATTTATCTTTATTGTAAACTACTTACTTTCCTACTGCTTTTACTACCTTACAAAAATGCTTTCAAGTTAATATCTCTCTGAAACGATTTTTGTCGAAATCGATTTTTATGGTACGAAGATATTTTAAATCGATACTTTTATCTATTGCACTAATTCACCCCCCCCCCCCCCCCTCTTAGTGCCGACTCGTTCTTAACAGTTGGTATCAGAGTCTTATTTTTCTCATTTGTTTTAACACCCAAGAGAAATGGCTCCTTTCGCCTTTCAAGAGGACTTTTCTATCGTTCGTCCTCCCATATTCAATGGGACGGACTACACTTATTGGAAAACTCATATGAGAGTTTTCTTGCTTTCCTTAAACCTTGATTTATTGAACATTGTTGAAAAAGATTTTTAAAAGTCTTCTACTCTTATGAACGAATGAACTGATTTGGAGAAGAAAACTTTTTCTTGAAATTCTATAGCTATGAATGCTCTATTTTTTGCCTTAGACAAAAATGAATTCAATCAGGTTTCGATAGGACCCTAGTAGGGTTGGGTCCTACTCAACCAAGAAGTAGTTAATAAAACCCGGTGAGATTGTAATAAACCCCACCTAGCCGCCTCTATCCTATAAAGAAGAGTGGCTAGAGTTTATATTTGGGCCTTTGGGCTTCCTAGCTACCGCCCCCTTTTACTGGGTTGGTTGGTTAGGGTTAATGGCAAAAGGGATAACTCACTTAAGAAGCAACCCCTAGAGCTAGGGTGTGGATAGGGCTAGGGTTTGGAGCCCTATATAAGCATGTAGCTTCCATTTCTTTGGGAATAATATGTATCTATAATTGCAGCCATTTGGCCAACTTCTAGGAGGGTGGAACCCCTATAGCGTTCCAAGGAGTGATCTCCCTCAAAGATCAATCCACATAGAATTCATCTGGGGTTCTATCATCTGGTATCAGAGTAACGATCTTGTTGCTTTTGCTGCCACCTCCGTTGCCCTTTTAACCACCACTTCTCTTAACCGATACATGCCTTTAACCCGACAATAAAAGAGAGATCTTAATATTATAGATTTGGAGGCATATACTATGACATCTGAGGAGGCAATCAATGCTAAATTCAAAGCATTCGAGATGCAAATGAAGGATAAGATTTGGACTCTCTTTACCAAACTCAAATTGGGCTGACCACCAAGCTCGAAGAAATCACATCAAGGGGAGAGCTCTGACCAATCACACCAAGCCCAAAGAGATGATTTCCAAGAGAGGGGAGGCTCGATGGCCGATCCCTACTATCCATACATGAGGGTGGACTTCCCTAGATGGGAAGAAGGAGACCCGATTGGTTGGATCTCGTGCATAGAGCGATATTTTCGGTACCACAAAACCACAGATGCATCTATGGTAGAAATTGTAGCTATATATCTTAAAGGGGATGCCATACAGTGGTTTGACTGGTTCGAACATACTCATGGAGTTCTCTCATGATGACAATTCAAAGAAGGACTGCTGATCCGCTTCGGACCAACCGATTACGAGAACATTGACGGATAACTAGCAAAGATCTGACAAACCTCTACCATTCAAGAGTACCAAACTAGGTTTGAAAGGTTATCTAATTAAACTCGTGATTGGTCTAAAAAATAGCTATTGGGGATCTTCATTGAGGGCTTGAAGCCGGAGATCCGGAGAGAAGTTAAAGTGTGATAACCGTACATGCTTATGGCAGCCATCTCTTTCGCATGACTTCAAGAGTAGCGATTGAATCATGAAGCTTGGAGGACTAGAGTCACTCCTCGACCAGCAATACTAAAGCCCTCAACCCCCTCTACTGTCAACCAAGCCCCTACACCAAAAAGGTTGACAAGAGAAGAGCTTCGGGAGCGATCTCCGAAGGGGTTATATTGGCATTTCGACGAGCCATGGAGCCACGAGCTTCGCTGTAAGAAAAGGGAGACTTCTTGTGATTGAACCAGTCTAAGAAGAGGTCATTGAATATCCAGAAGAGAGCCTTAAATATGAAGAAGAAGATGCAGAAGAAGAGCCATAATTGACTGACTTTATGGTACATGCGCTAACCGGCAACTCAAACCCACAAACAATGAAAGTTGGAGGCCTTCTCAAGCAACAACTGATCACTGTTCTCATTGACATGGGCAGCACTAATAACTTCTTAAATAGTAAGGTTGCTGCTCTATTGGTGCTCTATATCGAAGGTTGCAATAAGTTTAATGTAAAGGTTGCCGACGGCAGAATCCTAAAGTGCAACCAAAGATGCCCGTAGGTAAAACTATTACTTCAAGACCAAGAAATTATCACCAACTTCTTCCTCCTATCAATTGATGACTATGAAGCTATGCTTTGCATTGAATGGATGACTATGCTAGGTGATGTCTCTTGGAACTTTTCCAAGTTAATTATGAATTCTACTGCAAATGCAAACAGATCATCCTACGCGGGAAGCGCGGAAGCAATGTAACCACCGTTTCAACCCAACGAATGGAGAAAGTTTTACACAAGGTAAATGGTGGTTTTTTGATACATCTCTAGCAGCAACTAGAGGGGAAGAAAATAAAAATTGAAGATCAAAATCTCACCCAATTTCTTGCTAAATTTGCCGACATTTTTGCTGAGCCGTGTAGTCTTCCTCCTACTCAGCAATATAACCATCGGATTCCAATCCTTCCGGGCAAGCCACCAGTGAACACTTAGCCGTACCATTATTCTCATCTCCAAAAGGATGAAATTGAAAAGATTGTAAAGGAGATGCTTAAAACCGGGGTGATTCGGCCAAGTTGCAACCCCTATTCCTCACCAGTGCTACTTGTACGCAAAAAGGACAGAACTTGGTGGATGTGCATCGACTACAAAACTTTAAATGACATCACCGTCAAAGACAAGTACCCAATACTAGTGGTGGATGAACTTCTTGATGAGTTAAAAGGAGCTCGAGTCTTCACGAAGTTGGACCTTCGATTTGGTTACCACCAAATTCGGGTATGTGAAGACAACATTCCAAAAACTGCATTCCGCACACATGACGTGTAAGTCATAGGTGCCCAACAAGCCAATCACATGAGTGATGGCACGTGTGACTTGATACAGAATCTTTTTGCTTATTATATTTTGGCGTATATCACTTTATAACTATTGCATAAATGCATATATATATTGTGATGTCCTTGGATTTGTGCAATGGGAATCGGATCGTGATGAGATCACGATAATGAGATCGATTCACCTTTAAACACATATCCTAAATAATCCCGGTCATATGTTACTCGAGAGGGACATCGTGATAACCGGATAGACTGGTATGCTGTATACCCATCCATATGATGGATGCAGCTGGTCTCATAGCTGCTCGTGTAGGGACACTAGGGATACAGTACAGGTGCTCATTGGAGAATGAGTTCACTGATTGATCCGCTTACGGAATGCTGGATGGTTGATGATGCCTTATTGTCAGACAGCGATTCCGTAGTCCTAGTAGTGTATCTGGTCCTTAGACTTGAGACATCAAGGATGTCCTGTATGAGTGCTCCACTCTTTGATACCAGACTTATAGGTTTGGCTGTCCCAATAGTGGTATCAAAGCCAGGTTGTTCGTGCGAATGATTGGTTTTAAACTGCGTGTGTTGTGTTTAGGAAGAATATTGACGTCAAAATCGTTGACGCAAAAGCGAGGAAGGGCAGCAACAGTTGCTGCCCTCGATCTGCATGCCTGCAGCCACCTGCAGCGGCAGTCGCAGCCGCAGCCAGGTAGCACAGCGCCGGCGCATGCGCAAGCGCTGTGCCTGCAACAACCGGCCGGCGGTCTGCTTGCAGCAGGCTTGCTGCTGGCGGGGCTGGCAGCCCACGGGCAGAGGCCCGCGGGCGAAACCCCCCCACAGGGGCGGCCGCCCGGCGGTACAGCACCGTCTTATCACGACCTTAGCTGGTTTTGCCTAAGGCGTGCGGCACCCTCGCGCGTCCGTCCGCAAAGGTCAGCCTCCCCGAAGCCCCCCATTGTCCCTTAGGACCAACAAAAGAGAGAACGGGTTAAAGAGAACGCCTCAATCGGGATCCACAAGCAAACATGTCCGAAAAACACTTCATAGACAATGCAAATTACAAACAGACTTTACAAGCTCTGAACAGTGGCACAACAAAGGGTAAAATGGTCCATTACAGACCGAAAAGCTCTCGCACGTGTCCACATGACACAACCTTTATTTACAAGCCTAAAGAGGCCACCAACCCAACTAACATGGGACTATTTAGCCTTCGGCCGCCCCTCTACCTGCTGTACAAGGCATGAACATGCCAAAAGACAATGGACAGACATAAGCATTATATCCAACATCTTGTTTAGAAGTTTGTCCGTTACATTCTCCCCCACTTATCCCTTCGACGTCCTCGTCGAAGCCTTTGTGAACACTGCAACTCTTCGCCTTTGCTGAGTCTTCAATCTTCCGCTCCAGCTGCAATCCGCCTCATGGCTCCCAGCTGCTCTCCGCTGCTGTTTTTGAGTAGTCGAACCTTTGATCCGCCATGCTGCTTCAACTCACCAATGACTCTGACTCTGGTGTGGGGTTGGCTGAGTTGTGTTGATCCTTGTCGATTTTTACGGATCCACCAAATGAAGGAAAAGACCATCTTTACTGTGCCAGTCTCTCAAAATTTTCACATGCTGCTTGAACTGGGTGGATGCTTGTTGGAGCTTTAACGAGCATCGCCTCGCAAACTTCTGAAGTTTTGGGTCCTTCCTCCACAAAATCTGCTCATTGACTCTTCTTTCAGTTAGTTGTCACATCCAAGTAGGTTCGCATCACTTCCGCTTTCGATTGACATTTTGTTGGGAAATGAAGCGGACAATCTACTCTCAGTAGCACTGATCACCGTTGGTGAGGATTTGACAACTATTGTCTTCCATTATCTTCGAAGGGTCTTTGAACTTGTGCAGAGCTCCTCTACTAGATAGGTAAGAGAACTGGGGTACTCGGTTTCGCCCATTCTCTTAAGAGTTGAGAAGGCAAAGGTTACTTTGACTTCGCCCGCCTCCTCGAGGTTGTACTTCATGCATCGAGCTGGTTACTGGTCTTCGCCTGCTCTTTGCTCACACTTCTGAAGCACTTGAAGTGTTTGCACTCCTTGCATTGAGTTAGCTACTGTGATTCACCTTCTCAATGCCATCGAACTTCTGGAATGCAGGAAGTTTTCACCCCAACTTGGAGTAATTCTCTGATAGATGAGGTCGCCTCTGGGATTGTACCGTCTTCTCCATCAACCCTACCGCCTACTCTACTGAGTAGCAAAGGTACAGCACCGCGTACTGCCTACTTCGTTCCTTGGTCGTGCACTCTTGCATGACCCGAAGTCCTTCACTTACGGCTATCTTGATGAGAAACTTGTTGACACCGGTCTTACGAAGTTTCTTGGCCTCTGCCCTTCAGCCTTATCTCGGTACTTGGAGATTGCCTCTGCATGCTCCACCTCCTCGGCCCCTTTCACGACCAAGCGCTCTCCCTCCATGAGAGCAAGGGATCAATGACTTGTACGGAAGTCCCGCCTCTGCGGTACCATGGCGCTGCCATGCCCATGGCCCTACTATCCATCGCCTCGCATCTGTATCCCTTTTCTGCATGATCAATAGAAATGTCTCTGTGGCACTCCTCTGAGTCCACCTCCATTCTGACTGATGCTTGATTTTGGGTAGCTAAGTCCCTCTGGACTCGTCGTCGCTTCCTCGCCCCTTTCAACCCCCTGCTTCAACACCACTGTGTTCTCCAAGCAGTCCGTTTGGTCGATGGAAAGACAGACTGCAACTCCCATGCATGGCCTCTGCCATCACATTGTAGAGTTTGCACCGATTCTGTTCTCCTTAGCTTCCTTGGTAGCAACGTTCGCTTACTCGACCTTGTCCTCTGACTTTTCGGGCTCCCTTAAGCGAATATGAGCTTTGGAGCAGTCCAACTCTCCAGCTGCTTCGATCATACCTCTGTATGATCAAGTCCCTCCCATGGAACTCACTGGTACTTGCATTCAAACTTTTCCCTTGGTGGAACACAGCCCCCATATGCTGATAACCAAGGCTTTCATCCGATGCAAAATTCGATGCACGCCCGGAAGACCTGCCTCTGCGGTACCATGGCCTTCACTCCTTGAATCCATAGCCCTTCTTGCCGTCGTGTTGTTCACCGAAGTGGAGCTCCCAGTAGCTCCCGATCATACCTCCATATGATCTCATCCCTCACGGGACAATGTCGTGTGTGTCGCATTGCCACGAACTGTTCCACCACGATCCGCTGCACCATGTCGCCTCCTCGTGACATCTCCATTGCATTCTGATCTTTGTGGAATAAACTCGAATTGTGAACCCTCTATGTGTGGCCTCTGCCAATACATCGCAGGGTCTCCTCCACCTTCGATTTTGTTCGTTCCTTTGGCAATCGACCTTCATCCACCCACTCTTGGGTTACACCTAGATGAAGCACCGCTCTAGGACAGTCCGTCACCTAGTAGCTCTCGAAGTCCACCGACTTCACTGTAATCTGTGCACCATTGTCTGGATCCTAGGCCTCTGCCCCTACTAGCACAATCTCCGCTGCGCACTGCTTCCTTCATAGCAACTCAAATGGCAACACTGTGGCATATTCTTCAAGAGTACCCGCCTCTGCGTTCTCTTGCCCCATGCTAAGGCCCTTCTGAACCCAACTTCGCCTCCGCAAATTGAGTCGCCTTAGTTCCTCCATCAAATGCCTCTCCGAGTTAAGGTGCATGTGCCGCGAAGCTCCCTTCGTCTTTGGCACCATGCAAGATGAGTCCGCTCCGTCAGAAAGAAGGACCCATGGAACAACATGATCCTACTCTTGCCTCTGCAAGAGTTCATGTCCTTGACCTCTGTCTAAGGAAAGCACTGTGCCTCTGCTCCATGTTCCAACTTCTATGCTGGCTCCCTTCATGCGGCTTGGGTACTTCGCCAAGTTACACCCAAGTTGCTTCGCTCCTCATTTTTGCATTGAGTCGATGGTGGCCCTCGCGCCCACCATTCCACGGGTCAGCCCTCCCTTGAGTCCGATCTCCACATCGACTCCAAGTGTACCTTCATAAGTTGCTTTAGGTCGCTCCCCCACTTGATCTCGCAATGCATCCACCAATGCATTCTCTCAAGCGAGATCATGCGACGACTCCTCGCCGCTTGCTCAGTCCATCGAGCTTCGTGGAGTTGTTGTTTGTGAGGTACTCCTCCTCAACATGTGAAGACCGTCTTACATGATTCTCCCTCTGGAGAGCCAAGACTTATCCCTCCTGGATAACTGTCTCGTTGGAGCAACATCTCTCTTCGTTTCGAAGACCACCATCCCCTTGGACTATTCCGATCTGCTGAACAAACTGTGCATTGTTCTGCCTCTTGCAAATGCACTTGCTAGATTGCGCCTCCACGTCAATACAGCCACCGCCACACCCCTCAAGGCCTAGTAACATGCTAAACTCGTTGCACACTTCAGCCTCCTCCGGACGTATCCTTTGCATGCCGAAGAGAAAGTTTCAATGCTCCATGGCGCCGAGTCTCGACCGCCTTGGGATGGCCACGAACATTTCATCGTCCGCATACTAGCCCATGCATGAGTACCAAATTCTTCGAGTTAGCAATTCCCCTCACCTCTGTGAGCTTTGCACAACTCTTTCGGTCGCTGAGCAACTCATTCCACTTTGCATGGTCTCGTCCTTTGCCAAGCGCCTCGCTTGCCTTGAGCACCATCAAGTAAAGTTGTCAACGTTGAGCCGTAGCTCAAACTCAGCCATCCCAACCTTTGTGCGCTCCGTATTCTTCCAAGCTTGCCTGTTCTCGTGGTGCCTCTTGCGCAAAGGGTTGGCCATTCCTCAGAATGCCAATGTTAGATACCCGCTCCTCTGAGCGACTCTTTTCCCTACATCTCCATGCCCGTTTTTCCCTTAAACGGTCGCGCGTTGCTGGCTGCCCTTAACGCAGCCCCGCTAGGTCCCCCACATTTGCATGTCAAGTGTTTCTATGAGTGCTTGTCCCGCTCTGATACCATAATGTCACGACCTTAGCTGGTTTTGCCTAAGGCGTGCGGCACCCTCGCGCGTCCGTCCGCAAAGGTCAGCCTCCCCGAAGCCCCCTATTGTCCCTTAGGACCAACAAAAGAGAGAACGGGTTAAAGAGAACGCCTCAGTCGGGATCCACAAGCAAACATGTCCGAAAAACACTTCATAGACAATGCAAATTGCAAACAGACTTTACAAGCTCTGAACAGTGGCACAACAAAGGGTAAAATGGTCCATTACAGACCGAAAAGCTCTCGCATGTGTCCACATGACACAACCTTTATTTACAAGCCTAAAGAGGCCACCAACCCAACTAACATGGGACTATTTAGCCTTCGGCCGCCCCTCTACCTGCTGTACAAGGCATGAACATGCCAAAAGACAACGGACAGACATAAGCATTATATCCAACATCTTGTTTAGAAGTTTGTCCGTTATAGTCTGCGGAGGCAGCGACGCCCGAAGGGGGCACCCACCCGTAGCGGCATCGCCGCCAGCGGGCGTGCCGCCTGCAAGCGAGGGCAGTGCCCTCGCCTCGTCGCACAGGCCGCCGCCGGCAGGGTGGCGACGGCGGCAGCAGCGAAAAGGGGAAAGGGTATTAGGGTTTTCTAGGCAAAAGATAGTTTTGCCCCTCGGAATTTGAGAAATTCCAGTTTCTGTCTTTTGTCCAAATTATAAAAATACCCTTAGGAATTGAGAAATTCCCTACATGTCCCTGATTTTAGAAAAATATTAATTAATTAAAAGGTTTAGTTGATTATTATTTTTATTATTATCTAGTAGTCCTACATGATGATGATTATTTATACATGTGATGTATGATGTGTGGACGGATGATCATGGACCGTGTGATGTGTGTACTTGTGATTATTATTATTGAGGTCTGCGAACCTCCATTATATTTCTCGTTTATTGTCGGGCCTGCGTGCCTATGATTAAGTTGTAATCACATGAGGAGGCGCAGCGGGAGCGTGGATGCGATAGCGGGACCCACGAGACGGACGATCGTGATGCATGGAGATGCATCAAGATGTCGACGGAACCGACGAGGACGAGATGGACGATCACAGGGCATGGAGATGCACCGTTGCACACATAGATCTTGATGTGAGTGATTAGGCCTACTGGCTCGGGCCTAATCATATTAGGTTGTGGTCCATGATCATCTGATGTGATTGCTTATACACATACTAGATATGTATATATATTTGCATGCGATGTAGATATATATTAAATATGTATATGTGTGACATGTCATATTAGGAGACCAAATTATAGAAACATATCTCGATAATATTAAGTCGGTAAACGTGAGGCAATTAGATTGACCCACGTGGCCTTCCATCGTTATGAGTAGGAACCGATTCCCGGTATAGGTTGAGTTGGTCGAGTCCCTCGAGACTCACCTATATCGCGATTCGCTATCTTGCTTATGACATAGAGATGTCACCGGTGACCTGAGGGCATGGTATGCTTGGTCGAGTCCCTCGAGGGTATATCATCAAATCAGACTCATCTTATAACGAAGGTGTTGACTTAACCGAGCATCATGGTTGGTCGAGTCCCTCGAGGCCATGGTGATTCGGAGGCCGAACAGGACGGGAATCACAAGGAGTTGTGATCGGCAAGAGTTGCCTACCTTTTAGGCTTAGTGTGATTGGTCGAGTCCCTCGAGGTTACACTAAGACGCTGATTGGATCCTGATCCCCACTAGAAGTCTGCCGGAGACTTCCGTTTCACGTGCTGAGGGTGTCGCGTGACTCGTTAGTAAAATAGTGGGAGCATATTAAGATAGAAGTCCATATCTTGATAGTTTATTTCTTGCAAAATCTGCATGTTATTCATTTCTGCTACATCTTTATTTTTAGAAAATGTCGCTTTCAAATCCCTTACGTGGCATACTTGATGTCAACCGCCTCACTGGTCCAAATTATACGGATTGGCTCCGTAACTTGAGAATTGTTCTCACAGCGGAGAAAATCGTGTACGTCCTTGATACAGTGATGCCTACGCTCGAAGAAGGGGCAAGCGAGGATGAGATCGCTCGCTACGTGAAGTACATTGATGACTCCACTCTTGCTCAGTGCTATATGTTGGGCTCTATGACTCCAGAGTTACAGAGACAACATGAAAAGATGGATGCCAGATCCATTTTCCTACACGTCCGTAAATTGTTTGAGGAACAGGGAAGGACTCAACGATATGAGATATCCAAGAGCCTTTTCCGTGCTAGGATGACTGTGGGGACACCGGTTCAGAACCATGCCCTAAAGATGATTGAGTGGATAGAGAAACTCACAGGTCTAGGAATGGTCCTAGAGGATAACTTGTGTGTGGACATTGTGCTTCAGTCCCTACCAGATTCCTTTTCACAGTTCATAATGAATTTTAATATGAACAAGCTTGAGGTGACTCTCCCAGAGCTCCTCAATATGTTGAGGGAGGCAGAGAGTACTATTAAGAAAGAGAAGCTAGTTCTCTACACTGGTGAGACCAGAAAGAAAAGGAAAGCAGAAAGGTCCCTTAAGAAGGGAAAGGGCAAGGGCAAACAAGGTAAAGCAAAGGTTGCTAAGAAAGACCCAACAAAGGACAAAGGCCAGTGCTTCCACTGTGGTAAAGATGGGCATTGGTAGAGAAACTACAAAGAGTACCTTGCAGAAAGGGCGAAACAAAAGCTTGATGAAGCTTGAGGTACATTCATGATCAGTCTCCATTTGTCAGACTCTTATGATAACACATGGGTATTGGATACCGGTAGTGCTTATCATATATGCAATTCGTTGCAGGTTCTGACAAGGCCTAGGAGACTAGAGAGAGGCGAGATGAACCTCAAGATGGGTATGGAGCAAAAGTTGCTGTATTAGCTGTTGGCGAGGTCGCTCTACATCTGCCTAGTGGAGCTTTTATTGCATTAGATGCATGTTATTTTGTTCCTTCTATTATCAAAAACGTTATCTCCATTTCATGTTTAACAGTTAGTGGATATAAATTTGTTTTTGAGAACAATGGTTGTTCGATATTATTAGATGATAAGATCATCTCGAAAGGAACATTGAATATTGGTTTATTTATGTTAGACACCACTCCACATATCATGAATGTAAATGTGTCCAAAAGGAAACGAGATGAGTTGAACAGTGCATACCTATGGCATTGTAGGCTAGGTCACATCCATGAAAGAAGGATTCAAAAGTTGCTAAATGATAGATATCTAGATCCATTCGACTATGTGTCATATGCAACTTGTGAGCCTTGCATTCGTGGAAAACTGACCAAATCTCCATTTAGTAGAACTGGAGAGAGAGCCAATGAGTTGTTGGAACTCATACATGCCATTGGAGGTTACTCCTACTTTATTACATTTACTGATGATTTCTCAAGGTATGGATATATGTACTTAATGAAGTACAAGGCCTTTGAGAAATTCAGAGAGTATAAGAATGAGGTGGAGAACCAGACTGGAAAGAGTATCAAAACTCTTCGATCAGATCGAGGAGGTGAGTACTTAAGTACAGAGTTTACTCAGTTCCTCAAGGACCATGGGATATTATCCCAATGGACACCTCCTTACACACCTCAGCTCAATGGTGTCTCTGAAAGGAGAAATCGTACGTTATTAGATATGGTACGGTCCATGATGAGTTTCGCTGACCTACCCATCTCATTCTGGGGATATGCCCTAGAAACCGCAGCTTACCTTCTGAACAAAATTCCAACTAAGTCGGTAGTGTCTACACCATATAAGATATGGAAAGGGAAGAAGCCTGATCTTAAGGTTGTTAAGATTTGGGGCTGCCCTGCCCACATTAAAAGATACAACCCCGATAAGTTAGAATCAAGGACAGAGCGATGCAAATTTGTGGGACACCCTAAGGAAACTTGTGGGTATTATTTCTATCATCTCGAGGATCAAAAGGTCTTTGTAGCTAAGAGAGCAGTGTTCCTTGAGAAGGAACACATTCTTGGCGGAGACAGTGGGAGAATGATAGAATTGAGCGAGGTTGGAGAACCAAGCTCAAGCACCACTCTACAGCCCAAGTCTGTTCAGGTACCTAATACATAATTTTTAACTTTACGCAGGTCTGATATCACATCCTCCTGAGAGATATGTGGGACATATTAGAGGAGAGGATGTTGAGGATATTGATCCTCAGACCTACAAGGAGGCTATTATGAGTATAGACTCCGGGAAGTGGCAAGAAGCCATGAATTCTGAGATGGATTCTATGTACTCCAATAAGGTTTGGAACCTAGTTGATGCGCCCGAAGGTATTGTACCCATCGGTTGCAAGTGGATCTTTAAGAAAAAGATCAGAGTAGATGGAATGGTAGAGACCTATAAAGCAAGGCTAGTGGCTAAGGGGTATCGTCAAAGGCAAGGTGTTGACTACGACGAAACCTTCTCACCCGTAGCAATGCTAAAATCCATCAGAATTCTATTGGCTATTGCAGCACACTATGATTATGAGATCTGGCAGATGGATGTGAAAACCGCATTTCTCAACGGGAACCTCGAGGAGGAGGTGTATATGATGCAACCTGAGGGATTCGTGTCCAAGAACTGCCCAGATAAGGTGTGTAGGTTGCTTAGATCCATTTATGGACTAAAGCAAGCTTCCCGAAGTTGGAACATAAGATTTGATGAGGCAATCAGATCTTATGACTTCGTTAAGAACGAAGATGAGCCTTGTGTATACAGAAAGGTAAGTGGGAGCGCTATCACCTTTTTGGTGTTATATGTGGATGACATCCTCATCATTGGGAATGACATAGGAATGCTATCCACAGTAAAGACTTGGTTATCTAGACACTTCTCCATGAAGGACTTAGGGGAAGCATCTTATATCTTGGGGATTAGAATCTATAGAGATAGATCCAAGAGGATGCTTGGCTTGTCCCAGTCCAGGTACATAGAAACTATTGTCAAAAGGTTTGGCATGAAAAATTCCAAGAGAGGTCTCATACCGATGAGACATGGGATATTGCTTTCTACGAGTATGTCCCCAAAGACTCCAGAAGAAAGGGTGAACATGGATATGATACCTTATGCCTCAGCAATAGGGTCTATCATGTATGCCATGCTATGTACTAGGCCTGATATAGCGCATGCTCTGAGTGTCACGAGCAGGTATCAGGCGGATCCAGGCTTGGAGCACTGGAAAGCAATAAAGTGTATCCTTAAGTACTTGAGAAGGACTAAGGATCTTTTACTAGTATATGGAGGTAATATCCTTAAGGTTGAAGGCTACACTGACTCAAGTTTTCAGTCTGATGTCGATGATAGCAAGTCGAATTCAGGGTATGTGTACACCTTGAATGGAGGAGCAGTGTGCTGAAAGAGTTCCAAGCAAGATACCACTGCTGACTCGACCACAGAGGCGGAGTATATTGCTGCATCAGATGCAGCAAAGGAGGGAGTCTGGGTGAAGAAGTTCATCACAGATTTGGGAGTCGATACAGATAGCGACAAGTCGACTTCCTTATATTGCGATAACTATGGGGTGATTACTCAAATAAGGGAACCCGGGACTCATCAGAAGTGTTCTGAGGAGGTTCCAGCTTATAAGAGAGATTGTAACCCGAGGAGATGTAGTAGTGGAAAGAGTTCCATCCGAAGATAACATTGCAGATCCACTGACAAAGCCGTTGTCTCATATTGTCTTTGAGCGTCATAGGAGTCTGATGGGGATCAGACACATAGGTGATTGGCTTTAGGTCAAGTGGGAGATTGCTAGTCATAGGTGCCCAGCAAGCCAATCACGTGAGTGATGGCACGTGTGACTTGATACAAAATCTTTTTGCTTATTATATTTTGGCGTATATCACTTTATAACTATTGTATAAATGCATATATATATTGTGATGTCCTTGGATTTGTGCAATGGGAATCGGATCGTGATGAGATCATGATAATGAGATCGATTCACCTTTAAACACATATCCTAAATAATCCCGGTCATAGGTTACTCGAGAGGGACATCATGATAACCGGATAGACTGGTGTGCTGTATACCCATCCATATGATGGATGCAGCTGGTCTCATAGCTGCTCGTGTAGGGACACTAGGGATACAGTACAGGTGCTCATTGGAGAATGAGTTCACTGATTGATCCGCTTACGGAATGCTGGATGGTTGATGATGCCTTATTGTCAGACAGCGATTCCGTAGTCCTAGTGGTGTATCTGGTCCTTAGACTTGAGACACCAAGGATGTCCTGTATGAGTGCTCCACTCTTTGATACCAGACTTATAGGTTTGGCTGTCCCAGATCTAGTACAACTGGTCATTGGGAGTGGTAGTCGACCTTACGAGGGCTATTGAGTGTCGACAGAGGATCATCCACTCTCGGCGTCATGAGAGGAATATCCCATGTGTTCTTGCTCAGATAAATCCCTGGCCAGGGTCATTCGGGTTGAGAGAGATAGAGTTCTCCGGGAGAATCCGATTAGAGCGAGACTTGAGTAGAAACCGTATGGGTCTGACAGCACCATGCTCGATATACGATCTCTGGGATATTAGATGGATGAGGGACTATAGGTACATGGTAACTGAGGACAGACAAGTCCAATGGATTGGATTCCCCTGTATCATCTGGGGACTACGGCGTAGTGGCCTAGTACGTTCGTAGTCGATGAGTCGAGTGAATTATTACAGAGATAATAATTCACTGAGTTAGAAGGAGTTCTGACAGGTATGACTCACGGCCAGCTCGATATTGGGCCTAGAGGGTCACACACATATGGTAGGCATTGCGATGAGTAGAGGTTCGGATATGAGATATCCGACGGAGCCCTTGTCTTATTGGATGCAGATCCAATACCCATTAGGGAAGGACCCATTAGGGTTTGACACGGGATCTCTATAAATAGGAGGGACTCACAGCCTCATAGTCTAGAGTCTTTGCTTGCCCTTCCTATTATCCTCTCCCTCTCCACCTCAGAGTAGGCCTGGAGTTTTGAGGAGCGTCGTCGTAACCCTGCTGTGTGGATCACCGCTAGAGAGGAGGACGCTTGACCTCCTTCACCCTCTCCTAAGGATCTGCAAGGAAACAGGGATATACGATCTCCATAGGTAACACAATCTCTATACGTAGTTTTGTGTTTTGCGGATTTTTTGCGCACCAATCTTCGCACGACGACGAACATCTTTTTGGGAATCGGGGATTTTTGTTTTCTTGTTCTTCCGCTGCGCATATGATGTCGCCCCCCATGATTTCCCAACATGACGACCATTATGAATTCTTGGTAATGCCTTTTGGACTAACTAATGCTCCTTCAACCTTCCAAAGTCTCATGAATGATATTTTTTAGAGCTTTCTTCGTAAATTTGTGCTGGTATTTTTCGATGATATTCTCATTTATAGCCCTTCTCTTAAGACTCACTTTCAGCATTTATGGGTTATTTTGACGATCCTTCGGGAGAATAATTTTTTTGTTAAGTAGCCAAAGTGTAGCTTTCTCTAGCAAAAAGTAGAGTACCTTGGGTACATAATATCAGAAGAAGGAGTAGTGGCATACCTAATAAAAATTGAAGCAATGCAAGGCTGGCTGAAACCTACAAACATGAAATTACTACGCGGGTTCCTTGGACTAATGGGCTACTACTGAAAATTTATCAAGGACTATGGGAAGATCAGTGCACCCCTCATTTCTATACTGAAAAAAGACGTATTCTAATGGTCGGACAAAGCCTCCATTGCCTTTGATAAACTTAAGGCAGCCATGACGACGACGCTGGTGCTAGCGCTACCAGATTTCAGTTGACCCTTCATCATTTAGGCCGACGCATTTGGAGTCAGAATTGGAGCCATTCTTATATAAGTTGGTCGACCACTCACATACACCAGCAAGGCATTGTCTCTATCCCATCAAAACATATCAATATATGGTAAGGAGATGCTTGTCATTATGCATGCATTAACGAGGTGGAGACCCTACCTGATCGACCGACAATTTCAAATTAAAACTGACCATAGAAGCCTCAAGTACTTTTTGGAGTAGAAGATATCATCCCTTGAGTAGCAAAAATGGGTAACCAAACTTTTAGTATTTGATTATAAAATTATTTACAAAAGGGTAAAGAAAACGTTGTTGTAGATGCACTCTCACGGCTACTTGAGCAAGCTAAATTTTCTGCCATCTCCCTTCCTACCACTGGCTTCCTCGAGAACATTAGGGAAGAATAAAAGAAGGATCTAGAGATCAGCAACATTAAAAAAAAATTAGAGGAGGATCCAAGTGCAATAGCCCGCTACACTTGGGATTCGAGGGATCTACGCTACAAAGGTCGCATTGTGCTTATATCTGACTCCCCTTGCATCAAAATTATCCTACATGAAATGCACTCCACATCTTCAGCAGGGCACTCCGGATTCCTAAGAACCTACAAAAGAGTAAAGCAAAAATTTTATTGGAGAAGGATGAAAAAAATTATTTCTGAATATGTGGCACAATGTGATGTATGTCAACAACACAAGGGTGAAACAGTGACAAGTCCAAAAAAACTACAACCACTACCCATATTAGACTCGATGTGGACTGACAACTCCAATGACTTCATCAAAGGGTTGCCACCTTCCAAAGGTAAAAGTACAATTCTCGTAGTGGTTGATTGACTTACGAAATATGCTCATTTTTGTGCTGTGTGAAATCCCTACACTACTGCTAGCATTGCCCAGATTTTCATAGAAAATATTATTAAATTGCATGGGATGCCAAGGTCCATTATAAGTGATCGTGATAGGATCTTCACTAGTAAATTTTGGACCAAGTTATTTTAGTTACAGGGTACCAAACTCAAGATGAGCACAGCATATCATCCACAAACTAACAGCCAAACAAAGGTGGTGAACAAGTGTTTAGAGACGTACCTTCGATATTTCGCTAGTGACCGGCCAAAGGAGTGGGCAAAATGGCTTCCCTGAGCCGAATGGTGGTATAATACTATATATCATATTGGGCTGACAGCCCATATTCAGCCCAATGTGGGCTTTATTAGCCCACATGTCACTCCCTCTTAACCTAACCCTAATTAACATTGGGGGGTGTGGGTGGCTGTATTTTAGAGGCAGAAAAAGGCTATAAAAGGGCAGCAACGAGGGCAGCAAAAAAGAGAACTTTGCAATAGCAAAGAGGAGAAGAAAAAGGCAAAAAAATAAGAGAAAGAAAGGGAAGAAAACAAGGACAACGTAGAGAGACTATTCTCATCTCAGGTTAGATCAAATCTATAGTAGACTCTTGTTGTGATTACTTGGGGAGGTTTTAGATATTATGGATAGTGACGTGATCCTTATATCCCAGTTGTTCTCTTGTGATTGTTGCTAGGGTTTAGGGCAAGAGATTGAGATTTGTATATTCATTATTCTCATAGTGGATTATCTCTAGTTTGCCCCGTAGTTCCCTTCATATTGGAGGAGTTTTTCATATATATCCTAGTATTCTATTTGATTGTGATTTCATTTAATTCCGCTGCATATCATGGCCTACTAGTATTTGTTCATATACAAAAGCTATTCCACTTTATATCCCATCAACTGGTATTAGAGCAAGGGTTTTGGTGATTTAATTTTTGTATTGAACATGGAGGCTAGTAATATTTCTCACATGATTAGTTTAAATGGAAACAATTAGATGATATGGAAACCAAGAATGGAAGATCTCTTGTATTACAAAGATTTGTATGGACCTTTGTAGGGGATAGTGCAAAACCCACAACTATGATAGATGATGAGTGGAAGAGGTTAGATCGAAAAACAATTGTGTTTATTCGATAGTAGCTTGATGATAGTGTCTTTCACCATGTTTCTACTGAAATTTTTGCATATTCTCTTTGAAAAAAGTTGGAAAGTCTCTATGAAAGAAAAACAACTGGCAACAAAGCTATTTTAATCAAAAAACTTATGAATTTAAAATATAGAGAGGGTGCTTCTATTGCTGAGCATTTGAATGAAATGCAAAGTATTACTAACCAGTTATCCTCTATGAAAATGTCTCTTGATGATGAGTTGCAGGTATTGTTACTTCTCAGTTCATTACCAGAAAGTTGGGAGATACTAGTGGTTTCCCTTAGTAATTCTACACTAGATGGTATTGTCACCATGAGTCAAGTTACAAGTAGTTTGTTGAATAAGGAGTTGAGAAAAAAGAGTTCAGCAACATCTCAGAATGATTCACAAGCACTTATCTCATAGAACAGAGGAAGGTCAAAGTCTAGAAGTAGTTCACGCATGAGTAGGAGCAAGTCAAGATCAAGAAAAGATATTGTTTACTATAATTATGGTGAGAAAGAACATTACAAGAACCAATGTAAGCAACCTAAGAAGAACAAGAAAAAGGGAAAAGAAGTGGAGTCTATAGAGTCAAAAGATAATATCACAACTATAGTGCAAGGTGGTGATTATTTGATTTTCTCTCCTTCTGATGATATTTTTTCTTGTGTGTGTCAGGATCTTGAGTGGGTGATTAATATAGGTGCTTCTTATCATGCTACACCATGGAGGAAGTTTTTTTGCTACATACAGGTCTAAAAATTTTGGTATTATCAAGATGGGCAACTATGACACAACAAACATCATAGGCATGTGGGATATCCATTTAAAGACCAACCTTGGCTGCAAGTTGGTGCTTAAGGATGAGAGGCATGTGATTGACTTGAGGCTGAATTTAATTTCAGTTGGAAGGCTAGATGATGAAGACTATGATAGCAGATTTCACAAAGGGCAATATAAGCTTAGTAAGGGTTCTCTTGTTATAGCTAGTAGAAAGAAATGTTATACTTTGTACAGGTTGCAGGCTAAAGCTTATGGTGAGCAGTTAAATGCTACAGAAAAAGACTTCAGTATGGAATTATGGCATAGGCAATTGGGACATATGAGCGAGAAGGGGCTGCAAGCTCTTTCCAAGAGAGAGGTATTGCCAGACCTCAGAGGCATACATATGAACCCTTATATTGATTGTTTGGCTGGTAAACAACATAGAGTTTCATTTGCTAGTCCTGCTTTGTCTAGAAAATTACATACCTTAAACCGTGTTTATACAAATGTATGTGGTCCTTTGAAAACAAAAACTCTTAGTGGATCTGTTGATGTTCTTGGTATAAATGGTGTACTTTATTTTGTCACTTTTATAGATACTTTTTCCAAGAAAGTTTGGGCCTATGCTTTGAAGACTAAAGATCAAATTATTAAAGTCTTTAAAGAGTTTCATACTAGGGTTGAAAGGGAGACAAAAAGGTAATTGAAATGTATAAGATTAAATAATGGTGATGAGTATATAGGATTATTTAATGATTATTGTAGGTCACATGGGATCCAACATGAGATGATAGTTCCTGGTACACCTCAGCATAATGCAATTGCACAGAGGATGAACCACACCATCATGGAAAAGATCAGATGTATGCTTTCACAGGCCAAGCTACCCAAAAGGTTTTGGGATGAGGCTTTGAGGACTGCAGTTGATGTGATCAACTTATCACCATATACAACCCTAGATGGTGATGTTGTAGAGCATGTATGGTCAGGAAAAGATGTTTCCTATAGGCATTTGAGAGTATTTGGTTGTCGTGCATTTGCATATATTTCAGACAATGAGAGGTCCAAGCTGGATAGTAAGACTAAAGAATATATTTTTCTTGGCTACTCACATGATCATTTTGGTTATAAGCTTTGGGATCCAGAAAAGCAGAAGGTGTTTAGAAGCAGAGACGTAGTCTTCTTTGAGGATCAAACTTTTGAAGATTTGAAGATGAAGGCACCAGCTAATACTTCTGCAGAAGGATTAGTAGATTGTGACCCAATTACTCCTCCAGTATATCAGGGTGATGGGGGAGATGTGCAGGAAGATAGTGTAGAGCCTGATGCTGATCTACCTGCAGGACATGTTGAGCAAGAAGAAGTTGGAGAGCAACTTCCCGTAGAACCTCAGTTGAGAAGATCTTCTAGACAACATCAACCTTCCAGAAGGTACTCTATAGATGAGTATGTGATGCTTACTAATACAGGTGAACTAGAGAGTTACTAGGAAGCAGTTGAAAGTGAGCAGAAAGAGAAGTGGTTAGTTACTATGTAGGAAGAGATTGATGCTCTTCAGAAGAACCACACTTATGATTTGGTGCTACTACCAAATGGAATGAAGGCCTTGAAGAACAAGTGGGTTTTCAGGTTGAAGACTCAAGAATATTGTTCTCAACCAAAGTTCAAAGCTAGATTGGTTTTGAAAGGCTTTAGTCAAAAGAATGGTATTGACTTTGAAGAGATTTTTACTCCTATTGTTAAAATGTCTTCTATTCATGTTGCTCTTGGTATTGCTGCTAGTCAGGACTTGGAGGTTGAGCAGTTAGATGTGAAGACATCTTTCCTTCATGGGGATTTGGAGGAGAAAATTTATATGGAGTAACCAAAAGGCTTCAAAGTCAAAGGTAAAGAGAGCTTTATTTGCAAATTGAAGAAGAGCTTATATGGGCTAAAGCAAGCTCCAAGATAGTGGTACAGAAAGTTTGATTCATTTATGACAGAAAATGAATACAAAAGAACGACTTCAGATTATTGTGTGTACATCAAATGGTTTGGTGAGGATTTTATTATTCTCTTACTTTATGTTGATGACATGCTTATTCTTGGGAAAGATATGTCTAAAATTGACAGATTAAAGAAGGAACTGAGTGAGTCTTTTGCAATGAAGGACATGGGGCTAGTAAAGCAAATACTAGGTATGCAGATTTCCTGTGATAGGAAAAATAAGAAGATTTGGTTGTCATAGGAGAAATACATCGAGAAGGTATTGGAAAGATTCAGTATGAGCAATACAAAACCAGTTGGTTCTCCTCTTGCAGGTCACTTCAAGTTGTGCTCAGAACAGAGTCCGTCAAGTGATGAGGAGAAGGAGAAAATGCAAAAGGTTCCTTATGCTTTATTAGTTGGAAGTTTAATGTATGTAATGGTACGTACGAGGCCAGACATCGCATATGCAATTGGTGTTACTAGCAGATTTCTTGCAAATCCAAGCAAAGAGCACTAGGCAGCAGTGAAGTGCAGTGTTAATAGGTTACACAGATACAGATATGGCAAGAGATATAGATACAAGAAAGTCTACTTCAGGTTATGTACTTACTTTTACAGGGGGAGCTATGTCATGGCAATCCAGGTTGCAAAGGTATATTGCTCTCTCCACCACAGAAGCAGAATATATTGCTGCTATAGAGATATATAAAGAAATATTATGGATGAAAGAATTATTACAAGAATTAGGGCTGAAATAGGAAAATTATGTGATGTATTGTGACAACCAAAGTGTCATCCATTTGTGTAAGAACCCAATGTTTCATTCCAAGTCAAAGCATATAGATGTTAGATACCACTGGATTCAAAACGTATTTGAAGAGAAGCAGTTGCAGCTTCAAAAAATTCACACAGATGACAATGGAGCAGACATGTTGACAAAGACTTTACCAAAAGAAAGATAGGAGATATGCCGATAGATGGTTGTCATGGCTTCATATTGAGGAGTCATGGGACAGCCTCCCTTATGGGCTGAAGGGGGAGATTATTGGGCTTTATCAGCCCACATCTCATCCCCTCTTAACCTAACCCAAATTAACATTAGGGGGGTGTGGGTGGTTGCATTTTAGAGGCAGAAAAAGGCTATAAAAGGGCAGCAATGAGGAGAGCAAAAAAGAGATCTTTACAGCAGCAAAGAAGAGAAGAAAAAGGCAAGAAAATAAGAGAAAGAAAGGGAAGAAAATAAGGACAACGCAGAGAGACTATTCTCAATCATCTAGCAGTGTTCTCATCTCAGGTTAGATCAAATTTATAGTAGACTCTTGCTGTGATTACTTGGGGAGGTTTTAGATATTGTGGATAGTGACATGATCCTTATATCCCAATTGTTCTCTTGTGATTGTTGCTAGGGTTTAGGGTAAGAGATTGAGATTTGTATATTTATTATTCTCATAGTGGATTATCTCTAGTTTGCCCCGTGGTTTTTACCCTTCATATTGGAGGGATTTTCCACATATATCTTGATGTTCTATTTGATTGTGATTTCATTTAATTCTGCTGCATATCATGGCCTGCTAGTATTTATTCATATACAAAAGTTATTCCATTTTATATCTCATCAACTCATTCATCTACAAAATGTGCCCCTTATGAAGCACTGTATGGTCGGCCGGCTCCTGTGATTCCAAAGCATGTAATTAGCTCGGCCAAGATAGATCAGGTCGACCAAGAATTGATTGACAGAGACAAACTCCTACAACTGCTAAAGGATAATCTCTTAAGTCAGAATGAAGCAGCAAGCTGACACACAACGAAGCGAAAGAGAATTTTTAGTAGGAGATTAGATTTATCTTCACCTACAGCCATATAAGCAACTCTCTATCAACACACGAGCCTCCATGAAGCTATCCCCATGTTTTTATGGGCCCTATTAGATCACAAAGCGTATTGGAGCCGTGTCGTACAAACTTAAATTGATTGAGGATGCCAAAATTCACCCTGTCTTCCACCTGTCATGCCTGAAGCCCAAGTTGTGAGAACACGAGTCACCCTAGATCCAACTGCCCAACACCACTGATGATGGAGATATTCAAGACCAACCACAAGCCATCCTCGATCACAGAATCATGATGTGTCGCCGACGTCCCTTTACTGAAGTACTAGTGCATTGGAAAAATTTACCACTTGAAGACACCACATGGGAATCACATGAAGAGCTAAAGACCCGGTTCCCTGAGGACAAGGCTGATTTGGAGAGAGCAGACTTGATAGGTGCTAGTCATAGGTGCCCAGCAAGCCAATCACGTGAGTGATGGCACGTGTGACTTGATACAGAATCTTTTTGCTTATTATATTTTGGCGTATATCACTTTATAACTATTGCATATGTGCATATATATATTGTGATGTCCTTGGATTTGTGCAATGGGAATCGGATCGTGATGAGATCACGATAATGAGATCGATTCACCTTTAAACACATATCCTAAATAATCCCGGTCATAGGTTACTCGAGAGGGACATCGTGATAACCGGATAGACTGGTGTGCTGTATACCCGTCCATATGATGGATGCAGCTGGTCTCATAGCTGCTCGTGTAGGGACACTAGGGATACAGTACAGGTGCTCATTGGAGAATGAGTTCACTGATTGATCCACTTACGGAATGCTGGATGGTTGATGATGCCTTATTGTCAGACAGCGATTCCGTAGTCCTAGTGGTGTATCTGGTCCTTAGACTTAAGACACTAAGGATGTCCTGTATCAGTGCTCCACTCTTTGATACCAGACTTATAGGTTTGACTGTCCCAGATCTAGTATAGCTGGTCATTGTGAGTGGTAGTCGACCTTACGAGGGCTATTCAGTGTCGATAGAGGATCATCCACTCTCGGCGTCATGAGAGGAATATCTCATGTGTTCTTGCTCAGACAAATCCCTGGCCAGGGTCATTCGGGTTAAGAGAGAAAGAGTTCTCCGGGAGAATCCGATTAGAGCGAGACTCGAGTAGAAACCATATGGGTCTGACAGCACCATGCTCGATATGCGATCTCTGGGATATTAGATAGATGAGGGATTATAGGTACATGGTAACTGAGGATAGACAGGTCCAATGGATTGGATTCCCCTGTATCGTCTGGGGACTACGGCGTAATGGCCTAGTACTTCCGTAGTCGATGAGTCAAGTGAATTATTACAGAGATAATAATTCACTGAGTTAGAAGGAGTTCTGACAGGTATGACTCACGGTCAGCTCGATATTGGGCCTAGAGGGTCACACACATATGGTAGGCATTGCGATGAGTAGAGGTTCGGATATGAGATATCCGACGGAGCCCTTATCTTATTGGATGCAGATCCAATACCCACTAGGGGAAGACCCATTAGGGTTTGACAGGGGACCTCTATAAATAGGAGGGATTCAGAGCCTCATAAGCTAGAGCCTTTGCTTGCCTTTCCTATTCTCCTATTCCTCTCCACCTCAGATCAGGCCTGGAGTTTTTGAGCGTCGTCGCAACCCTGCTGTGTGGATCACCGCTAGAGAGGAGGACGCTTGACCTCCTTTACCCTCTCCTAGGGATCTGCAAGGAAACAGGGATATATGATCTCCCTAGGTAACACAATCTACTCTATACGCAGTTTCACGTTTCGTGGAATTTTGCGCACCAATCTTCGCACGACGACGAGCATCTTTTTGGGAATCGGGGATTTTGTTTTCTTGTTATTCCACTGCGCATATGATGTCGCCCCCATGATTTCCCAATAGTGGTATAAGAGCCAGGTTATTTGTGCAAATGATTGGTTTTGAACTACGTGTGTTATGTTTAGGAAGAATTTTGACGTTAAAATCGTTGACGCAAAAGCGAGAAAGGGCAGCAACTGACAGTTGCTGCCCTCGATCTACGTGCATGAAACGCAGTCGAAGGCGGGCAGCACAGGGGCTGTGTCTGCAGCAACTAGCCGGCGGTCTGCTTGTAGCTGGCTTACTGCCGGCGGGGCTAGCAGCCCACGGGCAGAGGCGACGTAGGGCAGCGGCGCGAGCCGCCGCAAGGAAGCAGCTCCTGCCGCCGCAGGGCAGCGGCGCCTGCCGCCGCTACTCTTGCAGGCGAAACCCCCCCCACAGGGGCGGTCGCCCGGCGGGACAACACCCCTGCAGAGGCAGCGGCGCCCGAAGGGGGCGCCCACCCACAGCGGCAGCGCCGCCAGCGGGCGTGCCGCCCGCAGGCGAGGGCAGCGCCCCACCCCTCGCCGCACAGGCCGCCGCCAGCAGAGCGGCGGCGGCGGCAGCAACGAAAGGGGGAAAGGACATTAGGGTTTTCTGGGCAAAAGATAGTTTTGCCCCTCGGAATTTGAGAAATTCCAATGTCTGTCTTTTTATCCAAATTACAAAAATACTCCTATAAATTTAGAAATTACCTACATGTCCCTGATTTCAGAAAATATTAATTAATTAAAAGGTTTAGTTGATTATTATTTTTATTATTATCTAGTAGTTCTACATGATGATGATTATTTATACATGTGATGTATGATGTTTGGACGGATGATCATAGACCGTGTGATGTGTGTACTTGTGATTATTATTATTGAGGTCTGCGAGCCTCCATTATATTTCTCGTTTATTGTCGGGTCTGCGTGCCTATGATTAAGTTGTAATCACATGAGGAGGCGCAGCGGGAGCGTGGATGCGATAGCGGGACCCACGATACGGACGATCGTGATGCATGGAGATGCATCAAGATGTCGACGGAACCGACGAGGACGAGATGGATGATCACAGGGCATGGAGATGCACCGTTGCACACATAGATCTTGATGTGAGTGATTAGGCCTACTGGCTCGGGCCTAATCATATTAGGTTGTGGTCCATGATCATCTGGTGTGATTGCTTATACACATACTAGATATGTATATATATTTGCATGCGATGTAGATATATATTAAATATGTATATGTGTGACATGTCATATTAGGAGACCAAAGCATAGAAACATCTCTCGATAATATTAAGTCGGTAAACGTGAGGCAATTAGATTGACCCACGTGGCCTTCCATCGTTATGAGTAGGAACCGATTCCCGGTGTAGGTTGAGTTGGTCGAGTCCCTCGAGACTCACCTATATCATGATTTGCTATCTTGCTTACAACATAGAGATGTCACCGGTGACCTGAGGACATGGTATACTTGGTCGAGTCCTTTGAGGGTATATCATCAAATCAGACTCATCTTGTAACGAATGTGTTGACTTAACCGAGCATCATGGTTGGTCGAGTCCCTCGAGGCCATGATGATTCGGAGGCCGAACAGGACGGGAATCACAAGGAGTTGTGATTGGTAAGAGTTGCCTACCTTTTAGGCTTACTGTGATTAGTTGAGTCCCTCGAGGTTACACTAAGACGCTGATTGGATCCTGATCCCCACTAGAAGTCTGCCGGAGACTTCCGTTTCACGTGCTGAGGGTGTCGCGTGACTCTTTAGTAAAATAGTGGGAGCATATTAAGATAGAAATCCATATCTTGATAGTTTATTTCTTGCAAAATCTGTATGTTATTCATTTCTGCTGCATCTTTATTTTCAGAAAATGTCGCTTTCAAATCCCTTACGTGACATACTTGATGTCAACCACCTCACTGGTCCAAATTATACGGATTGGCTCCGTAACTTGAGAATTGTTCTCACAGCGGAGAAAATTGTGTACGTCCTTGATACAGTGATGCCTGCGCCCGAAGAAGGGGCAAGCAAGGATGAGATCGCTCGCTACGTGAAGTACATTGATGACTCCACTCTTGCTCAGTGCTATATGTTGGGCTCTATGACTCCTGAGTTACAGAGACAACATGAAAAGATGGATGCCAGATCCATTCTCCTACTTGTCCGCAAATTGTTTGAGGAACAGGGAAGGACTCAGCGATATGAGATATCTAAGAGCCTCTTTCGCGCTAGGATGACTGAGGGGACACCGGTTCAGAACCATGTCCTAAAGATGATTGAGTGGATAGAGAAACTCACAGGTCTAGGAATGGTTCTAGAGGATAACTTGTGTGTGGACATTGTGCTTCAGTCCCTACCAGAGTCCTTTCCATAGTTCATAATGAATTTTAATATGAACAAGCTTGAGGTGACTCTCCCAAAGCTCCTCAATATGTTGAGGGAGGCAGAGAGTACTATTAAGAAAGAGAAGCCAGTTCTGGTGAGACCAGAAAGAAAAGGAAAGCAGAAAGGTCCCTTAAGAAGGGAAAGGGCAAGGGCAAACCAGGTAAAGCAAGGTTGCTAAGAAAGACCCAATAAAGGACAAAGGCCAATGCTTCCACTATGGTAAAGATGGGCACTGGAAGAGGAACTGCAAAGAGTACCTTGTAGAAAGGGCGAAACATGAAGCTTCAAGTATATTCATGATCAATCTCCAATTGTTAGATTTTTGTGATAGTGCATTGGTATTGGATACCAATATTGCTTATCACATCTACAATTTATTATAAATTCTAGCAAAGCCGAGGGGAGATTGACGAGAGGAATATTGCATAAAGGTTTGTTTATGCAAGACACTACTCCACATATCATGAATGTAAGTGTCTAAGAGGAAATGAGAGGAGGTGAACAGTGTATACCTATGGCATTGTAGGCTAGGTCATATCCATGAAAGAAGGATTCAAAAGTTGCTAAATGATAGATATCTAGATCCATTTGACTATGTGTCATATGCAACTTGCGAGCCTTGCCTTCGTGGAAAACGGACCAACTCTCCATTTAGTGGAACTAGAGAGAGAGCCACTAAGTTGTTGGAACTCATACATAGTGATGTATGTGGACCCATGTCAACTCATGCCATTGGAGGTTACTCCTACTTCATTATATTTACTGATGATTTCTCAAGGTTTGGATATGTGTACTTAATGAAGTACAAGTCCGAGGCCTTTGAAAAATTCAGAGAGTATAAGAATGAGGTGGAGAACTAGACTAGAAAGAGTATCAAAACTCTTCGATCAGATCGAGGAGGTGAGTACTTAAGTACAGAGTTTACTCAGTTACTCAAGGACCATGGGATATTATCCCAATGGACACCTCCTTATACACCTCAGCTCAATGGTGTCTCTAAAAGGAGAAATCATATGTTATTAGATATGGTACGGTCCATGATGAGTTTCGCTGACCTACCCATCTTATTCTAGTGATATGCCCTAGAGACCACAACATACCTTCTAAACAGAGTTCCAACTAAGTCGGTAGTGTCTACACCATATGAGATATGGAAAGGGAAGAAGCCTGATCTTAAGGTTGTTAAGATTTGGGGCTACCCTGCCCATGTTAAAAGACACAACCCCGATAAGTTAGAATCAAGGACAGAGTGATGCAAATTTATGGGATACCTCAAGGAAACTTGTGGGTATTATTTCTATCATCTCTAGGACCAAAAGGTCTTTGTAGCTAAGAGAGCAGTGTTCCTTGAGAAGGAACACATTCTTGACGGAGACAGTGGGAGAATGATAGAGTTGAGCGAGGTTAGAGAACCAAGCTCAAGCACCACTCTACAGCCCGAGTCTGTTCAAGTACCTAATACACAAGTTTCAACTTTACGCAGGTCTGATAGAGTATCTCATCCTCCTGAGAGATATGTGGGACATATTAGAGGAGAGGATGTTGAGGATATTGATCCTCAGACCTACGAGGAGGCTATTATGAGTATAGACTCCGGGAACTGGCAAGAAGCCATGAATTCTGAGATGGATTCTATGTACTCCAATAAGGTTTGGAATCTAGTTGATGCGCCCGAAGGTATTGTACCCATCGGTTGCAAGTGGATCTTTAAGAAAAAGATCAGAGTAGATGGAAAGGTAGAGACCTATAAAGCAAGGCTAGTGGCTAAGGGGTATCGTCAAAGGCAAGATGTTGACTACGACGAAACCTTCTCACCCGTAGCAATGCTAAAATCCATCAGAATTCTATTGGCTATTACAGCACACTATGATTATGAGATCTGGCAGATGGATGTGAAAACCACATTCCTCAATGGGAACCTCGAGGAGGAGGTGTATATAAAGCAACCTAAGGGATTCGTGTCCAAGAACTGCCCAGATAAGGTGTGTAGGTTGCATAAATCCATTTATGGACTAAAGTAAGCTTCCCGAAGTTGGAACATAAGATTTGATGAGGCAATCAGATCTTATGACTTCGTTAAGAACGAAGATGAGCCTTGTGTGTACAGGAAGGTAAGTGGGAGCGCTATCACCTTTTTGGTGTTATATGTGGATGACATCCTGATCATTGGGAATGACGTAGGAATGCTATCCACGGTAAAGGCTTGGTTATCTAGACACTTCTCCATGAAGGACTTAGGGGAAGCATCCTATATCTTGGGGATTAGAATCTATAAAGATAGATCCAAGAGGATGCTTGGCTTGTCCCAGTCTAGGTACATAGAAACCATTGTCAAAATGTTTGGCATTGAAAATTCCAAGAAAGGGCGAACATGGATATGATACCTTATGCCTCAGCAATAGGGTCTATCATGTATGCCATGCTATGTACTAGGCCTGATATAGCGCATGCTCTGAGTGTCACGAGCAGGTATCAGGCGGATCCAGGCTTGGAGCACTGGAAAGCAGTAAAGTGTATCTTTATGTACTTGAGAAGGACTAAGGATCTTTTACTAGTATATGGAGGTAATAGCCTTAAGGTTGAAGGCTACACTGACTCAAGTTTTCAGTCTGATGTCGATGATAGCAAGTCGAATTCAGGGTATATGTACACCTTGAATGGAGGAGCAGTGTGCTGGAAGAGTTCCAAGCAAGATACCACTGATGACTCGACCATAGAGGCGGAGTACATTGTTGCATTAGATGTAGCAAAGGAGGGAGTCTGGTTGAAGATGTTAATCACAGATTTGGGAGTCGTTTCAGATAGCGAGAAGTCGACTTCCTTATATTGCGACAACTATGGGGTGATTACTCAAATAAGGGAACCCGGGTCTCATCAGAAGTGTTCTGAGGAGGTTCCAACTTATCAGAGAGATCGTAACCCGAGGAGATGTAGCAATGGAAAGAGTTCCATCCGAAGATAACATTGCAGATCCACTGATAAAGCTGTTATCTCATTTTGTCTTTGAGCGTCACAGGGGTCTGATGGGGATCAGACACATAGGTGATTGGCTTTAGGTCAAGTGGGAGATTGCTAGTCATAGGTGCCCAGCAAGCCAATCACGTGAGTGATGGCACGTGTGACTTGATACAGAATCTTTTTGCTTATTATATTTTGGCATATATCACTTTATAACTATTGCATATGTGCATATATATATTGTGATGTCCTTGGATTTGTGCAATGAGAATCGGATCGTGATGAGATCATGATAATGAGATCGATTCACCTTTAAACACATATCCTAAATAATCCCGGTCATAGGTTACTCGAGAGGGACATCGTGATAACCGGATAGACTGGTGTGCTGTATACCCGTCCATATGATGGATGTAGCTGGTCTCATAGCTACTCGTGTAGGGACACAAGGGATACAGTACAAGTGCTCATTGGAGAATGAGTTCACTGATTGATCCGCTTACGGAATGCTGGATGGTTGATGATGCCTTATTGTCAGACAGCGATTCCGTAGTCCTAGTGGTGTATCTGGTCCTTAGACTTGAGACACCAAGGATGTCCTGTATGAGTGCTCCACTCTTTGATACTAGACTTATAGGTTTGGCTGTCCCAGATCTAGTACAACTGGTCATTGGGAGTGGTAGTCGACCTTACGAGGGCTATTGAGTATCGATAGAGGATCATCCACTCTCGGCATCATGAGAGGAATATCTCATGTGTTCTTGCTCAGACAAATCCCTGGCCAGGGTCATTCGGGTTAAGAGAGAAAGAGTTCTCCGAGAGAATCCGATTAGAGCGAGACTCGAGTAGAAACCGTATGGGTCTGACAGCACCATGCTCGATATACGGTCTCTGGGATATTAGATGGATGAGGGATTATAGGTACACGGTAACTGAGGACAGACAGGTCCAATGGATTGGATTCCCCTGTATCGTCTGGGGACTACGGCGTAGTGGCCTAGTACTTCCGTAGTCAATGAGTCAAGTGAATTATTACAGAGATAATAATTCACTGAGTTAGAAGGAGTTCTGACAGGTATGACTCACGGCCAGCTCGATATTGGGCCTAGAGGGTTACACACATATGGTAGGCATTCCGATGAGTAGAGGTTCGGATATGAGATATCCGACGGAGCCCTTATCTTATTGGATGCAGATCCAATACCCACTAGGGGAAGACCCATTAGGGTTTGACAGGGGACCTCTATAAATAGGAGGGATTCAGAGCCTCATAGGCTAGAGCCTTTGCTTGCCTTTCCTATTCTCCTCTTCCTCTCCACCTCAGATCAGGCCTGGAGTTTTTGAGCGTCGTCGCAACCCTGCTGTGTGGATCACCGCTAGAGAGGATGACGCTTGACCTCCTTTACCCTCTCCTAAGGATCTGCAAGGAAACAGGGATATACGATCTCCCTAGGTAACACAATCTACTCTATACGCAGTTTCATATTTCGCGGAATTTTGCGCACCAATCTTCGCACGACGACGAGCATCTTTTTGGGAATCGGGGATTTTATTTTCTTGTTCTTCCGCTGCGCATATGATGTCGCCCCCATGATTTCCCAACAATAGGACCCTAGCAAGGTTGGGTCCTACTCAACCAAGAAGCAGCTAATAAAACCCTGTGAGATTGTAATAAACCCCACCTAGCCACCTCTATCCTATAAAGAAGAGTGGCTAGGGTTTATATTTGGGCCTTTGGGCTTTCTAGTCGTCGCCCCCTTTTACTGGGTTGGTTGGTTAGGGTTAAGGGCAAAAGGGGTAACTCACTTAGGAAGCAGCCCCTAGGGCTAGGGTTTGGAGCCCTATATAAGCATGTAGTTTTCATCTCTTTGGGAATAAGATCTATCTACAATTGCAGTCATTTGGCCAACTTCTAGGAGGGTGGAACCCCTATAGTGTTCCAAGGAGTGATCTCCCTCAAAGATCAATCTATATAGGATTCCTTTGGGGTTTTATCAAGTTTCTACTTACGAAACAACTTTTGATATTTGGCATACACTCGAAATCACATACGAAGGCACTAGTAGAGTTAAAGACTAAAATAAATATTTTGATGCGTGATTTTGAATTATTTTGTATAGAACCAAGAGAAACTATTGGAGATATGTACACCCGTTTTACAAATATCATTAATAGTCTAAAATCTCTTGGTAAAAGTTTTTTGAATCTTGAACTTGTGAATAAAGTTTTACGATCACTTTCTAAAAATTAGGATTCGAAAGTAACGGTAATACAAGAATTAAAGAACTTGAACCATTTTTCGATTGAAGAACTTATTGGGTCTTTAATGATCTATGAAATGACTTATGTGGCACTTGATGAACTTGAGAATAACCTTCCAAAGAACAGGAAGGATTTGACACTTAGAATAAATGAAGACCACTCGAGCGAAAGCTCAAGTGATGATGATTTTGAACTCTTAACTATAAAGCTTAAAAAAATTTTAAAACAAGAATCCAAGAATAAAAATGAACCTAAAAAAAAGAAGAAAATACTCAAGGTGGCATAGGATGAATTGAGTTCATCCGAAGATAAAGAAAAAACCAACAAAAGCGAAGTGGCAAACTATGCCTTAACGACTTTCGATAACGAGGTAACCAAAACCCCTTTGCTTTATTTTGAAATTACTTGATGCATTTCATGAGTTGTTTTTAAATTGATTTAGAAAAAAAATTATATGTAAATTGTTAATAAAATAAAAAATTAGGATCATGCTAGTAATTTTGAAAATGATAATGACAAATACATGTTTTATGAAAATACAATAAAATGTTAGATTTAAATCTGATGATTAATCATATGTATGTTTTTAAGAAAAAATAATGTGTATCTAAATTGATGATTTCTAATTTTGATTAAAAATACTTTATGATTTGAAATCATGCTTAATGAGTTTATATTTCGAAATTATGCATGTTGATCTTTGTGATGTATGATTTATTGATCTTGTTATGATGAACTTTGCTCTTAAATGATGATACATATCTTTGTTTGGCATAAAAGACAAAGGCATGCTTGTATGAAATCAAATATCTTGTTTAAAGAAGCCTTATGTTTAATGTATTATATTTTTGGTCATGATGATTTTGATGAGGAAAATTATTTTTTGGTTTTAAACGATGATGCATGTTTTTATTTGACGTAAAAACTTGGGTATGCTAGTAAGAAATCAAATCACTTAAATTGAAACAACTAAAAAGAGGAAAGCATGTTTCTTGAAAATTTCTTTTTCTCTATCTTATCGATTTTTCACTAAGAGATTAATAAAATTATTTATACCATTTTGAATCTCTTGAAAGTAATGTTGATAATTTGATGATTTGAATTTGAATGAGTTTTATCCAAATCATGATCATGATTTCTTGGAATTACTTGAGATTTTTTTTTTAATCAAGATCTCTTCTTTATACTCCTACAATTTTTCTTGTTATTTTATTTAAAGAGGAGATTTACTATATGAATGATAATAATTATTATACATGAATCGAGATCCTTTATGTGTTCTCCTATGACTCTATTTTCTATAGGAAAATCTTTATCTATATTATCAATCTTGAATTCTCGGAATTGTTACTTGAATTTTTTAAAAAAATCAAGATCTTTGATCTCCTAAAAATTCATTTCATTATTTACTAAAAAGAATATTTATAAAAAAGAATAATATCTTTTGGTGGTCACATGATCTTATATTTTATGATATGATTTTTATAATCCTTTGTCTTCATGAATTGTATACCTCATCACCAAGTTAATTTTTCTTGATATATTTCAAGTGATGATTGATTTATTTTTGGTATCACGCATGAAGTAAGAATGAAATGTAAGGTTTTAAAATTGTGCATGTCTTAATTTGAAACTATAATGATGCATAAATATATTAAAAAAGATTAATACTTTAACTTTATCATGATTTAAAAATTGATGCAAAGGAAAAAGAATTACAACATTGTATTCTTCCCTTCTTTTTGACAATGATAAAGGGGGAGAACTAGCTCAAGATGCAAAAAATTTTTCATCTTTCATGTGTGAAAAGCTTGCTAGCTTGCATGTTTAATACTTGTTATTTTACTAGCTTGCATAATGATATATTCCATGATGTTTCAAAAACCTGAAATTATGTGATGATATATGGTGTTTCAAAAACTTGAAATTATGCAATGATTTGACATTATATCTCAAACATTTGATAGTTTCAAAAACTTGATGACAAAGAGGGAGAAGTACGATGATGTCATGCATAATTTTATGATGACATGTTGCTTGGATTTTTTGAATTTAAGATTTCTATCAATATGATATATTGATAGGGGGAGTTAAGGTTAACTCCATCATCAATTGGTTTTCATCATCAAAAAGGGGGAGATTATTAAATCACATATTTTGATGATAAAACCAATTGATAGTGTTTATGATTTAATCTGCATTTTGAGTGATGCAAGAAGCTTCGATCAGGGAGAGACAATTAAAGTAGGAAGAATCATGTTGGGCCAGAGAGAAATATGTTAGAAGATTGGACGTCTAGTCGGAAGATCGGTCGACATATCGGTAGAAGGCTTCGGGCCATGAGTTCAGGCATTGGACCAAGAAGAGCAGAAATTACGCCAAGGAAATTGGAGTTGCAGAGGTCAATTGGCTAATTAGGCAATAGGTCGAAAGAGAGGACGATGCACCGAAGAATCGAATGAAGTGTCAATAAACCAATGACATGACGAACAACATGATTCAAGCTTTGTAATAATTGTCTAAATCAAAGTTGGTTTTAATTGTGTAAGATTAACTATGATAGTGATCAAAGCATAAAGCAAAATGAAGTCCTGGAATCCAAAACAAGATTTTGTTAGGAGTTCGAGAGTTTGTCGGAAGTCCAGATTTTCATCGAAAGTTCTATCGGAACTGACCAAGAAGTCCAGGAGCTTGCTAGAGAAGCTCATCAGAACTCGTGAAGTCTAGGAGTTTTCTAGGAGTCCGTTGGAACATTGCCGAGAGATCATCGGAAGTTCGTCGGAAGTTTATCAGAAGATCGCTGGAAGCTCGCCGGAAGAAACCAAGACTAACCAGATTAGATTTGCTTAGTGTATGCCTTAGAATTCATAGTTAGCACATAATTAGGTTTGAAATTGGGCCAACCTAATTATGAACTAGTTGGGCCCATGTATGGACTATGTTGGGCCAAGTGAAAGACCTAAACAGTGACCCAACATGTGGCGCCGTCGTGGTATGGTCTCCGAGACTTTGTCAGGCGATGGTACCAACCAGACTCAGTCTTCGAGATTGTCAGGCAGTGGTACCACCCAGACACAGTCTCCCAAGTAGTGGTACCACTAAATTGGGCGGTGGTACTGCCCAATGTCAGTGCTGCAGGCGATGGTATCGCCTAGCACAGGCGGTGGTACCGCCAGGACTTAGAAAACCCAGGATGAGACCTTTTTAGGCTTCAAGTTTAAATCAACATGAGGCATATAAATACCCCTCTTATCCCTAGTTAACAAACATAAGAATTGAGTGAAAAGCTCTAAGTGTTAGTATAGTTTTAGAGAGGAGTGAAGTGGGTATAAAGGTTGTCTCCTAAACCTGTGAAAAGGAGAAGAGGGTTGTAAAGGGGTAGTTGATCTTCGCCTATTGAAAGAAGATCATTAGTGGATGCCAATGGCCTCGACGAAAGAAGAATCGGTGGAGTGGATGTAGCTCACGACGACCAAACCACTATAAAACGGTTTACATTTATATTTGAGCAATTTATCTTTACTGCAAACTACTTAACTTGCCTACTTCTTTCACTACCTTATAAAAACGCTTTCAAGTTAACATCTCTTCGAAACAATTTTCGTCGAAATCAATTTTTATCGTACGAAGATATTTTAAACTAACACTTTTATCCGCTGCATTAATTCACCCCCCCTTTTAGTGCTGACTTGTTCCTAACACAGAGGTCAACATATCGATTGCCCAAAAGGCTGCAAAAAAGGACGATGCGTCAAAGGATTGGATGAAGCGACGATGAACCAATAACTTGCTGAACATCATGTGATTAATGCTTTGTAATAATTATTAAAATCGAAGTAGTTTTAGTTGTAATTGGGTTAGTTTAGAATGTAATTAAGCCAACTAAATTAGGGGCCAATTGGGCCCGATTTAGGGTTGTTTTGGGCTAAGAGAAAGACCCGTTCAGTGACCCAAAAGTTGGGTCAGGTGGTGGCACTGCTAGAGGCTCAGTCTCCAAGATATAGTCTCCGAGATTGTGTCACATAGTGGTACCACTAGACTAGGCAGTGGTACCACCAGTTTGGGTGATGGTACTACCCAGACATAGTCTCCCAGACTATATCAGGTGATGGTACCACCAGACTAGGTGGTGGTACCACCTATTGTCAAATTGGCAGGTAGTGATACTACTCGTACCCCAAAAGCTTGGGGATTTAAATTTCGGTTTCAAGTTTTGAAGCTATTTGAGGTTTATAAATACATCACAAATTCCTGCTTGGAATATACATAAAAAAAGAGCAAAAACTCTATGATTTTAAGGTTGTAAAAATCTTTTAAGTATAGAGTCCCTCCTCCAAGAGCTTAGTAATAGTCCTAAGAGAGGTGTATAAGGGAACACTTGTAAAAAAGGGGTGTAAAGGTTCTCTCCTGAACCTATGAAAAGGAGAAAGAGTGTAAGGGTAGTTGATCTTCGCCCATTGAAAAGAAGATCGATAGTGAAAGCCGATAGCCTCGAGTGAAGAGGAATCGGGAATGAACGTAGGTCACAACGACCAAACCACTATAAATTGGTTTGCATTTCTATTTTACTATTTACCTTTCTTGCAAACTACTTTACTTCCTTATTACTTTAGCTGCACACTCTTACGAATGTTTTCAAAGTTAAATACTCCTTGATATAATTTTATCGTATGAAGATTTCCGGCTCGACATAATTTTTACGTATGCACTAATTCACCCCCCTCACTCTTAGTGTCGACTCGATCCTAATAGTTGGTATCAACACCACGTTTTTCTCATTTGGTTTAATACCCAAGATAAATGGCTTTTATTGATTTTTAAGAGGGTAACTCTATCATTTGTCCTCTTATGTTCAATGGGATGAACTATGCATATTGAAAAACTCGAATGAGAGTTTTCTTACTTTCATTATATTTGAATTTATGGAATATCATTGAAAACGGATTTCAAAAGTCTTCTCTTTCAATGAACGAATGGAATGATTTGGAGAAGAAGACTTTCTCTTTGAATGCCAAAGCTATGAATACTTTATTTTGTGCTTTGGATAAAAATGAATTCAATCTAGTTTCTATTTACGAAACGATTTATGAGATTTGACACACACTTGAAATCACACACGAAGGCACTAGCAAAGTTAAAGATTCAAAAATTAATCTTTTGATGCATGATTTTGAATTATTTCGTATGAAGCCAAGCGAAACTATTATTGACATGTACACTTATTTTATGGATGTTATCAATAGTTTAAAAGTTCTTGGCAAATATTTTTTGAATCTTAAACTTGTTAATAAAGTTTTATAATTTCTTTCTAAAAATTGGGATTCAAAAGTAACTGCAATACAAGAGACAAAAGACTTAAACAAGTTTCCACTTAAAAAACTTATCGGGTGTTTAATTGACCTATGAAATGAGTTGTATGACACAAAATGAACATGAGAACTATCTTCCAAAGAACAGGAAGGATTTGGCACTTCAAACAATATAATACCACTTGAGTGACAACTCTAATGATGATGATGATGACTTTGAACTTCTCATTATAAAATTTAAAATGTTTATGAAACAATAATTAAAAAATAAAAATAAACTTAAAAAGGATAAAACAACTTACTGTGAATGTAATCGACCGGGGCACTTTGAAAGCGAATGTTCGCAACTAAAGAAGAAGCTGTCAATGAAGAAGAAATCATTCAAGGCGACATTGGATGAATTAAATAACATCCAAAGATGAGGAGCAAACCATCAAAGGCGTGGTGGCGAACCACGCTTTTGTGGCTTTTGACAATGAGGTAAGTGACTCAACCAAAACTCTTTTACCTTATTTTGAAATTACTTGATGCATTTCATAAGTTATTTTAAATTAGTTTTAAAAAATTTATATATAAATTATTAAAAAATTGATCATGAAAATTATATGTCTTATGATAAAGGAACAAAATGTTAGATTTAAATCTAATGCTTATATACCTAATAAGATCAATTCTATGTATGTTTTAAGAAGTAACAATGTATATCTTGATAATTTCCATATTGCTTTTCAATTACAGATGATGATGCATGGCCTTTGAAAGACTAAAGTATGAAATCAATCACAAAATTTGGAACTAAAAGAACTTGAGCTATTTTTAATCTTATAGAAATCTATCTATGTTGCTTTCATTGAATTATCCGAAAAGTAATTTTGATGATGATTTTGGATTTCTTTTCATATGATTCTTTTTAATAATGAGATAATATATACAATCGAATTATTTATCGATGTTTGCGACTTGAGATGTATTTTATATGAAACATTTTTCTTGATTCTCATATAATTCACTCTCTTAAGAGAACATTCATTCAAATGATTATTCTTTTGATTACAACTTGAAAGTTTTAGTATGAATCAAGATTTTTCATAAATTGTCCTCCTACAATTCTTCTTGTCTAATAAAAAGGGGGGATGTATTCAAATTAACTACGATATGTCACTAGACTTCTTGATGTTTATAATTTGAAGTTTATTATGTACAATTTTCTTGTATTTATGATTTATATATCTCATGATATGTTTGAATTATTGTTGTAAAAGAAGAAGGAAATTGTTAGCTTGCATATTCAAAAGAGAACCAAAAAGTGTTAGCTTGAATGATAAACTTAAATCTCCCAAATGGATAAATTCTTCTTATATATATTTTATCATTATCTTATTACTCACCTTTTTTTATGACTTCAATTTTTCTGTTTGAATCAAAATAATTTCCTATCATTCCTTCTATTTACAAAAGAAGAGATTTGTCAAAAATGACACATGGCCTTTTAGTATTCATGAATTAATCTTTCATTTTTAATGATTAAAATATTGATGCAAATCTATCTTTATTGTTTCTCTTTATCATGATGTGAAAATTGATATAAAGGGAAAAGAATTATAAAATTATATTCTTCTCTTCTTTTTTACAATGGCAAAAAGGGAGATAAAATTTGCTAGTTTGAATATTATAAAGGAAGCAAAAATTGCTAGCTTGCACTTCTCCAAAGGGAAGAAAAAACTCACTATCTTGCATGTTTTAAAATGAGTTAAAACTTATTATTTACTATCTTGCATTCTCTTTCAAAAACTTGCAAGCTTGAACATTACAAAGAGAAGCAAAAGTACTATCGAAGTAAAAGTACTATCTTGCCCATCTTAAGAAGTAAAGAATTGTTAACTTGCATATCTCAAAATTATTGCTAGCTTATATGTTGTGAAAATTACATATCTCAAAACTTTGCTAGATATACTTCTCCTTTTTATTGATGACAAAGGGGGAGAAGATATAATGATGAGTTGAATCATGCATGGTAGGATATACTTTTATATTTTTAAATATTAAATGATTTTCTGAATTTAAATGTTCTATCAATATGACATATTGATAGGTGGAGTTTAGTTAAACTCCGTCATCAATTGGTTGTCATCATCAAAAAGGGGGAGATTGTTGAATCTCAAATTTTGATGATGAAACCAATTGATAGAGTTTATGATTTAATCTGTGTTTTGAGTGACATAGGACTATCTTCGATTATGAAGAGATAATTAAAGCAAGAAGAATCAATGTTGAGCCGGAGTAGAACATGTCAGAATATTGGACGTTGAGCCGGAGGATCGGTTGACGTGTCGGTAGAAGGCTTTATGTCATGAGTTCGGGCATTGGGCCTAGAAGAGCAGATATTATACTAAAGAGATCGGAATTACAGAGGTCAATATGCTGATTAGGTAAAAGGCCATAAAAGAGGATGATGCATTGAAGGATTAGAAGAAGCGTCGATGAACCAATGACATGCTGGACAACATGTGATTAATGCTTTGTAATAATTATCTAGATCGAAATAGTTTTAGTTTGAATTGGGTTTGTTTAGAATGTAATTAAACCAACTTAATTAAGGGCTAACTGGGCTCAAATTGGGACTATTTTAGGCTAAGAGAAAGGCCCATTCAATGACCCAAAAGTTAGGTCAAGCGGTGGCACCACTGGTCCAAGCGGTGGCACCATTGGTCCAAGCGGTGGCACTACTAGAGGCTCAATCTCCAAGACACAGTCTCTAAGATTATGTTAGACGGTGGTACTGCTCAGACACAGTCTCCTAGATTGTGTCAAGTGGTGGTACCACTAGACTGGGTGGTAGTACCGCCTAGTGTCAGATTGGTAGGCGATATTACCAACCATACCCCCGAAAACTCGGGGATTTAAATTTTGGCTCCAAGTTTTGAAGCCATTTGGGGTCTTTAAATACCCCACAAATTCCTACTTGGAATACACATGAAAAGAGAGCAAAAATTCTGTGATTCTAAGGTTGTAAAAATCTTTTAAGTATAAAGTCCCTCCTCCAAGAGCTTAGTGATAGTCCTAAGGGAGGTGTGTGAGGGAACGCTTGTAAAAGAGGGGTGTAAAGGTTCTCTCCTAAACTTGTAAAAAAGAGAAAGAGTGTAAGGGTAGTTGATATTCACCCATTGGAAAGAAGATCGATAGTGGAAGCTGGTAACCTTGAGTGAAGAGGAATCGGGAGTAGACGTAGGTCACGATGACTGAACCACTATAAATCAGTTTGCATTTCTGTTTTACTATTTACCTTTATTGTAAGCTGCTTTACTTCCTTATTACTTTAGTTGCAGACTCTTACAAATGTTTTCAAAGTTAAATACTCCTTGATGCAGTTTTATCGTACGAAGATTTCTGACTCGACATAATTTTTACGTACGCACTAATTTACACCCCCCCCCCCCCCTCCCTCCCTTCTTAGTGTCGATCCTAACAGCATGACTCGCTAGAAAAATAGTGGGACATATCAAGATAGAAGTCCATATTTTGATTGTTTATTTTATGTAAAATCTGCATGTTATTTATTTATACTACATCTCCTTACATGACATACTTGATGTCAACTGCCTCACTAGTCCAAATTATACAGATTAGCTTTGTAACTTGAGAATCGTTCTCATAGCGGAGAAGATTATGTACGTCCTTGATATAGTGATGCCTACACCTAAGGAAGGGGCAAGCGAGGATGAGATTACTCACTACATGAAGTACATAGATGACTCCACTCTTGCTCAGTGTTAAATGTTGGGCTCCATGACTCTTGAGTTACAGATTCATTCTCTTGTATGTCTATAAATTGTTTGATGAACATGAAAGGACTCAGCGATATGAGATATTTAAGAGTCTCTTAACTGAGGGGACACCGGTTCAGAACTATGTCCTTAAGATGATTGAGTGGAACTCACAGGTCTAGAAATGGTTATAAAGGATAGCTTGTGTGTGGATCTTATGCTTCAATGCCTACTAGATTCCTTTTCTCAGCTTGAGGTGACTCTCCCTAAATTCCTCAATATGTTGAGGGAGGCTGAGAGCACTATAAAGAAATAGAAGTCAGTTCTCTATACTGGTGAGACTAAAAAGAAAAGGAAGACAAAAAAGTTTCTTAAGAAGGGTAAGGGCAACGATAGACCAGGTAAAGCAAAGGTTACTAAGAAGAACCCGATAAAGGACAAAGGCCAATGCTTCCACTACGACAAAGATGGGCACTGGAAGAGGAACTATAAAGAGTACTTAAAAAAAAAAGCAAAACAGAAGCTTGGAGAAGCTTCAGGTATATTCATGATTAGTCTCTAATTATTAGATTTTTATGATAGTGCATGGGTATTAGATACTAGTACTATTTATCACATATGCAATTTGTTGCAGATTCTGGCAAAGCCTAGGAGATTGGCGAGAGGTGAGATTGACCTTAAGATGGGCAATGAAGCAAGAGTTGCTACTATTGTTGTGGTGAGGTCACTTTACATCTGTCTATTGGAGCTACTATTGTATTAGATGAATGTTATTTTCTTTCTTTTATTATTAAAAATATTATTTCCATTTCATGTTTAACATTGAATGATTATAAAGTAGTTTTTAAGAAATAGTTGTTCAATTATTAAGGTTGATAAGATCATCATTAGAGGGACATCGCATAATGATTTATTTATGCTAGACATTGCTCCACATATTATGAAAGTAAGTGTGTCCAAGAGGAAATGATATGAGGTGAATAGTGTATACTTGTGACACTATAGGCTAGGTCATATACATGAGAGAAGGATTCAAAAGTTATTGAACGATGGATACCTAGATCCATTCGAGTGTGAGTCATATGCAACTTGTGACCCTTACCTTCATGGAAAGTTGACCAACTCTCCATTTAGTGAAAGTGAAGAGAGAGCCACTGAGTTGCTGAAACTCATACATTATAATGTATACGGTCACATATCAACTTAGGCCATAAGATGTTACTCATACTTCATTACTTTCATTAATGATTTCTCTAGTTACGGATGTATATACTTGATGAAGTACAAGTTCGAAGCCTTCGAGAAATTCAGATAGTACAAGAATGAAGTAGAGAACCAGAGATGAAAGAGTATTAAGACTCTTCGATCAAATCGAGGATGTGAGTAATTGAGTAGGGAGTTCACCCAATTCCTCAAGGACTATGAGATTCTATCCTAATGGACACCTCATTATATACTTTAGCTCAATAGTGTATCCGAAAAGAGAAATCGCATACTACTAGATATGGTACGGTCCATGATATGTTTCATCAACCTACCCGTCTCATTTTGGGGATATGCCTTTGAGATCGCAGCTTACCTTCTAAACAAAGTTCTAACTAAGTCGATAGTGTCTACACCATATGAGATATGGAAAGGAAAGAAGTTTAATCTTAATGTTATTAAGATTTAAGGCAACCTTGTCCACGTTAAGAGACAACCCCAAGTTAGAATATAGGACGGCATAGTACAAGTTCGTGGGATAACCTAAGAAAACTTGTGGATATTATTTCTATCATCTTGAGGACCAAAATGTCTTTGTAGCCAAGAGGGCAGTGTTCCTTGAGAATGAACATATTTTTAGTGGAGAGAGTGGGAGCATGATAGAGTTGAGCGAGGTTGGAGAACCTAGCTCAAGCACCATTCCGCCTGATAGAGTTGACACTAGCAGTGGTACCGCCTGAACCCAAGAAACCTAGGATGAGATATTTTTAGGCTCCAAGTTTGAATCAACTTGAGGCCTATAAATACCCCTCTCATCCCTGGTTAATACACACAAATACAGAGAATTTAAAAAGGGAAAAATGCTGTTATAATCTCTTGTGAGAATCCTCCTCTTCTAATATAAGTATTAGAATAGTTTGATAGAGGAGTGAGTGTTTTTAAAGGTTGTCTCCTAAACCTGTGAAAAGGAGAAGAGGGGTATAAGAAGGAGGTTGATTTTCGCCTATTAAAGGAAGATCGATAGTGGATATCGGTGGTCTCGACGAAAGAGGAATCGACGAAGTAAATGTAGGTCACGATGACCGAACAACTCTAAAATCTGGTTTGCATTTCATCTTGAGCAATTTACTTTACTGCAAACCATTTTACTTGTTTACTGCCTTCAATACATTTACGAACACATATCTTCTAAGTTTGATTTTTATCATACGAAAGGATTTTTCGAAATCGACATTTTTACCATTACACTAATTCACTCCCCCCCCCCCTCTTTATGCTGCTCTTGATCCTAACAGTTAGTATCAGAGCCTCATATTTCTCATTTCATTTGGTTTAACACCAAAGAGAAATGGCTCTTTTCGGCTTTCAAGAAGGTCACTCTCTCATTTGTCCTCCCTTGTTCAATGAGACAGACTACACATATTGGAAAACTCGAATGAGAGTTTTCTTACTTTCCTTATATTTAAATTTATGGAATATTATTGAAAACAGATTTGAAAGTTTTTCTCTTCCAATGAACCATTGGAATGATTTGGAGAAAAAGATTTTTTCCTTAAATGCTAGAGCTATAAATGCTCTATTTTGCGCTTTGGATAAAACTGAGTTTAATCATGTTTCTATGTGCGAAACGACTTTCGATATTTGGCACACTCTTGAAATCACACACAAAAGCACTACTAGAGTTAAATATTCTAAAGTCAATCTTTTAATGCACGATTTTGAACTATTTCGAATGAAGCCGAGTGAAACCATTGTTGACAAATATGCCCGTTTTACGGATGTCGTCAATGGTTTAAAAGCTCTTAGTAAATGCTTTTCTAATTTTGAACTCGTTAACAAGATTTTACGATCGCTTTCTAAAAATTGGGATTCGAAAATAACGGCTATTCAAGAATCAAAAAATTTGAATACTTTTTTGATCGAAGAACTTATCGGGTCTCTAATAACCTATGAAATGACGTGCAATGCACGTAAAGAACTTGTGAACCAACTTTCAAAGAATAGGAAGGATTTCAGACTAAGAACAATCGAAGACCACTCGAGCATAAGCTCAAGTGATGGTGAACTTGAACTCATCACTATGAAATTTAAAAAATTCATGAAACAAAAATTAAAGAATAAAAAGAATACAACTACTTGCTATAAAAGCAAGAAGAAGAATGTGACTTTAGATGAATTGAGCTCATCCGAAGATGAAGAGAAAATCAACAAAGCCGAGGCGGCAAACTATGCCTGAACGGCTTTCTATAATGAGGTAAACAACTCAAATGAATTATTTAGTTTACTTTAAAATTACTTGATGTTCTTCATGAGTTATTTTTAATTTAGTTTAAAAAATTTATATAATTTTTTAAAAAAATTGCATGTTTAATGATGTAATGAAAATATAAAAATAAAATAGGATCATGCTTATCATGTTAGTAATTTTGAAAATGATAATGAAAATTATATATTTTGTGTTAAAGGAATAAAATGTTAGATTTAAATCTAATGATAATCATATGTATGTTTTTCAAGAAGAAATAATGTGTATCATGTCGATTTCCATATTGTTTCTTGATTTTTATTAGAAATGCTCTATGATTTATGAAACCATGTTTGATGATAATGCTTAATGAGTTTATCTTTCGAAATTATATATGATGATTCTTGTGATTTATGGATTATCGATTGTTACCGTAATGAAAGTTACTTTTTAATTTTTAAAAATGATGTATCTTTTGATTTGGTATAAATAAAAAGGGGCATGCTTATATGAAATAATATAAATATCATGCTTGATGATTTTATATTTAAATTATGCATGATGATTTGAAGTAATAATAATTTTTGGATAAATTATGGTTTATTGATCTTGATGGTTTTATGATGAAATTTATTTTTCGATCCTAAACGATTGATGTGTTTTTACTTGGCATAAAAAGATAAAGACTTGCATAAAACCAACAATTTAAAATGAAACATCTCTATCTTATTGATTTTGATGAATCTATGTGTATCATTTTTATGAATATCTTAAAAGTGACTTTGTTGATTTGATAAGTTGAATAATTTGAATATAAATGATGATTTTTCTCTTGATTATAACTTGTGATTTTTTTTTTTTGAATCATCAACTTGATTTTGAACTCCTATGTTTCTTCTTACCATTTATCTAAAAAGGAGAGATTAATGAATCTATCTATGTCCTTTTTTATGAAACTATTGAAAACGATTTTGATGTGATGATTGGAACTTGAATGAGCTTTATCTTGATTTTTTTTTTAGATCCTTCTATGAATTGAGATCTTTTTCTTCTACAATTCTACTTAGTAGTTTCTTGAGAGGAGATTTTCTAAATGAATCATGATTTTTCTTGTGAGTTCTTGGATTTACTTGAGATTTTTTTTAATCAAGATCTCTTCTTTGTACTCCTACAATTTTTTTTGGTATTTTATTTAAAAAGAGATTAAATACGAATCATGTCTTTTGGTATTTACATGATCTTATATCTCATGATATGATTTATTTTTGTATAACTCCTTATATTCATCACCCAATTAATTTTTCTTAATGAGATGAAATGAATGTGATGAAATAAAAATATGCATGAAATATAGGATGTAATGTAATTTGATATTTAGATACCATCATGATTTAAAATGCTATGATTTGTTGCTAAAATGATATATTATGAATGCTTGAGTATCTTGTATGATATGATGATTGATATATTGTTAATATCATGCATAAAGTAAGGATGAAATGTAAGATTTTGAAATTGTGTATTTTTTAATTTGAAACTATTATGATGCACAAACATATTGAAAAAAGATATACTTCAACTTTGTCATGATTTAAAATTTCATGTAAAGGGAAAAAGAATTACAAACATTGTATTCTTCCCTTCTTTTTGATAATGACAAAGGGAGAGAAATATTGCTAGCTCAAACATTGCAAAGGAAGCAAAAACTTGCTAGCTTGCAAATTACATGGAGAAAGAAGTGCTAACTTGCACATCTAGCAAAATTTACAAACTTGCATATTCCAAAAAGCAAGAGTTTCTTTCTTGAACATCTTAAAATTTGTTAGCTTGCATATTCTAAAATGATGCATTGCTATCTTGCATTCTTTTTCAAAAACTTATTAACCTTTATACTTCAAAGAGAAGTAACACTTGCCAAATTGCTAGCTTCTATGTTGTAAAATGATGTAAAATTTTGTTAGCTTGCTTTTTGCAATGGAAGCAAAAAATCACACTTCTCAAAAGAGAAGAAAATGCTATCTTGAACATCACCGAAGATTGCTAGCTTGCCTATCTTAAGAAGCAAAAATGCAAACTTACAAAATTTACAATCTTTCATATCTTCAAAATTTATAGTCGGCTCTAATTTAGTGATTATGCAACTTGCATGTTGTAAGGAGAAGAAAAAATATGCTAACTATATGTTGTAAAACTTGCATATCGTAAAAATTGCTCGCTTGTAATATAAAGAGAAGCAAAAAATTGCTATCTCAATAAAAGCAAATATGCTAAACTTGCACATCTTTAATTATTGCTAGCTTGCATAATGATAAAACTAGAAATTATATTTATTATGCAATGACTTGAACTTGTTTGTCTAAAACACTTGATAATTGAACTTTTCCTTTTTGTTAATGACAAAGGTGGAGAAGTATGTTGATGTTATGTATGATTTTATCATGACACGTTTGCTTAGATTTTTGAATCCAAGAGTTTTATGCCATATTGATAGGGGTAGTTTGTTTAAACTCTGGGAGTTAAGTTTAACTCCGTCATCAATTGGTTGTCATCATAAAAAAGGGGGAGATTGTTGAATCTCATATTTTGATGATGAAATAAATTGATAAGTGTTTATGATTTGATCTACGTTTTTAGTGACGCAGGATGCTTCAATCAGGATGAGACACTTAAAGCAGGAAGAATCATGTTGGGCCAGTGGAACATGTCAGAAGATTGGACGTTGAGCCGGAGGATCGGTCGACATACCGACAGAAGGCTTTGGGCCATGGATTCGGGCATCAGGCCAAGAAGAGCAAATATTGCACCAAGGATATCGAAGTTGCAGAGTCAATTGGCCGATTCGGCAATAGGCCGTAAGAGAGGACGATGTGTCGAAGAATCGAATGAAGTGTTGATAGACCAATGACATATCGGACAACATGATTCAAACTTAGTAATAATTGTCTAGATTGAAGTATCTTTTTACATATCCAGGATTAACTACGATAGCAAGGTATAAAGCAAAATGAAGTCCCGGAGTCAAGAACGCGATTTCGTTGGGAGTTTGAGAGTTCGTCGGAAGTCCGAACGTTCGTCGGAAGTTCTGCCGGAACCAACCGAGAAGTCCAGGAGCTTGCCAAAGAAGCTCTTCAGAACTTGCCAAGAAGATCGTTGTGAAGTCCAGGAGCTTGCCGGGAGTCCGCTAGAACATTGCCGAGAGATCGTCGGAAGTTCGCCGGAAGATCGTCGGAAGCTCGCCGGAAGAAACCTAGACTTACGGACTTATTTAGCTTAGGAAATGTCTTAAATTTCATAGTTAGTACGTAATTGAGATTGGAAATGGGCCAACCCAATTAGGGGTTAGTTGGGCCCATATAAGGACTGTGTTGGGCCCAATAAAAGGCCCAAATAGTGACCCAAGAAGTGGCATTGTAGTAGCATAGTCTCCGAGACTATGTTAGACGATGGTACTATCAGTCTGGGTAGTGAAACCACCCCTGGCAGGGTGCCAGGCGGTGGTACCACCCAACACAAGCAGTGGTACCGCCTGAACCCAGGAAACCCAGGATGAGATATTTTTAGGCCCTAAGTTTGAATCAACTTGAGGCCTATGAATACCCCTCCATCCCTAGTTAATACACACAAGCACAGAGAATTTAAAAAGGGAAAAACGCTATTGTAATCTCTTGTGAGAATCCTCCTCTTCTAGTCTGAGTGTTAGAATAGTTTGAGAGAGGAGTGAGTGCTTTTAAAGGTTGTCTCCTAAATCTGTGAAAAGGAGAAGAGGGGTGTAAGAAGGAGGTTGATCTTCGCCTATTAAAGGAAGATCGATAGTGGATGTCGGTGGCCTCGACAAAAGAGGAATCAACGAAGTGGATGTAGGTCACGATGACCGAACCACTCTAAAATCTGGTTTGCATTTCGTCTTGAGCAATTTACTTTACTGCAAACCATTTTACTTGCTTACTGCCTTCAATACATTTACGAACATGAGATTTCAAGTTATCTTCTAAGTTCGGTTTTTATTGTATGAAAGGATTTTTCGAAACCGATGTTTTTACCACTACACTAATTCACCCCCTCCTCTTTGTGCCACTCTTGATCCTAATAGTATCATCAAAGGCAAGGTGTTGACTATAATGAAACATTCTCACCCATAGCTATGCTGAAATCTATCTGAATTCTATTGGCTTCTGCAGCATACTATGATTATGAGATTTGACAAATAGATATAAAAATTATATTCCTCAATGACAATCTCAAGGAGGAGGTGTATATGATACAGCCTAAGGGATTCATGTCCAAAGAAAGTCCATATAAGGTGTGCATATTACTTAGGTTCATCTATAGACTGAAGTAAGCTTCCCAAAGTTAGAACATAAGATTTTATAAGGCGATCATATCTTATGACTTCATTAAGAATGAAGATGAGCCTTGTGTGTACAGGAAGGTAAGTGGGAGCGCTATCACCTTCTTGATATTATATGTGGATGACATCTTGATCATTAGGAATGATATATGAATACTCTCCACAGTAAAGTGTTGGCTATTTAAACATTTCTCCATGAATGACTTAAGGAAAGCATCCTATATCTTGGGGATTTGAATTTATAGAGATAGATCCAAGAGGATACTTAGCTTGTCCCAATCTAAGTACATAGACACCATAGTCAAAAGATTTAATATGAAAAATTTTAAGAAATGTCTCATACCGATAAGACATAGGACATCACTTTCGAGTATGTCCCCAAAGACTCTTGAATAAAGGGCAGACATGGATAGGATGCCTTATATCTTAATGATAGGGTCCATCATATATGATATGCTATGTACTAGGCTTGATATAATGTATGCTCTGAGTGTCACAAGCAGGTATTAGGCATATCCAGGCTTAGAGCACTGAAAAGTAGTAAAGTATATCCTTAAGTACTTGAGAATGGCTAAGGATCTTTTATTAGTATATAGAGATAGTAGCCTCAGGGTTGAGGGCTACATGGACACAAGTTTTCAGTCCGATATCAATGACAGTAAGTCTAATTCAGGATATGTGTTTACCCTGAATGGAGAAGCAGTATGCTGAAAGAGTTCCAAGCATGATACTACCACTGACTCGACCATAAAAGTAGAGTACATTGCTATAGTAGAGGCAACAAAGAAGGAAGTCTAGATGAAGAAGTTCATCATAAATCTAGGAGTCGTGTTGGGCAATAATGAGCTGATTTCCTTATATTGTGACAACTACGATGCGATTGCTCAAATGAGGGGACCTAGGTCTCATTAGAAGTGTTCTGAGGAGGTTCCAACTTATTAGAGAGATCGTGGCCTGTGGACATATAGCAGTGCAAAGAGTTCCATCCGAAGATAACTTCACAGATCCACTAACAGAGTTGTTATCTCAGATTGTCTTTGAGCATCGCAAGGGTTTGATGGGGATCAAACACATATATCACGGACAAACTTCAAAACAGGATGTTTGATGTAATGCTTATGTATGTTCGTGTCTTTTGATATGTTCATGCTTTGCACAGTATGTAGAGGGACGACCGAAGGCTTAATAGTCTCATTTTAGTTGAGTTTGTTGGCCGCTTTAGGCTTGTAAATAAAAGTTGTATCATGTGGACAATTGTGAGAGATTATCGATCTATAGTGGATCATTTTACCCTTTGTTGTGCAACTGTTCAGAGCTTGTAAAGTTTGTTTGTAATTTTCATTGTCTATGAAGTGTTTTTGGAAATGTTTGCTTGTGGATCCCGAATGAGGCATTTTCTCTAACCCGTTCTCTCTTTTGTGGGTCCTAAGGGACATGGGAGGCTTCGGGGAGGCTAACCTTTACGGACGGACATGCAAGGGTGCCGCACGACTTAGGCAAAACCAGCTAAGTCTATGACACGTAGGTGATTGGCTTTAGGTCAAGTGGGAGATTGCTAGTTATAGGTACCCTACAAACCAATCACGTGTGACCACACATTCTTTTTGCTTATTATTATTATGATATTTTTCTTACTTTATATTGTTTGTTGTATGTATATATTCTAATGTCCATGGATCTGTGCAATGGAAATTGGATCATGATGAGATCATGATAATGAGATCGATTTGTCTTTAAACATAGACCCTAAATAATCTCGGTCATAGGTTACTCGAGAGAGACATCAAGATAACCAAATAGACTAGTGTACTATATACCCATCCATATGATGGAGGCAGCTGGTCTCATAGCTGATTGTGTGGGGACACTACGGATATAGTGCATGTGCTCATTGGAGAATGAGTTCACTAATTGATCCGCTCATAGAATGTTGGATAATTAATGATCTCTCATTGTTAGACAATGATTTCATCGTCCCAATAGTGTATCTAGTCTTTATACTTGAGATACCAAGGAAGTCATATATAAGTACTCAACTCTTCGATACCAAACTTATCAGTTTGGAAGTTTTAGATCTAACACAACCGGTCATCGAGCGTGGCTGCCAACCTTACAAGGGCTATTGAGTGTCGATAGAGGATTATTTGCTCTCAATATTATGAGAGGAATATCTTATATGTTCTTGCTTAGACAAATCCTTGGCTAAGGTCATTCAGATTGAGAGAGAAAGAGTTTTGTAAGAGAATGTGATTAGAACAAGACTCGAGTAGAAACCGTATGAGCCTAATAACACCATACCCAGTATATGGTCTCTAAGATATTAGATGGATAATAGAATATAGATACATGGCAACTAAGGACAGACAAGTATAATAAATTGGATTCCTTGTATCATTTGGGGACTACGACATAGTGGCATAGTATGTCCGTAGTCAATGAGTCGAGTGAATTATTATAAAAATAATAATTCACTAAGGTAGAAGGAGTTCTAATATATATGATTCATAGTCAGCTCGATATTAGGCCTAGAGGGAAACACACATATGGTAGGTGTTGTAATAAGTAGAGATTCGAATATGAGATATCCGCTATAGCCCTTATCTTATTAGATATCCAATAAGCTCCTAAATTATTCGATCATATAGATGAGATCTAATAAGAGTCAATAAGAGATTATTAGATAGAGATCTACTACTCTAAGAGACTTGGGTAGTTATATGGAGATCTAGTATCCATTATGGTAGGATCAATTAGGGTTAAGTTAATGGGAGGGCCTCTATAAATAGGGGAGAACCAAAGGGCTATAAGTTAGGCTTTCTTGGCTGCCACCTCCTAATCTCCTCTCCACTTCTCCTCCTCAGCCAACAAGTATAGAGATTTGGGCAGCGATTTAAGGAGCATCTTTGTAGCCCCTATCGTATGGATCACCACTAGAGAAGAGGACACTTGACCTTCTTTATCCTCTCCCACATATCTATAAGATTTCAAGAAAATATGATCTCCCTAGGTAACACAACTATCTCACACATAGTCTTCAGTTTCATAGATTTTTGCATACCAATCTTCTTATGACAATGAACACTTTTTGAGAAATCTGATATTTTTGTTTTATGTTCTTCCGTTGCGCATGTGATGTCGCCCCTAGATTTTCCTACAACAAGGATAGTTAATTTTCGTCCTTTAGAAAAAAGATCAGTAGTGAAAGTCGATGACCTCGAGAGAAAAGGAATTGAGAGTGGACGTAGATCGGGATAACCGAACCACTATAAATCGATTTATATTTCTTCTCTTGCCTTTTTGCTATTGATTTACTTACTAGCAATTCTTACTCACACTTTTTAATTATATTTCTAATATGCATTTATCAATAGAACTTTTAAAATTGAAGAAAATGTACTATAGCACTAATTACCCCTCTCAACCCCCCCTCTCCCCCCCCCCCCCCTTATAATTTTATCTTTCTTTCTAGCGAGAAAGACGTCTCTTTACTATGGGTGTGATTACTTTTATAAATGATTAAATATTCATCTCTTTTCCCCCCTTATAATTTTATCTTTCTTTCCAGCGAGAAAGACGTCTCTTTACTATGGGTGTGATTACTTTTATAAATGATTAAATATTCATCTCTTTTTTAAAAATAAATATTTATAATTATAAGTAATTAAATTCATACTATCATCTTCATTTCTCTCCCTATAGCCAAAGCCCGCTTGTACCTATTTATATTCAATATAAATATTTTTTATATGACTATTCAAATCTCATCTTATAGTCATTATATCATCTAAGCTTTTTTAAAGTTTTTTTGGTTTGATCATCCAATTCGACTTAGGCATAAACACTAATAACACTAATAATTCATGCACATACTTAAATTTTTTAGTATATCAAAATTTTATATTTACTACTATCAATTTTTCTATAGATTTTCTTTCTACCCACTACCTTGTAAATACAATCTTTACTTTTCTTTTGATCATAGTATCTATCAATTTTGATTCGAAAGTATTCTTATATTTGAAGTTGCTAATCTATCTCTATGTTGTGATCAACTTTTTTACTCTCATTGGTCCAAAATAATAAGATAACCCTTGTCTACTTAGCATCACATCTCGATATCGATGTGATGGATTACTTCCAAACAATCTCTTAGTCCATATTTTGTAATTCGAAAAATTTAGATAGTGAAAATAACTTATGTCACTTTTAGGTGACTGACCTAACTTTATATTAAAATTCATTAAGATTCATGTTCATTGGTGACATATTGTAATTCTCCATTTTTTTCGAGATCTTGCCTCCACCCTATACTATCACCTTTGCCCTATACCATCGCTCTCGACATCTTGCCTCTGCCATCATAAACCTTGTTGATCGTCATTGGACTTACCCTTGCGCATTTTCCATATCGATTCCCTTTTGCGCTTATCTTATTGTCGTTGCTACTTGGCTTCAGTTGTTTCAACACGAATCTTTGTTGCCACACCAAGAAGAGATTTTAGACCAAGCTGGAGGTACGCATGCAGTGATCTCTCTCTTCCCCCTAATAAAGAATCGAGCGTTTTATCTCAACTCCTTTGTTTCTTTGGCTTGAAACGAATTCTAATTCTATAAACTAAAAGTATTATCCTTTAATTTGGATGCTAAAGAATAAAATAGAAACACAAAAAGATGGATGTTATTGGTTGTTTTATCTTCTGTTTTCAATGGAAATATTGCTTTGTTCTTGATGAGTTTATTATTACCTGGAGAGATTCACGTCACCACCGATTATAATGTCGATTTGGATTTTGCTGGATCATTTAATCGATAGTTTATGAGACGAGCAAACCATTAATTTTTCTTCTTCTTTCCACAAATTTCTGTGCTGGCGGCGGCTGCTTCGCTCGATCGATGTATAATTGCGCGTACCGCACTACGGCTTCTTGTTGACTTTTCAGCTTGTAAGACCATACGCGTTCGATAGCTTGATGGTCTCGGGGTCAACTACGGTCAAACACGTTGGTTTGACCTCAGGAAGTCTTCTTCCAGCTACTGAATCTTAGTGTTTTACACAGGAAATCTTTCCCAGACAAGATACGGATGATCTTAATTACTTCTCGGATCAATCTTGGTCTCCACGAGTAAGACAAAGGACTACTTCCACTTCCAGTACGCTTGCCATGCGTAGCTTTTAGTTTGACTGTCTTCTCAATCAATCAGTACACAGTTTGAGGCGATTCTTTGATCTCATTACTTCACATGTTATGGACGCAGTTGAGGCACTGCGAGTGATTGGTTCCGAGTTGAGGAAGAAATTGGACTTCTCAGTGGATCCCTGCAGCGGAGACAGAGGATGGATTGTTGCAGGAAGAAGCGACGTGCCAGTGTTCGCTGACAACGTCACGTGCGATTGTGACTCCGCCGCCTGCCATGTCAAGAGCATGTAAGCGTCGTTTAATGGCGATCCAATTCATGGCCATTCCCGAGTCTTTCTCCATGCATGTGCTCGTTCTTTTCATCACAGCTTGCTCAGGAGCCAGAGTTCTCCAAGCCTCCCTTCTTGTCAGATCTGTAAAGGCTTGGAATGATTTCATGTGAGTGGAAGCAGTATGAGATGTTTACACACGTATGCCTTCGGGTTCCTTTTCTAAATTTCTCATTTCAATTTAACATATTTTAGATTAAATCATTAGAGTTATTGATCTAACAATCTAGGCATATTTTTTTATCTGATTAAAACTACATGGGGTGCTAACCCGAAAATAAAAAAAATAGTAGTATATATTTATTCATGTTAATTCTTGTGTAAGTGTTTGATTATTTGTTAAGTAACTTAAATTAATTATCAGATTAGTATCATGAAACAAATATTTTATAAGTGTTATTCTCATTATTGTTATAGTTGTTCAATGATTATTTTGTCATTTAAAAATTGATCTCATTACTCTTGTAGTTTAATTATTATCTTATCATTTTTTTAATTTATAAAAAAATGTTATAGTGGTTGCATGATTATTTCATCATTTATTAAGCTTTAAAAGTCTCAGTTATATTTTTAGTTTATATTTTTGGATTTATATTAAAAGAGAAAATAACTTTGACAGTATTCCTTTTTATTCTATACACATCAATTCTATTTATAAAAGAAACTATATTGTTTCCTTTTTAAAAAAATCTCTTCACTAAAAATTTTAGATTTTAAAAAAGACTGATTCTGTTGAATTTAAAAAGAACTTTGATTCTATTAAAAAAATAAAAAAGGGAAGTCTTTGATTATGTTGAATCAATTAAGTGTTCTGTTGGTTAAATCCAAAATATGTTTATTGTAAGAATTGAACCCCTAACCAGTTGATAACATATAAGTTAAATATTATCATCTAATTTACGAACTGTTTTTAATTGATTTTGAAACTGTGATATTTAAAACATTACAGCTTCTGTCAATTACTCCAAGTTTTCTTTTTATACTTATTGACAGATCCAAATCAAATATTAAAATTAGGACTAACAGTAAATTATTTTTCCGTTCAGAACTATTAATTTGAATTAATATATATTTTAATTTATTTCACTCATATTTTGTTAATATTTTGCATCTCAATTGCTTGTAAAATTTTATTAAATTGATTTCATATAATTCAATTAATAAAATTTATTAATTGTGATATATCTATATTTATATTTTTTGTTATGTTAGATTATTACAATAATTCTTTTGACATCAGTTTTTCCCTAAACAAACATCATAACACATATTTTAAAAGGATAAAATAAAAAATATACTCAACTTACTATTCTACTTCATTAAATAATGATTTATAATCATAAAAAAAATTAATTTAATTTTATATATTATGATTCAATATCCCTCAAACCTAAGAAATTTAATGGGACTAGTGGTTTGAACATTGATCTATATCTATATTGTATGAAAATTATCCCCTTTCTGAATCCTTCTAAATTCTGAAAAATCTTCCGAAAAAATTGAATGTCTCTATAGGTTTAAAATCCATAGTTATCTTTTAGATGATCTTTATGAGACCTATAAAAAAATATATATAAAACTTCTAAAAAATCCAACAAGACACATCTTAGAGATTCTGAAGGTATCTATCAATTTACTACTTGCAGTTTACTTCTAAAGAAATCTACTTGCAATTTACTATCGATTCTGAGGTTGTGCATCAAATGCTTCAACATCGTGATCTGCTTGCAGTTTCCTTTCTTCTTTGTCGATGACACAGGGCCCTGAGGAACTTGTCCATGAACTTCCAGAGTACATTGGAGAGATGAGAAACATGATAAGCTTGTGGGTGTATCAGAAGGCTGTCTCAAAAAGCTTTAGTTTCTTTTGATCGAAAGCTTCTTCCCAAAGCATGTATGATGACCTCCTTTCTGCATCAAATTTGCGTCACAGGGATTTAAGCTTCAACAGCCTGTCAGGTCCAATTCCAAGGAGCTACGAAGGACCGAGCAGTTGTCTAACTAGCATGTAAACAAATGTTCACAGTGGTATCTTCTCATGCCATGTCCAATCTCACTATCTTTCGCTTCTCCTGTGTAGGTATCTTACAAATAACAAGCTGAACGGGAGGATACCCGGTTGGATCTTGAACAGTGATCAGAATCTGTCCGCAATGTCCGATTTGAAGTTGTTATCATGCATTTCTAAGGGCTATAATCATGTCATGAACTCACTATCTGCAGTGATGTTTTCTTACATCTCGTTTTTGGGAACCCCTGCGCCAGGTGTTTGTCAAGGAAATATGCAAGTCCTCCATGATATGAAATCCCTTCCGAGCTAAATTGATTTGCTGAACTTTTCTACCTTGATCGAAGATGGATTTTCTTGCTAGCAGTAATCTAGTGTCGAGCTATTCATCCATGAATTCGGATACGTAAGCTTTCGATGCCTTTCCTTCAGCATTCACTGTACCGTAGTGATCTGACTGGTTTCCATTTTTACAGGATAAAGTCATGCTTAAGAAGAATCCTACCGTAGTGTTCTGGAGAAACATTTCTTCAGCATTTCTTCCTCGTGAGTATTCATGATTGAGTACATTTGGGTTTTGAATCTATCACAGATTTCATTCTGCTCGTGAACTGTGGTGGTGGCAAGATGATCATGGATGGCAATGAGTATGAAGATGATAGATACATTAAGATCGGGTGTAAGCATAAAATCTATGATATCAAAAAAAATTTATGTCCGTACCTTTCGATGTCGTCTAAAAAGATCTTTGTGTGATTTACAAAGGCACTATCCCTAGATCCAAAACCACTATCAATATGCAATTGCAATGAGAACTAGATTCTCTTTCTCCTTTCTTTTTATTCCCAGGACCACTTTGATTGATGATTTATGGAAGTAGGTTAAGAGAAAAACTGTAATATCTTAACTGTATCCTATATGAAATGCATTATTTAGCCCCTAGAGGTCTTAACTACCTTGATCGAAGATGGATTTTCTTGCTAGCAGTAATCTAGTGTCGAGCTATTCATCCATGAATTCGGATACCTAAGCTTTCGATGCCTTTCCTTCAGCATTCACTGTACCGTAGTGATCTGGCTGGTTTCCATTTTTACAGGATAAAGTCATGCTTAAGAAGAATCCTACCATGTTCTGGAGAAACATTTCTCTCTGGTGAGTAATGATAACCTGCTGAAGCATTTCTTCCTTATGAGTATTCATGATTGAGTACATTTGGGTTTTGAATCTATCACAGATTTCATTCTGCTCGTGAACTATGGTGGTGGCAAGGTGATCATGGATGGCAATGAGTATGAAGATGATAGATACATTAGGATAGGTTGTAAGTATAAAATGTATGATATCGAAAAAAATTTTATGTCAGAATTGAAATTAAATAATATTATATCAGATTTATAATATGTATCTTTCAATGTCATCTGAAAAGATCTATGTGTGATCTACAAAGGCACCATCCCTAGATCCAACACCACTATCATACAATTACAATGATAACTAGATTCTCTTTCTCTCCTCTTTCTATTCTTAGGATCACTTTGATTGATGATTCATGGAGGTAGGTTAAGAGAGAAACTGTAATATCTCAATTGTGTACTCTATGAGATGTGTCATTTAGCCCCTAGAAATCCTATCTATTTATAGGCAAGAGAAAAGAGTCTATAATAAGTTATTATGAGAGTTCCTCCCATCAAGGGTGTCGCCTAAGGAATCCTACTATAATATGGACTTCTTTTCTATTAGTCAATATTTGTCATTAAAATTCAATTAGTTATATTATATATCTTATATAATTATAAAGGGTCACATAATCTAACATTCTCCCACTTGGCATATTAATTAATAAGATATAAAAGATATTCAAAATTAAAATAAATAAAATAATTTTTTAAAAAAATAATTTTACCTAATTGGATTCTAAAATTTTTTTGAAAAGTATTTTATATATGGCTATATATTTTAAAAATAACTCAATAAGTCTAATAAATATAATAATACTACATTAAGTCTAGCTATTAATATGAGTCATAGTGGTTGTATATTATCAATGTCATACTCCCTTCTATCTATCACAATATTATTAGTCTTTTCTAATATAGTCTATAATGACCCATATAATTTGTTTTGTTAAGACAGTTCTATTCTTACATTCAACTATAATATGCATAAACATAAATATAAACATGATAGCAGAAACAAATAACTTTAATTAAGTAAGAAAAATGTCAATAATAATATCCACCTAAACATGCATCACAATATATTTTATGGCTTGCTCACAAGCCCCATTCTAAAAACATATTCTTTAAATATTTTACACTATAAAACTTTATTAAATTGATCAGCAATCATCATAGTAGTGCTTAGATTCTCAATTGACACTTGTGTTAGGAACGAGTCGGCACTAAGAGGGGGGGGGGTGAATTAGTGCAACGGTAAAAAATCGTCAGTTCAAAAATCTTCTTACATTAAAACCCATTTTGTAAAGATGCTTAACTTTGAAATGTTTGCAAGATTGTCATGAGCAAATAAAGTAAGTAAATCAGTTTACAATATGAGAATTAAAAGAAGAACAAAAATGTAAACTGCTGTATAGTAGTTTGGTCGTCACAACCTACATCTACTCCATCGATTCCCCTTCCATCGAGGCCACCAGCATCCACTAACGATCTTCTTTTAATGGGCGAAGATCAACTACCCTTTTACAACCCTCTTCTCCTTTTCATAGGTTTAGGAGACAATCTTTACACCCCTTTACTCCTCTCTAAAACTATACTAACACTTAGAGCTTTGAGAGGAGTTCTCACAAGATTACAATAGAGTTTTTCTACTTTTTTTACTCAATTCTTGTGTATGTTAACCAGAGATAAGAAGGGTATTTATAGGCCTCAAGTTGATTCAAACTTAGAGCCTAAAAATGTCTCATCCTGGGTTTTCCGGGTCTTGACGGTACCACCGCCTGTGCTGGGCGGTACCACCACCTACAGCACTAACAGTGGGCGGTACCACCACCGATAGTACTGACACTGGACGGTACCATGGCCTAGTCTGATGGTACCATCGCCTAGGAGACTGTGTTTGGGTGGTACCATTGCCTAGCCTGGTGGTACCACCACCTAGGAGACTATGTCTAGGTGGTAACACTGCCTAAACTGATGGTACCATCACTTGATAATCACGGAGACTGAGTCTGGGCAGTACCACCACCTGACATAGTCTCGGAGACTATGTCACGATGATGCCACTTGTTGGGTCATTGTTTGGGTCTTTCATTGGGCCCAACACAGTCCATACATGGGCCTAACTAGCCCTTAATTGGGTTAGCCCAATTCCAATCTCAATTATGTACTAACTATGAATTATAAGGCATACACTAAGCAAATCCGATCCAGTTAGTTTTGGTTTCTTCCGACGAGCTTCTAGCGATCTTCCAGTGAACTTCCGATAATTTCTTAGCAATGTTCTAACGGACTCCCAACAAGCTCCTGTACTTCACAACGATCTTCTTGGTAAGTTCCGACAAGCTTCTTCGGCAAGCTCTTGGACTTCTCGGTCAATTTCGATAGAACTTCCGACGAACATCCGTACTTCCGACGAACTCTCGAACTCCCAACAAAATCTCGTTCTTGACTTTAGGACTTCATTTTACTTTATGCCTTGATCACTATCATAGTTAATCCTGCACAAATAAAACCTATTTCAATCTAGATAATTATTACAAAGCTTGAATCATGTTGTCCGGCATGTCATTGGTTCTTCGACGTTTCATCCGATTCTTCGACGCATCATCCTCTCTTGAGGCCTATTGCCTAATCAGTCAGTTGACCTCCGTAACTCCGATTTTCTTGACACAATTTCTACTCTTCTTGGCCTGATGCCCGAACTCATGTCCCAAAGCCTTCTACTGATACGTCGATCGATTCTTTGGCACGACGTCCAATCTTCTGACATGTTTTTCTCTGGCCCAACATGATTCTTCCTGCTTTAATCGTCTCTTCCTGATCGAAGCTTCTAGCGTCACTCAAAATACAGATCAAATCATAAACACTATCAATTGATTTTATCATCAAAATCTAAGATTAACGACTTACTATTTCTGAACTCTTTCTCTAACCACCAAGTACTTTATCTTGTTGTGCTTGGAACCACTAGAGTACTTGTCATTCTTGGAGAAAAAAACTACTATGATATTATCACAAAATATCTCCAATGACCTAGCAATTGAATCAACCATACCAAGTTTTGGGATGATATTTTACGGTCATAAAGCTTGATTTGTGGCTTCAAAGCATGCCATAAATTCAGCTTCTATTGTTGATGATGTAATAAGCAATTGCTTTGCACTTTTTCAAGAAATTGCCCCAACAGCTAATATGAATATAAATCTTAAAGTAGACTTCCTACTATCGAGGTAATTTGCAAAATTAACATCTGAATATCCCATCACTTCAAGCTGATCTGATCTCCTATATGTGAGTATATAATCTTTCATTTCCTACAGATATCTCATTATTTTCTTTGTAGCTTTCTAATGTTCCATTCTTGGGTTATTCTAGTATCTACCTAGCATTGTATTTGCAAAATTGATATATGGTCTTGTACAGGTTGAACATATAATAGATTTCTAACTACGCACTCATAAAGAATATTCTTCATTTGATTCTTTTCTAAGTCATTTTTCGAGTACAATTTTGGCTGAATTTTTTACCTTTGGTAATAGGTATATCATTGGCTGAGCAAAGCTGCATATTAAACCTCTCTAAAATATAATTAATATATTTTTTCTTAGATAGTTCTAATAATCCTTGAGATCTATCCCTGAATATCTCAATGTCAATAACATAGGTTGCCTCATTCATCTCAACTATCTTAAAGTTCTTGCTGAGAAATATTTTGGTTTCGTGCAATAAAGCAAGATCACTACTAGCAAATAAAATATTATCCATATATAAGATCAATATAATAAACTTGCTCCCACTTACCTTCAGATATATGTACTGATCAATAGTATTTTCCTTAAATCCGAAGAAAGCTTGTTTAAGGCCATAAATAGATTTCTTAAGTTATAATCCTAACTTTCTTTTTCCTTTTCTATAAATCCTTTAGGTTGTTCTATATATATTTTCTCATCTAGAAATACTATTTTCACATCCATTTGGTATAACTCAAGATCATAATAAGCTACTAATGCCATAACGAGTCTTAACAAGTCCTCTCTAAAAATTGAAGAAAACGACTCATTATAGTTGATGCCTTCTTTATGAGAAAAATCTTTGGCCATAAGTTTGGCTTTATATCATTCGATATTGTTCATTGAGTCACATTTTGTCTTAAAGATCAATTTACAACTGACTCTTTTATAATTATTAGGCAATTTAACGAGTTCCCAAACATCATTTTGGTCCATTGATTTTAACTCTTCTTTCATTGCATCATACTATTTTTTAAAATTGTTACTTTCTATAGCTTATAAAAATGATAAGATGTCTCTTTTTATTCCTATATCATAATCTTATTATTGTAGATATACTATATAATTATCAGAAATGATATTTTTCTTTTTCCTTTCCGATCTTCTCAAAGATGCCAATTGTAATAGTTCTACAAGATCATTAGCGACAATATCAACATCATGTGAGAGTTCATCGATGTTATTTTGTTGTTCACTCTTGTTAATTCTCTTATTGATTTGAGGAACAACAATTTCTTGAATATGAGATTATACGGGAGAATTAACTTGAATCTCCTCACTATCAAAATTGATCCTTCGAGATTTTTTACTTTCATTGATTTCATCATTTTCTAAGAATCTTGCATTACTAGATTCTACTATCCTCATACTATGATTAGGATAATAAAATCTATATCCTTTGGATTTTTTTGGATAACTAATAAAATGTCCAAAAATAGTTCTTGGATCAAATTTCTTTTCATGTGGATTGAATACTCTTATCTCTGTAGGACACTCCTAAATATATAAATGTCTCAGACTGGGGTTCCTACCAGTCCATAGCTCAAATAGAGTTGATGGAACCGACTTACTAGGAATCCTATTCAAGATATATATAGTTGTCCTTAGAGCTTCACCCTACATTGACTCAGGTATAAAGAAATAACTCATCATGCTCCTAACCAGATCTATAAGAGTATGATTTCGCCTTTCAGTAATACCATTCTACTATGGCAAACCTAGTAATGCATACTGAGCATAAATACCCCGTTGTTCTCAAAATATAGCAAAAGGACCAACATTATGACCTGATTCATCATATCTGCCATAAAATTCACCACTCTTGTCAGATTTGAAAATTTTATATACACTTCAAGAGTGAACGACCTAAGACTTTTCATATATAGATAAACATAGTAATATCTAGACAGATCATCTATAAATGCGATGAAATATATTTCTCCACTAAAATAGGAAATATGGAGTAGTTTGTAAATATCAATATGAATAATCTTAAGAAGTTCTTTACTTCTTATGATATTTTTCTTTGTATGTTTAATTTGCTTTCCATTAATGCAATCTATAAAAACATCAAAATCAATGAAGTCTAAATGTTTCAAAATATTATCTTTCACTAATCTTTTAATTCTTTTCTTAGAGGTATGCTTCAATCGTCTATGCAACAATATAGAAGATCTTTTATTATTAAAACTAAGTTTCAATCCACCACTTGATTGTAGGGTCAATAGTATCTTTGCAAACTCAAGATTCAAATTAATTTTATATAAACCATTACATAGAATTTTAGAATCAACTTTTATTGAATCATAAAATATATTGAGTTTACCATTATAAAAGAAAGATAATATCCTAACTCATCAATTCTAGATGGATAAACTAAATTTCTAGAAATAGTAAAAACATAACATGTATCAACAAGATCCATCAGATGACATGTCTCTAGATATAGATGATAAGTCCCCATTGACATTACTTCCGCTTTGAGACGATTTCCCATAATGATGAATCTTTCTTTTTTTTTTAAATTTTTAGATTTAAATAATTTCTTATATATTATTGATAACATGAGTTGAAGTACCAAAATCAATCCACCAAGTATCAGACGGAACTTCTATAATATTTTATTCAAAATATACAAAGGTCAAGTTTATACATTTCTTTTTGAACCAAGTTTTATGTTTAATGTAGTCCTTCTTCACATATCCTTTTTTGTCACAAAAGAAACACTCTACTATAGAATCTTTCTTTTCATTAGTTTGTTTAATATTTCCAGACTCGACAAATTTCTTTAATGGATTATGTTTTTTTTTTTTTTCTGTTACCAACTCTCTGAGTAGTAGTCATGACATTATATGAACTTTCCTATCTTAATCTCAATTCTTCTTGAACACAAATATTAGTTAACTTATTTAAGTTCCACTTATTATTATTTATATTATAGTAATTCTTGAATGAGCCAAACTAAGAAGAAAGAGAATTAAGAATAAATTATACAAGGAAAGACTCATCAACATTCATGACTAATACTTTAAGTTTTGCAACTTTATCAGCCATATTGAGGATGTATCCTAAATTCCTTTAGTACCATCATACTGAATCGTAGTTAGTTCTTTCATTAGTATGTCAGCCAATGACTTATTAGTAGATTTAAATATGTCTTCAATAACCTTTAAATATTCCCTTGCATTAGTTGTAATCGATAATGAAGTCTTTATATTATTTGCAATCATTATTCTTATGAACATTAAACTAAGCCTATTAGATCTTTCCCAAGCTTTCATTTCATTAACTTATTCCATAGTACTTTCATCAGTCAAGTTTGATAGCTTTTCAATGAGCAATGCTAAGTCAAGATCTAATATACCTAACGTGAATTGCACATACTCTAACTATTCTGACTAATTTAATCCAGAGAGTATAGGGATACTAGAAGTATGAGAATGTATGGAGGAAAGTATCATTGTAAAATATAAAATAATATTAATACTTTGAGTTTTCAAAATTTGATGAACTATTGATATTATCCATATTTCACCTTTGGGTGAAATATTGATATAACTAGTGTTCACTCAAGATCATATATGGAGGACTGACACCATTTTTGTGGAATAGTATTGTTACTTTTGGGTATACAACCCTAAGCTGCAAGAATATCAAAAACAGTATCACTCTACCCCATCACATAATTATTTAAAGTAGATTTTCCTTTGGGATTATTTACATCTCATAATTATGTGTGTCATTGTGAGTATTATTTTCTTAATGTCATTTAGGACTAGTTCTTTATAAGTTATTAATCTAGGTCACTTTGGTGGCTACAAAACCAATACAATAATATAAAATATAATTTAAAATGTCCTATAAATGAGAAAACTTTAAATGTAATTCATATCCCAAAAATCTATCGTCGTGTGACACTTTGGTAGTTATAAGTCAGATAAAACTTAGGGAGATGAGTTACAAATAATATTCATCAAATTTCTTCAATTTAATTTATGCTAAATAATTCAATAATAGAATTACTGAGCATTAATCAGTAAAAAAAACTTATATGATAATCATGATAACATATAAATTATGTCTTCATGTGAAAGATAAATATTATTTCATAATTTCAAATACTTTCGTCTTAAAGATAAATATTATTATATAATTCCAAATATATACATGCCAATAACTAAAAAAATATCCAACAATAATAATTAGATTTTATTTACCATATGTAAAATGTAATTAATAAATCATATGAGAAAACTATAAAAGAAAATTAAATTTTATAATTTTTTTTATAAAATTAAATTTAATCAAATAATCAAAATATAATCATGATCAAATTCAATCATAATTAAAATAAATCATATTTATCAATTTTATAATTAAGGATATAAATTAGAAATTCTTAATTTCATAACGATAAAACTATAATTTTATTGACAGGATATCAGATGTAATTATGACATTTCTAAAGGATAGAACTGTTAAAATATTAAAAGGCATTAATAAAGAACAAAAGGGCAAAGTCATAATTTGACCAAAAAAAAATATTTGTTTAAAAACTATAATTTGCTTTAAAACCTTAATTTGTTGCCTTGCGTCGTTGTTGTTGCCTACACAATCGTTGGCTGTGGGAGGTTGCCGACTATGCGACCCCCTTGCAACACCAACCCGGCACATGATCGTCGCTTGGGCGCGGCCTATGCCTGCGCACTACCACCGCTTGGACGCGGTTTCTGCTCATAGTGTATGGCTCACCGCCTGGTGTTGGCAATCATCGTAGAAGACCACACGTAGCAGTGCTGGTGTTATGGCTTCCATCGGCAGCAGTGTTATTACCATCTTCGTGCGCCATGCAGGTAGCGCAATCATCGCTATCTTGCGATCGTGGAAGACGATGATACAAAGAAGCTCACTGGATAGATAGAAAGATCGACATGGATCATTCAAATATTATAAATTAGAAAATAATAGATCTATGATATCTGATTTCAAGAATCTAGGCTCTAATACCAATTGTAAGCATAAAATATGATATGTACTTTTCGATGTCATTTAAAAAAAATCTTGGTATGATCTACAAAGACACTAGCCCTAGATCCAAAACTACTATCAATTTGTAAGGAGAATTAGACTCTCTTTCTCATCCTATCTTTTATAGATTGATGATTCAGGAAGATTGAGAGAAAAATTGTAATCTCTCAACGGCATCATTTAGCTCCTAGATGTCTTGTCTATTTATAGACAAGAACAAAAAGTCTATGATAAATTATTAGAAGAGTTCTTCCTATCAATGATATCCCCCAAGAAATCATATTATAAAAGACGACGTAATCACATGATGCATAAGAATTTCCCATTTCTGAGAGCAAGAAATGGGCTTATAGCTCCACAGGAGATTTCGTCGATACCACAACAGCACTGAACATAACCAAGCCAGAATTTTACATGACCGCAAGGCTTAATCCCTCCTTACCCAAATACTATGGACTTTTGTTTGTACACGGTCAATCTGCATTTTGCCGAGATAGCGTTCACAGATGATGAAACATGTAGCAGCCTTCTTCTGCAAGACTTCAACATCGCTAAGGAAGCTAATGGAACTGGTAAGGAAATCATCGAGTCCTTCACTGTCATGGTAGATGGCACCTTGGAGACTCATTTTTGTTGGGCTGGGAAGGGCACAAACCCCGTTCCGTTCTGGGGTGTGTATGCTCCTCTTGCATCAGCCATTTCGGTGACACCAAGCAAGCTTGTGGAAGCCTGTTCTTCAATTTTATCGTGTGTTGTTTGTGTTGGAAATGGAGGAGCAAGGAAGAAACAGAATACTACGATACGAGTAAAAAGAATCCTTTTGACTCAAGAAAACTGATGTAGTATTAAAAACAGGAGGAACACTTACAAGATACCAGATACCAAATGCACAGACTCTTTATCTTCCTCTCCTCAATCTCAATGTCTTGCTAGATGAACTAAGGTCCTATTTATAGGACCTAATGACAACTACCCTATAACTACTAGATCATAAGGTAGTTATTGAAACTACTAGATCATGATCAAGTGGTTTATTGAAATCATCATGTAACCACTAGATCATGATAATAATCTAGATAGATAACTAGAATCAAATCTCAACACTCCCCCTTGATTCATAGTTGCATACACCAATTTACGACATAAAATAAATATGCTTTCGAAATAAAAGTGATTTGGTGAAGATATCCATAACTTGTTCATCCGTTCCACAATACTTCATTGTGATAGCTCCACTTGCCTGAAGTACTCTTTCGATCGTCTAAATCTCCTACACAATCACTATCAGTGAAACCAAATAATTTACATTTAAATTTTGTTTTGAACATCCATTTTAACCCAGTCGCTTTCTTTTCTTTCGGTAGATCCATTAGCTCCCAAGTTTCATTCTTCTCAGTTGACTTGATTTCCTCCTTCATTGCTTTTCTCCATTCCTCTTTTTTAACTGCATCCTCAAAAGTTGTCGGATCTGAAATAAACAAAGCAAATGTTGATCTGAAATTTCTTGGAGGGGTTTCATCTGAGGAATCCAAATTTGAATTGTTATTGGGTGAGGTTGACGATGAATTTGTTGGAGCAGGATCTGTCACTTGATTCTGCGGAGTGTCTAGTTCTGCTGGAATCTGCATTTGTGTTTCACCTTTATTGGTCTCCCAATTCCAACTTGCCCTTTCATCAAACATAACATTTCTGTTAATAATAACTTTGCCACTAACAGGGTTATATAATCGATATGCTTTAGATTGTAAAGAATAACCAATTAAAATGCATTTCTCTGATTTTTCATCAAGCTTGTGATGATTTTGTGAATTCACCAAAGCATAAGCAATACAACCAAAAATTCTTAGATGTCTAACACTTGGTTTCATACCATACCAAGCCTCAAAAGGAGTTCGATTCATAACAGCCTTTGTTGGTGAAATATTCAACAAATAAACTGCTGTTGCAACTGCTTCTGCCCAAAACTGATTTGGAAGATGTTTTCCTTTAAGCAAACTTCTTGCCATTTCAACGACAGTCTGACTCTTTCGCTTAGCTACACCATTTTGCTCCGGTGTATATGGTGCTGTCAATTCTCTGTGGATACCATTTTCTTCACAAAAAGAACTAAACTCATTAGATAAAAATTCACTACCTCTATCTGTCCGAAGTGTCTTTATATATCTACCACTTTGTCTTTCTACAAATGCCTTGAACTTTCGAAAATTATCAAATGTTTCAGATTTCAATTTCAAAAAATATACCCAACTCATGCGACTATAATCATCCGTAAACAATAAAAAATATTGACTTCCACCAAATGATTTTGTATTCATAGGTCCACATAAGTCAGCATGAATTAATTCAAGACAATTAGATGCTCTCCATGCTTTTCCAATAGGAAATGGTTTTCTACTTTGTTTGCCATATATACATCCTTCACATACATCAAGCGTATTAATCTTAGGCAATCCAAAAACCATTCCTTTTTTACTTAACAACCTTAAACCTTTAATGTTAAGATGTTCATATCTTAAATGCCATAAACTAGACTCATTCTTTTGAGTTGTGATAAGCGCATGTCTTTCAATATTTGACACATCAAGTGGAAACATCTTGTTTTGTGTCATGCAAACATTTACTATAATCAAACCAGATTTCTTATCTCTAATAGTGCATGAACCATCATCAAATATTACTTGATATCCATCATTTACTAATTGTCCAACACTCAACAAATTATGTGATAAAGTAGGAACAAAGAAAACATTATCAAGGTATTTTACCTTCCCTTGATTTGTCTTCACCTCAATTGTTCCTTTCCCTTCCACTTGGATTTGCTTGTTATCTCCAAGTCTAACATTCAACTTGTGAGTCTTATCAATATTTCTAAATATTGATTTTATGCCTGACATATGATTAGAACATCCACTATCCAAAAACCAAATATCATTTGAGATGATATGAATTTGTGAATGAGTCATAAACAACTTACTATTTTCTTCAGTTTTCTCCACATAGCTTGCTTGTTTTTCTCTTTTCCAGCAATCTGTCTTCACTTTTTACAATAGTGACATTGAATTCCACTTTTGTAATTTTTTTGATCATAATTTGATTGCCCTTATTCATCAAAGTGTCCTCTTCCTCTTCCATTTCCTCTACCACGAAATCCTCCTCTGCCACGTCCTCTTCCTGTTGATTTTTTTGTCTTCTTCTGAAGTAGAAGACTCTCCCTTAACCTGAAATGCTTTTTCTTCACTTTTTTCAAGTGACCTGTTCAACCTTACTTCATGTGCTTGCAAGGAACCCATTAGTTCATCAAATGAATAAGTAGATAAATCTTTTGATTCCTCAATTGCGGTAACAACATGATCAAATTTCGGAGTTAAACTTCTCAAAACCTTTGCAACAATTATATGATCAGGAAGATGTTCACCATAAGATTTCATTTGACTAACAATTTCAGTCACTCGAGAAAAAAAATCTTGTACCGATTCATTGCTTTTCATGAACAAAATTTCAAACTCACGACGGAAGGTTTGAAGTTTAACCGTAATCACCCTTGATGAGCCTTGAAATTCATTTTGAAGTATCAACCAAGCTTGCTTTGAGGTTGTCGCTGCTGCAATTCTTGAGAAGATCGTCCCATGTACAGCTTGTTGAATGAAGAACAATGCCTTTGAGTCCTTCTTTCTATTCTCCCTCAGCCTGATTTCATCATCTGGATCTGCATATCCATTCTCTATTAAGTCCCAAAGATCTTGAGACTTGAATAGAGTCTTCATCTTGATACTCCAAAATTCATAACTTTTGCCCGAGAAGATGGGGATAAGGGGTTGAGACACGGAATTGCCGTTAAAAGCCATAATGCCCAGTTCAGATTGAAACTAGGCTCTGATACCACAAATGTTGGAGATGGAGGAGCAAGGAAGAAACAGAATACTACGATACGAGTAAAAAGAATCCTTTTGACTCAAGAAAACTGATGTAGTATTAAAAACAGGAGGAACACTTACAAGATACCAGATACCAAATGCACACAGACTCTTTATCTTCCTCTCCTCAATCTCAATGTCTTGCTAGATGAACTAAGGTCCTATTTATATGACCTAATGACAACTACCCTATAACTACTAGATCATAAGGTAGTTATTGAAACTACTAGATCATGATCAAGTGGTTTATTGAAGTCATCATGTAACCACTAGATCATGATAACAATATAGATAGATAACTAGAATCAAATCTCAACAGTTTGCGTGCCAATGCTGTGAAGTATTTGCTTCCATGTAGATTTCAAGCCTGAAACAGGTCACAAGCTATCTACCGGCCATTGTTGCTGCTGCTTGTGTTACGATTCTGCTGATCCTTATGCCTAATTTGCTGTTATATCAGAAGGAAAGATTCCAAATACAATGGTAAGCAAGGATGTTATTTATGCATTTCTTTTTCGGCTTTTAGCACTTCAAATATGTCATAGAGGGGGAAACTGGTCAATCATTTAGCCATCGTGTTTCAGTTTTGCTTGGAATTGGATTAAAATATTTTCCGAAATCCATCTATAGATAGATTATCATGAAAAAGGAAACAAATTCTTGTTTCTATATGCTATTGTAAACCTGTCTTACAATAAATCTCAGAAGATTCACTTTTCTCTAAGTAAATAACTTTCATCTTGTTGATTCAGAATTAACATTTGATGGTTTCCTGCATGATACTTGCACACACAGCTTTGAGGTCTAGAGCTGCAAACTGGGCAGTTCAGCTTAAAGCATATCAAAGCTGCAACCAGGAACTTTGATCCTGCAAACAAGATAGGTGAAGGTGGAGTTTACAAGTTACATTTATGCATTTCTGTGTTGCTCATTATGCTAGTTTTTTCTTAGTGTTGATCATCTTACCATCATATTTTTCTTGCTTGAATTGGCCAAGGGTGTGTTGTCGGATGGTTCTGAAATCGCCGTCAAGCATCTTCAAAATCTAAGGAAGCCGCGAATTTGTCAACTGTTCTAAGAAGTAATCAGAATTCTTTTGCCCTATTACCAAGGAAACCGTGAATTTGTCAACTGTTGATCCTCTGCTATTGCTTCTGCCTTCTCCATGGAAGAAGCTCCGCAGATGTTAAAGCTGGCTCTTCTATGCACCAACACATCTCCAACTCCGAGGCCTAAAATTGTCTGCCATTGTCAGCGTGCTCCAAGGAAACGCCCCCATAAAAGAGTTCCTATCTCTGCAACATTCCATCTCCGGAGGTGGTGGTCTAAGATTCAAGACATCCATGCCATCGTTCTGATCCGAAGCAGCTGCTGCTGTCACTTCAGAAGAACGTCACCGGCAAATGTTCGTCGTTGAACTTCTCCATCCGTGTAGAACAAAATTACGGATAAGAATGACGACATGGATACTCATAATTCAGCTCTGGTGGAGCTTGGAATACCAGTCTTGATTCTAGAACGATGAACCGAGCGTTCAGTGGCATGATGACGATCCTGCTTACGAAACCTCTGCAGAACACATAGAGTCGACCACGTAGCGCCAAACAAAAAAGTCCACGTAGTCTTGGAGAGAGAAACGATGGAAGTCGTCGGAAACAATTGCACAAGGAAGCTTCTACGCCATCTTCTTCTTCTTCTCCTTCTTCAACATGCTTTGACCCCTCATGATAACTTTTCTTTGGATCCTATGGCACATTATGCTTAAAATATCAGTAATAAAATGGTAAAAAATAATAAAAATAGTGAATTTTAATAGTTTAATGTAATTCGCATCAAACTTTTTACGGATCCCAACGATAAAAGATTCGGACTTAAAATAAAATAGTCGAGATTTATTATTTTATTATTAATGTTATTGATTGTGATCCATATTCACTTTGCCTCATAAAGAATTAAATAATAATAATAATATATATATATATATATACATGATTTTACCCTAATAATATTTCACTTTATATAAAATTGTTATTATAAATCAAAGAAAAAGAGAATATATATATAGTTTTATTTCCTAAATAAAGATATCATTTTATAAAAAAATATTATAAAAACTAAAACTAATTTGTGGAAGAGTATATAAATATTAATATGAGTACCAAAACAACTATTTGAGGTCGGAGATATATGTAAAAATTCATTCATTTAACAAAGTGTAAAATATTTAAGGCAATGAAATGAGAGTAATATATATCTATATCTAAAGTCAAATGAATTTTTTTTTTTTTTTCCTTTCTTTCTTCTGGAAATTTCAATGAGACGAAAGTAAAACATACGAAATCTCCATTGGTTTCTCCCTATAAAGATTATTACCCAATCCACAGAAGCAGATCGAAAGGGAGGAGGAAGAAAAAGCATTCTTTCTTCTGGTTCTTCTTCCTCTCCTCTCTTGCTTCCCTTCGAGCCTCCTCGCCGTAAAGGCCGGACCTTTCCGCAGGGTGTTCGCCGGTGTCGCCTGCTCGGTGATCAGAAGCTGTTCAAGATTGTTTCTTTTTGGGGTGCGACCCGTTGGAAGAGGGAGCAGCAGATCGATCGAGGTTCTTGGGTGGGACGGCGGTCTCGAGGTTGATCCTTCCATGATTGGATGCGATTCGACCTAATTCCTCGGTCGTTGGTGTTCGATTTGTTGATAGGGATGGAGAGCCCACGGGGGAGTTCGAGTTCGAGTTCCCCTCCCCCGTTCCTCACCAAGACGTACGAGATGGTGGACGACCCGGCCACGAACTCCATTGTCTCGTGGAGCCCCACCAACCTGAGCTTCGTCGTGTGGAATCAGCTGGAGTTCGCTAGGGATTTGCTGCCCAAGTATTTTAAGCACAGAAACTTCTCCAGCTTTGTGAGGCAGCTCAACACTTACGTAAGTGGAACAATTCCATGGAAAGGCCTCTCCTTTCTAACAGTTGGAATCTGTATTTTGCTTCCTGTTTGATTGTTAATTGGCATACTTTTCTTGGCTGCTTTATTTGTATGATTTGTCTTTTGTAGAGAACGAGAGAAAGTTCAGTTCGCAGAAGTGATTTCTGCTTTCTATCAAAGCTTTCATACCTCATTCTTGGTTCTTGAACCAAGATGTTCTTGTTGTGATCTTGAACTTCTGAAATTGGTTAGAGATGAGTTGATTGAGCCGGTGGTCTATTTTCCACCATTCTGATGGTTCTGTTAATTAGTTTTTCTACATGTCGATTTATTTTAGATCGTGTAGAGTTTTGGACAAGTTCTTCCTTTCTTCCCTCTCTTCAATTTGCGAGTTCGATTGGCAATAAGTTAGTAAACATGACTTAGATAAGTATGAATACCTTTTTTGCCTTGATGATCTTCAAGTGGTGTGAACTGGTTAGTGTTTCTGATGTGTGATTCAAAAGATATTAAACTGTTCATTGACCCTTGCAGGGTTTCAGAAAGATAGACCCTGATCAGTGGGAGTTTGCAAATGAGGATTTTATACGAGGAGAAAAGCACCTCCTGAAGAACATACACAGACGCAAGCCAGTATATAGCCATTCGCCGCACAACCAAGGTAGCTCTTCAGGACCACTGTCGGAAGCTCAAAAACAGGATCTTGAAGAGGAGATTGAGCGGCTTAAGCAAGAAAAGGCTATGCTTGTGAATGAGCTTCGGAAGAATGTGCACAAGCAGCATGGAATGGAGCACCAAATGCAGTCCTTAGAGGAAAGATTACAGGTCCTGGGAGACCGACATAGAAATTTGATGGCCTTCTTGACACAGATCGTGCAGGAGCCTTGGTTCCTGTCTAACCTTGTACAAGACTCTGATCTTCTCAGCAAGAAGAGGCGATTGCCAAAAATCAATTACTTCAATGAGGACACTGCTATGGAAGATAATCAAATTGTCACTTTCCAGCAGCCCTTGGCAGGTGAAAAATCAGACTATGCATCTATTCAGATATTTGACATGGAGCCTTTTGAGAAGATGGAGTCATCGTTGAATTCATTGGAGAATTTCTTCAGAGGTGTTAGTCAAACTTCCGGTGATGACATGTGCTATGATAGCATTGTGGCTTGCCTTCCCACTGATGTTCTTCTCACTGAAATGAATGCATCATCAGTGGAGACTGGTGCAAGTCTGCAATCACTTTTGCCTAACTTATATCCTTCTTCACCTTGTCTGGGAGATATCCATTCGTCTCCAGAGACAGCAGAATGTATGAGCCATGTGGAAACTCCTGGTATTCCTGCAGCTGAAAATCAAACAGATTCAAGGATCAAGGTTGCTGAGATAGATGTTAATTTAGAACCTGCAGCTACTGAGGTTGATTCATTGCGAGATCAAGCAACCAGTACCACCACATCTACCATGCCCACTGGAGTAAATGATGTGTTTTGGGAACAATTTCTTACAGAGATACCAGGTTCTTCTGTTACTAAGGTAGTCCAGTTGAAAAGAAGAGATTCAGATGATGAACAAAGTGAAGGAAAGATAAGAGAGGTGGAAAACATGTGTCGGAATGGGATAAATGTTGATCATTTTGTAGAAAAGATGGCGAATCTTACTTCAGTAGAGAAAACCTGATGTTAGATTTCGTTTTTGGTGTTTCATATGTTAGGATATATATATGTGATTTGATAGCGAAATATAACCCATGGTAGATATGTATGATAAAGACACTCAGATTTCAGTCCTGAAATTTATTTGCATCCTCGGTTAGAAGTAACTTGTACTTTTCTTACTAGCACCTTATTCATTTATTTTTGGATGCATGGTGGCATCTGGTATGAGGATAATTCTAAATCATTTTTACCTTGAGGCTATGCCCCCTCGTTTTTCGACAAATTTATTGATTGACTGAATTGACATCCTTTTTCTCCCATGCATGTTTTACATGGGTTAATTTATACTCACAGTCTTGACATGAAAATTCTTTAGATCATTAGATTTAGTAAGCTTTCTTGACTGCTATTTGAAATGAAATTAGAGGGTATATTTGTTCATCAAGGTCAACCATATTGATCTTTGCGCTTCTGCCTATGTCGTTTTTGTAGTTTATATTGTTTGACATGGTATGGGTGGTTGTAGTATCTGCGCCTTGTTGTTTGTTGTTGACAATATGCATCTGTTTGGTTTTTACATTGCAGTAGTCAGATACATTGCAAAATTGGCCCTTTTTATTATGTTAAGTTTGCCTCTGGGATGCTCATTCAGACGTTTATCTTGGAAAGTTGGAATACGATATCTAGGGTTGCCTTGGCAGTCAGCACAGATGGGTACCTACCAAGCAAAGAAAGGTATCAGTAGGCACCGTATTGAAGCATGTCAACAGTACCAATACATGGTAACGCGATCTTTTTACTTATGCTGTATAGGATAGGAGCATGTCTATTGGCACAACATTCCCCGACGAGAGGTCCTCATAGATGTTTCAGCTAATTAAGTTCATGCATGAATTCTATTCACTAAACAGAGTTTTTTTCTTATAGATGTACCACCATGGGAAGACATCTAGAAAGCCTGACAACTATGAAAGTTACACAGAATCATTATGCCTTAAGAGTTGCTTCTTTATGCTAAGGTATTGATGTTTCAGTGTGATCCATTTCAGCAGATATAGGATAATGTAGTGTCTAAGGTAAACTTATATCTATGTGTTTTTGTGGAAGGGTGCAAATAATGCAGTTTGATGAGGACCTCTTACCTGATTGGAGATCAGTCTGTTTCTTTTCAAGCTGATGCTTTACTCGCATGTTTATTCATGTGGTTTGACTGGATCTAGTTTTGAAAGTACTTGTGAAAGCAACCTCGAGGATGATGGAGCTGCTATATTTCGAAAAAACACAGAGACACTGGAAAAGAGGAGATGGACTTCTTGTCGAGTAAAACAGAGAAAGAGATTAATCTTCTTTCTTTACTGAAGACGCATTTGTAGAGCAGGATACTGGGGGGTCTTTGTACCATGAAGATTGCAGAGAGTGAAAGAGGAACAACTCTTATAGTTCTTCTGTTTCTTCATATTTGCTGCCTACATTCACAATAATTTGTTCTCCATGTTTATGCAAATTTGACGAGTCCAAATGCCTTTAATTTGAAAGTAGGATAATATTTTCATTCATTGTGTAAACAGGTAACAGTTTTCTCCCTCTTTGCCAGTCTCAGACAGTTGATTTTGCAGAACCAAAATAGTGAGAGAAACATCAATGTTCTCAGTTACTAATCTCCTTAGTGAATCATTTTTAAGATTTAATACATATATCAATATAAAATACAGCTTAAAACTTCTCTCCACATGATAGTAATGCCTGAACAATATATGACTACATTCCTCATCTGAGAGAATCTAACGTTTTGGTAGTTCTTTAACATTTTTTCTCCTTGAAACAGCATTGTGGCCAATAAAAATGGTTTCTGAACATTATTAAAGCATGCATGGCTTGCATGCAACTCTACCATAACATCAAATACATTAAACAAAACACACTCGTAGGACTTTCATACCTCCTTCCATGTTCTCAGAATGCAACAAGCATATAACAGCATGTATTTGAGTTCGTCAAGACTAAACATACTGAATTCCACATGGGGAGCATGTGTCTCCATGTATCTCTTGTCATAATCTCCTACATCGTTGACTTTTGACGCTGTCTCTCTCTCCTCCGTCTTACATCTGGTGGTGGAATGCGGAGAACATTGATGCAGACATTTCTTCTCACCACCACCACAACAACACGTAGCCGGACTTACAACCATGATTAGCTACCTGATCATGTTCCCGAGCACTGACTTTTGAGTTCTAATCCTTCTTATTCCTGCCTCACTCACATGCTCACATGATCCCACCACCAAACCTCTCATGGATTACCATCAGTATATAACCCACACAATTCTCATCGACTCCAAGAAAGAACAATCCTTCTCTCTCATTCGACATTGTCGTGTCATGGCCATCATCAACTCTCTTCCCACCTTCCTCCTCATCGTCCCACTCCTCCTCTCTCACGTAGATGGCCGTTTTCTCAGCGCAGTGAGCGGCGACGCAGCGGAGTTCCTTGTTCCCCACAACGAGCTGCGGAAGAGCATCGGGGTCCCTCCCCTGCAGTGGAGCACCCAGTTGGCCGACGTCGCGCTGCAGTACGCCAACCAGCGGAAGCGGGACTGCGCGCTGGTGCACTCCACCTTGTCCTACGGCGAGAACATCTTCTGGGGGCAAGGCAAGAGCTGGACGATCCGGGACGTCGTCGCCGCCTGGGCGGCCGAGCAGCGCTTCTACGATTACAGAACCAACACCTGCTCCAGCAACGCCGACTGCTACCACTACACGCAGATGGTGTGGAGGACGACGCAGCGCGTCGGCTGCGCAAGGATCTTCTGCGACAGCGGCGACACCTACGGCGTCTGCGAGTACGATCCCCACGGCAACATCATCGGCAGAAGGCCTTACTGAATTATGGCTTCAGCTCCCTTTCTATCTTAGTGTGTTCGACGATATGACTCTCTTTCATGTGTTGCTTGTGGTAGAAGAAGAAGTGAGAAACAGCTATTGAGTTGACTTTACTGTATCCAAAAATCAACAGCGTTGACTCCAATTCCAATTGGTCCCACAAGTGGTGGCTTCAGGTTGGTTTAGGTGGAATTATTGTCCCAAGATCCACCCCAAGTCGACTCTTAAATACTATAATGAGGAGGATATTTCACCTATGATTGCTTCTATAACTCTTAGGTGTCATCTTTACAAGGAAGAAATGTCTGTTCTTTGTACTGTTTCTTGACATCTCTGTTCTCTTTTCTATCTAAGTTTGCTTTTCTTGCATTTCCCGAGGGTTTGAAAAGATCATTATGGGACTTTAAATTATCAAATCCAGAAAGGTTTTATTTGCATTTGAGAGAAGCAGCTCAAGGCGGACCAGCACAAGCATCTTCTCTCTTCCCCTCCTCTGCCGCTTCGTCTTCCATTGGATGGCAGAAGGGTGTGTCGCTTTCCTTCTGGAAACGGGTTAGGCAAAGTGCAACGGTGAATTGAATCCCTCGCGTCAGATCGATACCCCTTTCTTGCACCATCGACGAGAGATTCGCCCAACTTTATAGGACCAATAACACGAAATAGGAGATCTGGGGAGACACCGGTATGGTGATTGAAATAACCTTTCTCTCTCCTTTATCAAACCTTGATTGTCCTTCCGTCCATCGTGGCACTTCTCCTCGCCTCCGAATGAAGCCCGATCCATAGGCCTCCGAGAGACCATGCCTCAAGTATCCGGGTCCCAAGTTAAACCCAATAACACGAGTGGTAAAGAGGCGAGTAAAATCGTTTCAGGTAAAAAAGACCTCTTTCTGTCTTTCCTCTCTCTCTCTCTTTCACGCTTCTTCCTGTGTGCTAATCTTGTTCTTCCGCGACGATCATCCAATCCACCGTCTCCACCAAAATCTCACCTCGACCGATCGAAACTACACCGAACAACTTCGGTGGTAGTTATTTCTTGAGCCGTGGTGGACGGTGGTTGCCGCAGAGCAGAGAGAGAGAGAGAGAGAGAGAGAGAAGAGAGAGAGCAGACGGAAGAGGATAAGGGGACAGGGAGGGATGGCAGGATACCGAGCGGAGGACGACTACGACTACTTGTTCAAGCTAGTGCTGATCGGGGACTCCGGGGTGGGCAAGTCCAACCTCCTCTCCCGCTTCACACGCAACGAATTCAACCTCGAGTCCAAGTCCACCATCGGCGTCGAGTTCGCCACCCGCAGCATCACCGTCGACACCAAGGTTCTCAAGGCCCAGATTTGGGACACCGCCGGCCAAGAGAGGTACTCTCTCCCTCCCCCTCTCCCTCTGATTTCCTTATTCGTTTCTTGAAGTTGACTAAGGTTGACACGCGGATCCATTTCTTGGGTTGTGAAAGGGGTTTCTTAGGTTTCTAGCGAATTAGGATCTCGTGTCCTGGAGAAGAATCAGGGAACACCTCACTTGGTAGGTGAAGATTTCATCTGATACAAATTGGATGCAGTCGAACTTGGCAGTGAATTAACCTGCTCGGAACAAAATCGAAGTCAACTGGCGTTTATTTTATTATAATGGGCAAGTATTTCTCCTAGCGACCTTTTATTGAGTTTGAAGATCTAAGTAGTTAACAAAAGATAGGATCAGACTATCCAACGGTGACTTGAACATCTAAACAAGAAAATATAGGAAATACAATACATTTAGTTTGCATTAGGTTTCCAACAGTGATTATTATAATAGTAATATGCTACTTAAACATCTAAACAAGAAAAATATTGTAAGCCATCAAATAAGAGAAGGAACTCAAACTGCTAAAATTTAAAGTGTTGATTATGTCTTAAATTCTGAGTTATGGAATACAAACTTGATCCAATGCCAAAAAATACGTGACTGAATCAACAATCTTATTGTGTCAGCAAAAAGGTGTGCATGGCATCTGGAATACAGGTTCTAGGGTGGGTCAAAATATAGAGCTTTACCCAGTCAAGAGGTTTGTTTTCACAACTCCTGTGGTGGTCAACCAAATTATAGAGGAGGAACCTTATTATGGTGGCACAACTCGTCCTAGTCAATAAGATCAAAAGAAATCTAATCATATTTAGGTTTAGAATTTTAGGAGGAAATTTTGTTGTAAAAATTTTCATTTTAGGTTGAGCCTGGTTACCATCCTTCAATTTGAAACTAACATATATTTATTTCAAAGTGATATCCATTAACTGCAACTTGAAACAAACATTTCTTCATTTCAAAGTGATACCTATTAACTGAAATACAAATTGGCTGAGCACCATGTGAAAGCAGTTGACGTTAATTGTTTGTTTGTTTTGGTGGGTTTGGTGTGGTTGAGTTGGGCTAACCTAAGAAATATATTCTTGGGTTTTGTGAAGGAAATCTGCAAACTAATTGGATAGCATTGTGTTAGGACTCTAGCTTGGAGAGTCCTAATTGAGAGGGACATTCATGTAAAACTGTTAGGACTCTAGCTAGGAGAGTCCTAATTGAGAGGGACATTCTGTTAGGACTCTAGTTAGGAGAGTCCTAATTGAGAGGGGCATTCAAGTATGAGGTATTTTCTTAGAGAAGAATTAGGAGTTGTAAGAGAATAGGAGTCTTGACTATGAGTCCTACTAGGAGTTGGTTAGAAGTAAGAGTTTTAAGTAGGAGTCCTATTAGGAGTTAGGGTTTAGAAGCCCTATAAATAGCCATGTATTCCTTCTCTTTTCATAAGCAATAGATGAATCTTTTTTGCAGCCTTTGAGCAGCAACTTGGAGGGAGGAACCCCTATAGAGTTCGAAGGAGGCCGATCCCCTAAAGAGATCAACCCCAAGTTTAGAATCTGCAAGGGTTCTAACACCTAGTATCAGAGCAGCGTTCTTGGCGTCTCGCTGCCCTTCCACAGCCATCCATCAACCCTCTACAACCATCCAAAGCAATTCCCACAATTGCTTAAAAGATCGTCACCGAATTCCGTCATCATCTCCACCACCACGGATCATCCTTTGATCTCCCCGTGAATTGCAACAGGTTCTGGTTTCCTACCTTACTGCTGCTGCAATTTAGTTATCCTTATTCGAAAATCAAAAAAAAAAAAAATCGTTCCTATATTGCTACATAAACTTTTCGTCACAAAGTTTTCATCTTTACGACGAAAGATACATTGCAGAATTCCAGCCGCATAGCACCATCTGTTTGATCTTGCTACTGTGCTTTTTTTATCCAAATTTCTACGAAATTTTTATGACATCTTTGACACTTCTTAACAGTGGATTTCCCTTTGGTTTTATCAAAAAATTCTCAATATAAACTACTGATCTTTTATGTCCAATCTGCTGCACTTGAATTGCAGAATTCAAGCCGCATAGCACCATCTGTTTGATCTTGCTACTGTGCTTTTTCTATCCAAATTTCTACGAAATTTTTATGACATCTTTGACACTTCCTAACAGTAGATTTCCCTTTGGTTTCATCGAAAAATTCTCAATATAAACTACTGATCTTTTATGTCCAATCTGCTGCACTTGAAAATCTATGCTGCAGAAAATTTCAGCTGCATATCGTTGCCTTAACCCATCTATTTGCAATCTTTTTGAATGAAATTTCTTATACACTTCATAGATCATCTTGGCTTCCATCTAAGATTGATCTATTAAGAAATTCATCTCTAAAAACGATTTTATGTTGCTGCAAATTTTCATCGTAACCCGCTGAAATTTTTTGACGATAATTCTGCAATTGCAACTTGCACCAATTTCCTTGCTGTTATACTGCCGAAATTTTCTTGATTAAATTAGATATCCTTGCTGTCATATAAACTGTGATTTTGCTATCAATTCCCTCCTCAATTCTCCCAAGTTTTTGGTGGAAATTACGTCGAGAAACCGTTGTTTCTTCGACGACAATTCTACTCTTACAAGACAGCACATACTTGCTGTAACTTCCACGGATTTCTGTCAAACCTTTGCTACCATCTACCACAGATCCAAAACTTTCATCCACAGCCCTAAAACTCTACTAAACCCCACCCTCAAACTGCACCCAAAACAGCCACAAAACAAGCCTAAACCGCAGCCTACATCCACCAATCCACCAACACTTTCGACCATCACTTCTCTCAACCTATACATGCCTTTAACCCAACAGCAAAAGAGAGATCTTAACATCATTGATTTGGGGCCATATACTATGGCATCCAAGGAGGCAATCAATGCTAAATTCGAAGCCTTGGAGGCGTGAATGGAGGATAAGATTCGGACACTCTTTACCGAACTCAGATTGGGCCGACCACTAAGCCCGAAAAAATCATATCACGGAGAGAGCTTTGCCCAATCGCACCAGGCTCGAAGAGATGAGTTCTAAGGGAGGGGAGGCTCTATGACTGAACCCAACTATCCATGCATGAGAGTAGACTTCTCTAGATGGGGGAAGAAGGAGACCCGATTGGTTGGATCTCGTGCGCGGAGCGATATTTTCAGTACCATAAAACCGTGGATACATCTATGGTGAATTTGACTGGTTTGAACATACTTACGGAGTCCTTTCATGGCAACAATTCAAAGAAGGACTGCTGATCCGCTTCAGACCAATCGATTACGAGAATATTAATGGACAACTAGCAAAGATCCGACAAACTTCCACCATTCAGGAGTACCAAACCAGGTTTGAAAGGTTATCTAATCAAACTCATGATTGGTCTCAAAAACAGCTATTGAGGACCTTCATTGAGGGCTTGAAGCCGGAGATCCGAAGAGAAGTTAAAACGCGACAACCGTATACGCTTATGGCAGCCATCTCTTTCGCACGACATCAAGAGGAGAAATTGAACCACGAAGCTCGAAGGACTAGGGTCACTCCTCAACCAGCAATATTGAAGCCCTTAGCCCCTCCTACTATTGACCGAGTCCCTGCACCAAAATGGTTGACAAGAGAAGAGCTTCAGGAGCGATTTGCGAAGGGGTTATGTTGGCATTGTGACGAGCCGTGGAGCCATAAGCATCGCTGTAGTAAAGGGAGACTTTTTATCATTGAACTAGTAGAAGAAAAGGTCATTAAATATCCAGAAGAGAGCATTGAACATAAAGAAGAAGATGCAGAAGAAGATGCAGAAGAAGAGCCACAACCGACCGAAGTTACGGTACATGCACTAGCCAACTACTCAAACCCGCAAACGATGAAAGTTGGAGGCCTTCTCAAACAACAACCGATCACTGTTTTCATCGACACGAGCAGCACTAATAATATCCTAAACAGTAAGGTTGCTATCCGAATGGCATTACCTATCGAGAATCGCTGCAGGTTTGATGTTAAGGTCACCGACAGACAGATTTTGAAGTGTGATCGTAGGCGCCCGCAGGAGAAACTATTGTTGCAGGACCAAGAGATAATTGCAGATTTCTTCCTTCTTCCTCTTGATGATCATGAGGCCATGCTCAGAATTAAATGGTTGACAACATTAGGTGATTTTTCTTGGAATTTTATGAAACTAATTATGAAATTTTACAGTAAGGAGAAACAGGTGATACTGCACGGGAAATGTGGGGGCGACGTAACGATGATTTGCACACAACAAATGAAGAAGGTTTTGCATAAAGCATGCAGTGGCTTTTTGGTACAACTTGAGCAGCAAACTAAGGGAGAGTCAACAGAATTTGAAGATCCAAATCTACTTCCTTTGCTTGCTGAATTTTTAGATATATTTGACGAACCGCGCAACCTACCTCTTACCCGCCGGCATGATTATTATATAATGATTCTTCCAGGCAAACCTCCAGCAAATGCTCAGCCATATCAATATCCACATCTCCAGAAGGATGAAATAGAATGGATTGTAAAAGAGATGCTCGAAACAGGAGTTATTCGGCCATGTTGCAGCCCCTACCCTTCACCGGTGCTCCCCATACGAAAGAAGGACAGAACATGGCGATTATGTGTTGACTACCGAGCTCTCAATGGCATAACCATCAAGGATAAATACCCTATTCTAGTAACAGATGAATTGCTTGATGAAAGAGAGCATAAATCTTCACAAAGCTGGACCTTCGATCCGGGTATCATCAAATACAAGTATGTGAAGAAGACATACCGAAAGCCACCTTTTGAACACACAACAACCACTATGAATTTTTGCTTTCTTCAAAAGAAGGTGGAATATCTTGGGCATATCATATCAGAGGAAGGTGTGGCAGAAGACCCCTTCAAAATTGAAGCAATGCAAAACTGGCCTACCCCGAGGAACGTAAAATTGCTACATGGCTTTCTGGGTTTAACAGGCTACTACTGCAAGTTCGTGAAAAACTATGGCGACATTAGTGCACCACTTACTTTCTTACTGAAAAAAGATGTCTTCCAATGGTCGGATAGAGCCTCCGTTGCCTTCGACAAACTTAAGGCAGCCATGACGACGACATCGGTGCTAACACTACCATATTTTAACCGACCCTTCACTATTGAGGCCGATGCATCTGGAGTCAGAATTGGAGCCATTCTCATGCAAGATGGTCGACCACTCGTATACACTAGCAAGGCATTATCTCCCTCCCATCAAAATAAGTCAACATATGATAAGGAGATGCTCGCCATTGTGCGCGTAGCAACGAGGTGGAGACCCTACTTGATTGGTCGACGATTTCAAAATAAAACCGACCATAAAAGCCTCAAGTACTTTTTGGAGCGAAAGATACCATCCCCTGAGCAGCAAAAATGGGTAACAAAACTTCTTGGAATTGATTTTGAAATAACTTACAAAAAGGGGAAAGAGAATGTTCTTGCAGATGCGCTTTCGCAGCTACCCGAGCAAGTTGAAGTTTCGGTCGTTTCACTTCTGACCAGCGACTTCCTTGAGGATATTAAGATGGAATGGCAGGAAGATTCAGATATTAGTAAGATTTTAAAAAAAATATTGGAGGAAGCACCAAGCCCCATGGCTCATTACAATCGGGACTCAAAAGAATTATGCTATAAGGGACGCATTGTGCTTGTGACAAATTTTACTTGTATCTTCAAGAGCAGATTTTGGACAATGTTATTCCATATGCAGGGTACTAAATTGAAAAAGGAGTATGACATATCACCCACAAACCAACAGCCAGACGGAAGTTTTAAATAGGTGCTTGGAGACAGCCCAAAGCCACCCACCAAATATGACTACCCAAAGAGAACTCCAGACCCAGCCAAGTACCATTATTGATCGACGGATCGTGACTCGACGACGATGACCCACTAATGAAGTGCTAATAAAGTGGGCGAATCTACCAATAGAAGATGCCACTTGGGAGAACTATGACGACTTGAAGATCAAATTCCCAGAATTCACGAATCATCAGCCTCGAGGACAAGGCTGATTTGAAGAGGGCAGGTCTGTTAGGACTCTAGCTTGGAGAGCCCTAATTGAGAGGGACATTCATGTAAAACTGTTAGGACTCTAGCTAGGAGAGTCCTAATTGAGAGGGGCATTCAAGTAGGAGGTGTTTTCTTAGAGAAGAATTAGGAGTTGTAAGGGAATAGGAGTCTTGACTATGAGTCCTACTAGGAGTTGGTTAGAAGTAAGAGTCTTAAGTAGGAGTCCTATTAGGAGTTAGGGTTTAGAAGCCCTATAAATAGCCATGTATTCCTTCTCTTTTCATAAGCAATAGATGAATCTTTTTTGCAGCCTTTGAGCAGCAACTTGGAGGGAGGAACCCCTATAGAGTTCCAAGGAGGCCGATCCCCTAAAGAGATCAACCCCAAGTTTAGAATCTGCAAGGGTTCTAACACATTGTTCTTATATCCATAGTTTGTCTCTCCAAAGAGGCCTACAGGAAGCCAGTAGTGGGATTCTAGGGAGTGGGAGAAGAAAAGTGAAGGATATAAAGGGGAAGTTGATGATAACAAGTGGGAGATGGCAGGAGGATTAGTTAGAGTACAATGGAGGATGGAGAGAAATTGATTTGATGGGACAAAATTATTAGAGAGATTATGTAGAGGGATGAGAAGAAGAGAGGGGCTGCCAGCTGGCATTCAGCATTAGACTTCCTGAGTTGATGGAGGGGGAGATGAGAAAGAGAGAAGAACATAAGAGACTAAGAGAGTAGCCAGAATGGCAGAGAATGAGGTTAGGATTGTGCCTAGGTTGTTCAAACAAGAATTCAGAGAAACTTAGGTGGCAAAAAAAAAAGCTAGAGTAATGGGTTAGTTTTGCTCTTTTTTTTTAATTTAATCTATTTCATGTTTCATTTCTCTAAGATGGATATTGTCCTTCAGTTATGCCCATCTCACAAAATTTGCATAAGAAAGTAACTTACATATGTTTAACTTAAGGTTTTCAATTTCGAATAATACCGCTTGGTACGGGCGGTATATATATATACATATATATATATATACATATATATATATATACACACATATATATATACACACATATATATATATATATATATATATATATATATATATATATATATATATTATAAAAGGCGACGTCGCCTTTCCCTTCTCCCACGTGGAGCGACGTCGTCGAGGCGACATGACGTCGCCTTTTATTTTATATATATATATATATATATATATATATATATATATATATATATATATATATATATATATAATGTTGCCTCGACAACGTCGCCTTTCCCTTCTCCCACGCGGGGTAACGTCACCGAGGCGACGCGACGTCACCTTTTATAAAAATATTTATATATAAAAAATTTTTATATATAAATATATATAAGATTTTTTACTTATATATATATATATATATATATATATATTATATACCGAATGGTATACCGCTCGGTATATAGTATCGTACTGTACTGAGCGAATGTCAAAACTTTAGTACAGTATGATATTTCAATCCTTGGTTTCCCTAGCATCTAACCCCTGTTATTCCAACTATGAATTGTTTGACCAGTAGTGGACAATCTCTACAGAGGAGAATAGTGAGAGTCCTTTTGATAAATAATTTTTCTACAAGCTTAGGAGCTTTTAGTATGTATCTGCTTCATCTAGTCATTTTGTGGTTTATTTGGAGGAAGAATATATGCAAACAGAGGTCAAGACAATTGCAAAAAATAACTTTAACTGTTGAGTTAATCCATCTAAATTTTCTATAGATTCTATTCTCATCCAATATCAATTTTGAGAGAATGAATTGTGGAACCCCCTCCTAGATTTTTAAAAGGAGTTTCAACTGTTAAGAAACTGAAATTCTGGATTTGCTGGAGTACATAGAAAAGTGAGGCCTTGGAATAACAGGTAATAACCATTAGATTAAACAACGTGAACAATATGTAAATAGTCCTTATTATGGAGGTGTGATCACAGATGTGGAAATAAAGGTTAAGACAAAAAAAAGGCATACCTAGTGCACGAGGCTTCCATCAATATGAGGTCTAGAGATGGTTAATGTATGCAGCTTTAAATATTTAAAAATGTTATTTTCATGACCCAAATCTTGGTCTCCCAGGTCATAAAAGAGCAACCTTACGACCAAGGCCTGCCCTCAAATAAAGATCTAGACAGTTGCAAAAAAAGAACTTTAACCTGTGAGGCTATGAATCTAAATATTTAGAGACTCTAGCTCTGATCCAATATCAATTTTGAGAGAACGAATTGTGGAACTCCCTCCTATATTTTTAAAAGAAGCTTCAATTGTAAGGAAACTGAAATTCTGGATTCACTGGAGTACTCAGAAAAGTGAGGCCTTGGAACAATAGGTAATAACCATTAGATTAAACAGTTAAGGAAGTGTGATTAGGTATGTGGAAAGTTACTTTAGTCATCACTTCATTTTCTTTGAGAATGTTCTAGAAACCACTTCTGGCAAGTGGTGCATCTTAAGTTTTATACATAATGGTCATCAAGTGTTTTCTAATTGCATAGGACCTCAATGCTTATAATGTGATAAAGATAGGAGCATGTTTATATATAGAACATAATGAGCGAGCATGTTAGTATGTGACTCTGTGTCTACTTCATGTGAAGATCTTTGTGTATGATGGAGTTTCATGTATATGGCTTCATAAAGCTATTCATCCCTTTTCAATAAGATACTACATTACCTTTCTTTTCTTAGGACACCAAGTTTCTGATTGTAGGCAAGAAGGTACTTAAAACCTTTCCATTTTGGTTTTGACATTGTGCTCCAGCTCCCTTTTTTAAGGCTCAAGGCCACAGCCTCATTATAGATCTAAATGTATTATCACTGTGTTAGAATATATTAAATTCAGGACTGGCATCATCTAATTTTGTTGACTATGCTTAAAAGGGTTACATTTTCTCGTCATTAGCATCTATTATTTGTTGGCTTTTCTATAAAACTTCAGGGAGAAAGGTAAGAGAATAGTAGAAGAGACTAGGAGTACTTTCACCCAAGAGCACTTATTTATATTGATCAAAAGATAAATATAATTTTTTAAAACAATAAAAAAAATTATCATATCCCAATAAATCTTTCACCCTTATTTATTTATTTAAATCTAAATTTTTATCTTTTAGTTTATCTAATCCTAATTATTTGAATTAATTTTAACACACCCTCTTAATTCAAATAGTTGTAATTTGAAGTTGTCTTTGGAATAAAACTTTTCTTTTACCAAAACTTTTATGAAGATATCGGCAAACTAGTATTCGGTGCTACAGTAGTCCATTTGAATTTCTCCTTATCAACTAGTTCCATAGGTTTGCAAGTCTTCATGATCTTCAGAGGATTGAAAGTCTTCTTTAAGTTTTGGTGGATTTTCTGAAGAGTTTGAGTCTGACTTGTAGTGAGAGTTTTGGGCCCTTTTATTTCTGACTTCGTAGCAATTTGTTTTTCACTTTAAGGAGTTATATCTACCATTTTTGCATCTTTAACCTTCTTCGGAATCTTTACTGGTTGCTCATCTTCACTTTCCTCAAAAGACTCATCAGAACCACTGTTGTTTTTTTATGCTTGAGACTTTTTAGCTTGTTGCCCTTTTAAATGTTTATCATCATAACTTTCTTCAAAACTGTCATCCTCATCTTCATCACTATTGGTACTCTCCTTTTTTTTTATAGTCTTTGTAATAGGTTTACCAGCGGTAAATGGAACAGAATTCAGAACTTTTCGCTTCTTGAATTGTGGCTCCTCATCGCTCTCATTAGAATTTTCATCAACTTTAGTCTTGTTCTGAGACCTCTTCTTATCAATTTGAATTTTTAAGGGTTCGAGATAGTTTGTATAGACCCACAAAAATTCAAATGATCATAGCTTTTATGTCATAATATCGATTCATCAGTAACAATAGCACGTAAGGAGAAATCCGAAAATAATAAGGGAAATATTTTGTTTTCTGTCATCCTCATAGTTGCTATTAATTTTTTTTTTAATCATAAATCGAGCATTTTTCATCATAAAAAAAAAGTATAATATCCTTTTCTCATCAGTTGCCCTATACTAATGAGATTTTATTTTAAACCAGGAATAACCATCTCATCATCAATGATTTTTTTACTAGATTTGATGTTCACAGCAACTGTTCATTTTCCTTCCACTTGAACTTTATTGTTATTTCTCATTTGCATTGTAGATCTGACTAAATCATCAAGCCTTTAGAATAAACTTTTGTCCTCTATCATATGATTATTGTATCTATTATCCAAAAACCAAATAGATTTAGAATATTCTTCATCAGATGCTATAAAGAAAAAATTTTCTTCATCCTTTTCTTTACTATTATTTTTTTTATGATAATTTATTTGATTTTTATTCCAACAATCTTTCTTAAGATGACCATATTTTTTACGGTAAGAGCAGAGAGGAACATTTAGTTTTTATTTTTGTACCAACAATCTTTTTCAATATGTATAATTTTTTTGCAACAAAAACATCGACGGGTTTCTTTATTACCTTCATTCGAGTTCCTTTGTCCCTCATTTGATTGATCACAACCTCTGTTATTTTAATCTCTCCCTTAAGATCTAGCTTTTGAATTTTTCTTTTGGTCCTTCTTCTGATATATCTTCACTTAAAGAGTTTGTTTTGAAGTTTCATATGAAGATCTGTTTACTTTTTGTTCATGAACTAAAAGGGAGTCCATTAATTATCAATAAACAATGTATTTGTATCTTTAGCTTCTTCTATAGAAGCAAAAATCATATCAAATTTTGGAGATAAACTTCGTAAAACTTTTTCTACTACAGTTGGATCTTTAGATTCACCATAAGATCTCATTTGATTCATAATAGAAGATACTTTTGAGAAGAAATTAGTGATAGATTCAGAATCTTTCATCATAAGGGTTTCGAATTAATGTTGAAGAATTTGGAGCTTTGAAATTTTTATCTTGTCTGCGCCTCCAAACACACTTTTTAATATTTTCTAAGCTTCTGTTGATGTTGATGTCATTATGATTCGGGGAAAAAGGGAATCATCTATTGCTTGTTGTAGCATGTAGAGAGCTTTTACATCTTTCTGCATATTCTTATTCATCTGATCTTTTTTATCTTTAGTAATATTAAGATCCTGTAGGTCATACTTAACATAATCATTCTCTACCAAATTCTATAATCCTTGTGAAATAAATAGAGTTTTCATCTTAACAGTCCAAAATTGATAATTATCACCTTTGAAGATAGGAAGAAGTTAATTATGAACACTTCAATGCCTACCATCTTCTTGTTTGTTTTTCTGGATGTACTAGTCTTCTTTTCTTTTTAATCAATGTACTCTTGTTGATCTTCTTTGAACCAGGCTCTGGTACCACACTGTTGGCTTTTCTACAGAACTTCAGGGAGAAGGCGAAGAAAATAGTAGAAGATACTAAGAGTACTTCCAATTTGCAGTGCTTTGGATTGATCCAAGAGTACCTATTTATATTGATCAAAAGATAAAGTACAAGTCTTTTAAACCAATGAAAAAAATCTATCATATCCCAATAAATCTTTCACCCTCATTTTTTTATTTAAATCTATTTTTTTCTTTTATTTTATCTAATCATAACTATTTGAATTAATCTTAACATTATTAACAGCATATCTCAGTAGTTTTTTACTCCATATGCATCATTGGAATTCTGTGTCCTTTCATATTATGGTACTTTGTCAAGAACATTGCAATCATTGAACAATATCCTGCTGTTCATGGCAGCACTTCATTAGCCTTGAACAACAATATTTACTGATGTTTCCCGTCTCCTGTGAAAACTTGCTTTTGAATCACGGAACAGTTACTTGGGATGTCAATGTACTTTGTTCTGCTAGCATACGTTAGGATCATCAAAAGGTGTCTGCACCTTTGATGACAATGAAAAGAACATGTAGTTGAGCTTTTTCTCAATATATGTTGGTCATTTGCATAAATCCAACATTTAGTTGATTGTTGATATAACAACCATTAGGTGGACCTGAGTTTGTTGTGACCCTAATCTGAATATTCTGACATGATAATTCGACATGCTCATCAATCTTGTGGAGAGCAAGTATGTGTTCATCATGTTGAACACTTATGTTTCTTTGCATTGACTATAATTTGCACAGACGATGTACAGATCTATGTATGTGTAATCTATACCACTGGTCACAACCATGGTAAATACAGACATGCAGAAATGATCTTGGAGGTTGTGGTAAACCCTAAGTTAAAATTGTCAGATCTGGCACAAGCTGGAAAGCATATCAAGTGCTAATTGGTGCATTTCAGGTTGAAATTATGCTCATAATATATATTGCTTAATTTGACCTTCAAATGCAGGTATCGTGCCATAACAAGTGCTTATTATCGGGGAGCAGTAGGTGCACTGCTCGTCTATGATGTTACCAGACGTCCTACATTTGAGAATGTTTCACGTTGGCTAAAAGAGTTGAGGGACCACACAGATCCTAACATAGTTGTCATGCTCATTGGGAATAAGTCGGACCTCCGACACCTTGTTGCTGTTCCGACCGAAGACGGCAAGGCTTATGCTGAGAGGGAATCCCTATATTTTATGGAAACATCTGCATTAGAAGCAATGAATGTGGACAACGCATTTCAAGAGGTCTTGACTCAGATATACCGTATTGTGAGTAAGAAGGCAGTCGAAGCAGGTGATGATGCAACATCTTCTGTACCTAGTAAAGGTGAGAGAATAAACGTAAAGGATGATGCTTCTACACTGAAGAAACCCAGCTGCTGTTCAAGTTAGGTAACACTAGTGTTGCCCAGTGGTTGCTTTCTCTCTCTGATGCATGTTTTAGTTTGAGTAATGTCTGAGATTGCTTTTTTTCTTTTGAGATTAGCAATTCTGGATATGAACTTGAATAGACTGAAGTTTTGTTATTTTAATATCTGCAAGTATAGTCCGATATTCCAATTGTTGAGACTAAGGCTTAACTATGGTGCAATCTAGAGTGAGCCGACTAAGCAAACAGTCTCTATTCTATTGTAGTGATGGTTCATTTCAGTAAATGCTCTTTTGATAGTGTGATAAATGTTATTAGTATAAACGACTTTGTGATTATTGGAATGGACCATTTAATTGACTATCATATCTTCTTATCAGCAAGTGGTTGACTGGTAGTAGCATATGGCTGTAGCGAGAGTTATGTTCATCAGAAGCTAAGTTTCTCTTTCTAGGGGTTCTTTTTTTTTAATCAAAATGATTAATGGGGTAAGGAAAATATTAGGCAAGTTTGGTCGACCCAAAATTACTCCCTTTATGCTCATTTCTGATTTGTTTTACTGTATCAAACATTCATGGCCTCATCAGTACATTTGTGTTCTTGGCCGAGGGCTTGTGACTTTAGGACATGGAAACGCTCTTCTACCCGTTTGTCTCATGATATTGTAAAGAAGTATTCTCACTATAGCCAGAACGGTTTATATCCCATCATACTTATTGTGGTTATTTTGTTTTGCCAAATGTACTTTCGGTCCATAAGCATCACTTCTAATATTAAAAATGCTTCACATGCAGATTCATTTCGTCGGTGGATTCATCATCTTATGCTTCTCATTGGGATGCATAGAAAAATAGTCATAGATTTCGTACGACTGTGATCAGAATTATTATTTTTATGGATCAAATCTGTAGTAAAAGTTGTTCCTAACTACTAGTATTGCATGCCGCCTCCATTGCAGATAGTACTAATTGGTAAGAATACAAGTACAGTTAGAAGAGACAAAAAGGGTCGGCTTCCTACTCGAGCGACAGCTTCACAATTTAGATTAAATCGTCAGTTTGTTTGTTTGTCTGTTTACTATCCATGTTTCTATTAGACCAATTTATTTTCATGTTAGCCTGCAACGAAGAAGATATAAGATATTTACGTTGATAATAATCATGACACTTTTCACTTTTCTCCTCCTCACTTAAGCAACACATAAGCAAAAACTCATGAACCACTTACTCTCTATGATCTCCGGCCTTTCCTTTTCGATGATCAACAAAGAGATCACTCTTTGCTTAACCCAAAGCGATAAGGAAATTAATTGAGAAGCATGATCATCTCGTGCACAAGAGAATACATGCCAACAAGTCACCCTCATTAATGTTTTTGTCGTGTTGGGTAAGGGAGATGTACACCAGAGAATACATGCCAATAAGTCACTTTCATTAATGTTTTTGTAGCTAAGAGAGCGGTGTTTCTCGAGAAGTAACACATTTTTTATGGAGACAATAGGAGCGTAATAGAGTTGAGTGAGACCAGAGAACCTAGCTCAAGCATCACTCCACAGCCCGAGGTTGTTCAAGTACCTAGCACAGAAGTTTCGACTTTATGTAGGTTCGATAAAGTATCTCATCCTCCTAAAAGATATGTGGAACATATTATAGAAGAGAATGTTAAGGATAATGATCTTTAGACCTACGAGAAGATTATTACGAGTATAGGTTATCGGAGTAGATAGAAAGGTAGAGACTTATAACGCAAAGTTAGTGGCTAAGGGATATCGTCAATGACAAGGTGTTGATTATGACGAAACCTTCTCACTCGTATTCATGTCAAAAATTCATCCGAATTCTATTGGCTATTACAGCATACTATGATTATGAGATCTAGCAAATGAATATAAAAACTGTGTTCCTCAATGGCAACCTCGAGGAGGAGGTGTATATGATACAGTCTTAGGGATTCGTGTCTAAGGACTGCCCAGATAAGGTGTGTAGGTTGCTTAGGTCCATTTACGGACTAAAGCATGCTTCTCAAAGTTGGAACATAAAATTTGATGCGGCATTCAAATTTTATGATTTCGTTAAGAATAAAGATGAGCCTTGTGTGTATATGAAGGTAAGTGGGAGCATTATTATCTTCTTTGTATTATATGTGGATGACATCCTGATCATTGGAAAAGATGTAGGAATGCTATACATAGTAAAGGCTTAGTTATCTAAACACTTTTCCATGAAAGACTTAGGGGAAGCATCATATATCTTGGGAATTCGGATCTATATAGACATATCCAAGATGATTCTTGGCTTGTCCTAGTCCATGTACATAAACACCATTGTCAAAAGGTTTGACATGAAAAATTTCAAGAGATGTCTCATACTAATAAGACATAGGATACATAGCGAGGAGTATGTCCTCAAAAACTCTTGAAGAAAGGGTAAACATGGATATGATACCCTATGCCTCAGCGATAGGGTCTATCATGTATGTCATGCTATGTATCAGGCCTGATATAGCGTATTCATTGATTGTCACAAGCAGGTATCAAGCAGATCCAGGCTTGGAGCACTAGAAAGTAATAAAATGTATCCTTAAGTACTTACAAAGAACTAAGGATCTTTTACTAATATATGGAGGTAGTAGCCTTAGGGTTGAAGGCTACACAATCTCAAGTTTCCAATCCGATGTTGATGATAGCAAGTTAAATTTGGGGTATGTGTACACCCTAAATGAAGGAGCAGTATACTGGAAGAGTTCCAAGCAAGATACTACTACTAACTCGACCACAGAGGTGGAGTACATTGCTGTAGTAGAGGCAACAAAGGAAGGAGTCTAGATGAAGAAGTTCATCACAGATTTGGGAGTTGTACCGGGTAGCGAGGAGTTGATTCTCTTATATTGTGACAACAATTAAGCGATTGCTCAAGCAAAGTAACTCAGGTCTCATCAGAAGTCTAAGCATATTCTGAGGAGGTTCCACCTGATCAAAGAGATCATGACCCGAGGAGATGTAGTAGTGAAAAGAATTCTATCCAAAGATAACATCATAGTTCCACTGATAAAGCCATTATCTCATATTGTCTTTGAGCGTCATAGGGGTCTGATGGAGATTAGACACATAGGTGATTGACTTTAGGTCAAGTGAGAGATTGTTAGTCATAGGTGCCTAGCAAGCTAATCACATGAGTGATGATGATATATATTCTTATATTATTTAGCATTTTATGACTTTATATTGTCTATTGCATGAATATATTATGATGTTCATAGATCTGTGCAATGAGAATCGAATCATGATGAGATCATGATAATGAGACCGATTCGCCTTTAAACATAGATCTTAAATAATCCTAGTCATAGGTTGCTCAAGAAGGACATCGAGATAACCGGACAGACTGGTATACTATATACTCGTACATATGATGGAGGCAACTGGTCTCATAGCTGCTCATGTGGGGACACTAGGGTTACATTGCAAGTGCTTATTGGACAATGAGTTCACTGATTAATCTATTCACGAAATGCTGGATGGTTAATGACGTTTTATTATTAAACAGCGATTCCTTCGTCCTAGTAGTGTACCTGGTCCTTAGACTTGAGACACCAAAGATGTCCTGTATGAGTACTCCACTCTTTGATACTTGACTTATATGTTTGGAAGTTCCACATCTAGCACAATCGATCATTAAGAGTAGCAGCCAACCGTACAATGACTAATGAGTGTCGATAGAGGATCATCCACTCTCGGTGTCATTAGAGGAATGTCTCATATGTTCTTGCTTAGACAAATCCTTGGCCAAGATCATTCAGATTGAGAGAGAAAGAGTTATCCGGGAGAATCCGATTAGAGCGAGACTCGAGTAGAAACCGTATTGATCTGATAGCACCATGCCCGGTATATGGTCTTTGGGATATTAGATGGATAAAGGACTATAGATATATGATAACTGAGAACAGATAGGTCCAATAGATTGGATTCACATATATTGTCTGGGGACTGTGGCGTAGTGGCCTAGTACATCCACAGTTGATGAGTCGAGTGAATTATTATGAAGATAATAATTCACTAATCCAGAAGAAGTTTTGAAAGATATGACTCACGGCTAGCTCGATATTGAGCCTAGAGAGTCACACACATATGGTAGGCATTACGACGAATAGAGGTTCGAATATGAGATATCCACCGGAGCCCCTATCTTATTGGATATCCAATAAGTTTTTGAATTATTCAATCCTATGGATGAGATTCAATAAGAGCCAATGAGAGATTATTGGATAGAGATCCATTAATCTAAGAGACTTGGGTAGTGCTAGTCATAAGTGCCCAGCAAGCCAATCACGTGAGTGATGACACATGTGACTTGATATAGAATCTTTTTATTTATTATATTTTGGCATATATCACTTTATAACTATTACATATATGCACATGTATATTGTGATGTCCTTGGATTTGTGCAATGAGAATCGAATCGTGATGAGATCACGAAAATGAGATCGATTCAACTTTAAACACATATCATAAATAATCCCGGTCATAGGTTATTCGAGAGGAACATCGTGATAACCGGACAGACTGGTGTGCTGTATATCCGTCCATATGATGGATGCAGTTGGTCTCATAGCTGCTCGTGTAGGGACACTAGGGATACAGTACAGGTGCTCATTGGAGAATAAGTTCACTGATTGATCCGCTTACGGAATGCTGGATGGTTGATGATGCCTTATTGTTAGACAGCGATTCCATAGTCCTAGTGGTATATATGGTCCTTAGACTTGAGACACCAAGGATGTCCTGTATGAGTGCTCTACTCTTTGATACCAGACTTATACGTTTGGTTGTCCCAGATCTAGCACAGCTAGTCATTGGGAGTGGTAGTCGACCTTACGAGGGCTATTGAGTGTCAATAGAGGATCATCCACTCTCGGCGTCATGAGAGGAATATCCCATGTGTTTTTACTCAAACAAATCCCTAGCTAAGGTCATTCGGGTTGAGAGAGAAAGAGTTCTCCGGGAGAATCCGATTAGAGCGAGACTCGAGTAGAAACCGTATGGGTCTGACAGCACCATGCTCAATATACGATCTTTGGGATATTAGATGGATGAAGGACTATAGGTACACAGTAACTAAGGATAGGCAGGTCCAATGGATTGGATTCCCCTATATCGTTTGGGGACTACGGCGTAGTGGCCTAGTATGTCCGTAGTCGATGAGTCGAGTGAATTATTACAAAGATAATAATTCACTAAGTTAGAAGGAGTTCTGACAGGTATGACTCACGGCCAGCTCGATATTGGGCCTAGAGGGTCACACACATATGGTAGGCATTGCGATGAGTAGAGGCTCGGATATGAGATATCCGATGGAGCCCTTGTCTTATTAGATATCCAATAAGCCCCTGAATTATTGGATCCCATGGATGAGATCCAATAAGAGCCCATGAGAGATTATTGGATAGAGATCCAGTAATCTAAAAGGCTTGGGTTATTGGATGCAGATCCAATACCCACTAGGGGAGGATCCATTAGGGTTTGACAGGGGACCTCTATAAATAGGAGTTATTCAGAGTCTCATAGGCTAGAGCCTTTGCTTGCCTCACATATTCTCCTTCCCCTCTCCACCTCAGAGCAGGCTTGGAGTTTTGAGGAGCGTCATCGTAGCCCTGTTGTGTGGATCACCGTTAGAGAGGAGGACGCTTGACCTCCTTCACCCTTTCCTAAAGATCTGCAAGGAAACAAGGATATACGATCTCCCTAGGTAACACAATCTACTCTATACGCAGTTTTTCAGTTTCGCAGATTTTGTGCACCAATCTTCGCACGACAACGAACATCTCTTTGGGAATCGGGGATTTTGTTTTCTTGTTCTTCCGCTGCGCATGTGATGTCGACCCTAAGATTTCCCAACAGTGGTATCAGAGCCAGGTTGTTCGTGCGAATGATCGATTTTGAACTACGTGTGTTGTGTTTAGGAAGAATTTTGACGTCAAAATTGTTGACGCCAAAACAAGGAAGGGCAGCAACAGTTGCTACCCTCGATCTGCATGCCTACAACCACTTGTAGCGACAACCGTAGCCAGGCAACACAGCGTCGGCGCATGCGCAAGCGCTGTGCCTGCAGCAGGCTTGCGGCCGACGAGGCTGGCAGCCAACGGGCAGAGGTACCGCAGGGCAGCGGCGCCTGCGACCACTGCTCATGTGGGGTGACGTGTCGTAGGGCAGTGGCACTTGTGGTCGTTGCTCCTGCGGGCAAAACCCCCAGCGAGGCCATAATATCCCTCACTTTTAAAAATTTATTAATAAGAATTTATATGTAAATTGGAGGACCTATATATAAATATAGAAATTTCAAGGATTAAACTGTTAAGTTGCAAAAAGAAAAAAATAAAGAAAATTAAAAATTTCGATTTTATCCCACCGCCTCCCACGTTCTCTATTCCCGAAACAAAGAGAGGAGCTGTGGGGCGTGGGGAGAAGAAGAAGAGAAGTAAGGAAGAAGAAAAGAAGAAGAAGAGGGAAAAGAAGAGAGGAGGAAGAAGAGGGAGAAGAGAAGAATATAAGAAGAAGAAAAAGAGAGGGAAGTGGGAGAGAAGCGAGAGGTGGCAGCAGCTAGGGCTGCAGCATCTCTGTTTCCTGCAGGTGGAAACAGAGGAGAGGTGTGGGGCGTTCGAAGAGGAGAAGAAGAGGAAGAGGAAGAAAAGAAGAAGAGGTTGTGATACCTCTGTTTCTTGCAGAGGAAATAGAGGAGAGGGTGTGTTTGACACCGGGGAGGATGAGGGAAGAAGAAGAGGAGAAGAAGAGAAGGGAAAGGAGGAGCTGCAGCTCCGGCGGTGGTAGCTATGGCTGGAAGAGAAGGAGAGGAAGGGAAGGTGAGGAAGAAGAGAAGAAGAAGAAGAAGAAAGGTAGGAGAAGGAAGAAGGAGAAGAAGAGGGAAAAGAGAGGGAAGAGGGAGAGGAGCGAGAGGTGGCAGTAGCTAGGGCTACAGCACCTCTATTTCCTGCAGGTGGAAATAGAGGAGAGGTGTGGGGCGTTCGAAGAGGAGAAGAAGAAGAAGAGGAAGAAAAGAAGAAGAGGAAGTAGGAGAAGAGGTTGTGATACCTCTGTTTCCTGCAGAGGAAACATAGGAGAGGGTGTGTGTGACGCCGGGGAGGAGGAGGGAAGAAGAAGAGGAGAAGAAGAAGAGAAGGGAAAGGAGGAGCTGCGGCTGCGGCGATGGCAACTGCAGTTGGAAGAAGAGAAGGAGAGGAAGATGAGCAGGGGAGGAAGAAGAGGCTGCGGCCATGGCTGAGGCTGCGACTGCAGCAGTGCAGCTGGGAAAGAAGAGAAGGAAAGGAAGAAGAAGAGAAAGGAAAAAGGAAGAAGAGAGGAAGAGGAGAAGGGGAGGCAGCTGCGGTAGTGGCAGCTGCAGCTGGATGGAAGGAGAGGAAATAGAGCAGGGGAGGAAGAAGAGGTTGCGGCTGTGGTGGCTGCGGCCGTGGCTGCGACTGCGGCTGCGGCTGCGACGTTGGTTGCGGTAGCTACGGCAGCGGTGGTGGCTGCAACAGCTGCTTTTGGGAAAGAGAAAGAAAGGAAAGGGAAAGAAGAAGAGGTTGTGGTTGCGGTGGTGGTGGCTGTGTCTGCGGCAGCTATGTTTGGGAAAGAAAAAAAGTAGGAACGAGAGAAGGGAGGAAGAAAGTAGTACAGTGGAAGGGGCTATAAATGTGAGGAAGAAAGTAGTATAGTGGAAGGGAGGAAGAAAGTAGCTTGTGAATTTATAAATATTGTTCATGTTTGTCAAGTTGGCTTGGGTTGCCATAAATGTGAATTATCGAGTGATGTGATATATGATTATAAACTGCATAGGTTTTATATATGTGAATTTGATAGAATATTTTTCAGTGTCCTCAAATGTTAGTTTGGATCCTGGATTGGTTTATGATGAAAATTTTAATATCATGGATATTTTGAGGGGCGTGACAGAGGTGGTATCAGAGCATGATTTGAGGATCACTGAAATATTTGATATGTTGACGTACAAAATATATTGAGATTTAGTGAACTATAGTGATTGGTGGAAATTTTCTTTGATGCCTTTTAGGAATCTAGGATGATGAGGACATTTGGTCCTCCTATTTTATTTGTTTCTGATTAATTAAGGGGATGAAAGGGTTGATCAAAGATACTAAATCAGAGTAGCGCAATGAAAGCATGGTAGACCTAATTTCATTGGTGGTAGAAAAATGGGTGATGCAAACGGAGAAGATATTTGATGTACAAAATTGTTCTGATGATCAAAAGATTTCTTTTGCTACCTTATATTGAAAGTAGAGGCTGATTATTAATGGCAACAATGAAAAGAAATTTTTGGAGATTAGTGGCAAGAATGATAAGGACAAGTTTACCAATAAAAATATGATTGGAAATGAATCAGAAAGTAATAACAAGAGGGTTAAGACATTTGGATTTGAAATGGGAAGTTACCACAAAAGACTCAATCATGTGTGAATTACAAGTTAAATTATGAAACAAATTTGTGTTTTCGGGTAACTGGAGTCTATTTTGCTTGTAGAAAATTGGATCATAAAATAAAAGACTGCCCCTTGAACAAGAAGAAATTGTCACTGCCTCATAAATCATCAGCCCATGTCAGAGTGTATGCTATCATTGAATATGATTCTAAAACTTCTGAATTAGTGATCGAATGTATTATGCATGTTTATGAAAGAATGCAAATATTTGTTTGACCATAGATCCTATCTACGATTTGATTCGTAATATGTTGCTTATCACTTGGGTATTCAACCTAGACCACTGCATTATGTGATATATGTAAATACAATCATTGGAGATTCTTTGATAACGAACTTGAATCTGGTCCTCTTGTTTGATTCTTATTGGAGAACTTGAACTTTTTGCTGATTTTATTCTCCTAGAGATTTGGAGTTTTTATATTATACTTGGTATGGATTGGCTATCTTCCTATCATACCAGTATGGATTGGTATATAACAAATTATCACTTTTTGCATATTTGATCAGTCGATCTTTTATTTTGAGAGTATTGGACATGATTTATCTCCTTGCCTAATGTATCCCAGGATAACTTGCTTGGATTACCTCCAAACGTGACTTTGCTTTTGATTTGATCCTTGGGACAATCTCAATATCTAAGCCTCTCTACAGAATGATATCATTTGAGTAAGTGGAATTGAAAAAGCAACTACAAAGACTATTAAATAAGGATTTTATTTGGCTTAATATTTCATCATGGGGTGCTCCGGTATTAGTTAAAAAGATGGAGGGAACATTGAGGCTTTGTATTGATTATAGACAGTTGAATTAGGTGACCATCAAAAATGAGTATTCTTTAAAATGACGACTTATTTGATTAATTGCAGGATGCACAGGTATTTTCAAAGATTGATTGAAGGTCGGGTTACCATCTATTGAGGATCAAGGAGGAGAATATTTCGGTCACTCTTGGATAATTATGTAATTGTATTGTAATAATGAAACTATTTGAGAGCAGGAGGAAATAAAACTATCATAATCCTCGTCTTTTCATCGATTTAGTTATGATCAATTTAGAGTACTAAATTTTCTTTTAAGGGGGGAGAGTGTAATATCCCTCACTTTTAAAAATTTATTAATAAGGATTTATATATAAATTGGAGGACCTATATGTAAATATAGAAATTTCAAGGATTAAACTGTTAAGTTGCAAAAAGAAAAAAATAAAGAAAACTAAAAATTTTGGTTTTATCCCACCGCCTCCCACACTCTGTTTCCGAAACAGAGAGAGGAGCTATGGGGCATGGGGAGAAGAAGAAGAGAAGTAAGGAAGAAGAGGAGAAGAAGAAAAGAAGAAGAAGAGGGAAAAGAAGAGAGGAGGAAGAAGAGGTGAAGAGAAGAATAGAAGAAGAAGAAAAAGAGAGGGAAGTGGGAGAGAAGCGAGAGGTGGAAGCAGCTAGGGCTGCAGCATTTCTGTTTCATGCAGGTGGAAACAGAGGAGAGGTGTGGGGCGTTCGAAGAGGAGAAGAAGAAGAAGAGGTTGTGATACCTCTGTTTCCTGCAGAGAAAACAGAGGAGAGGGTGTGTGTGACGCTGGGGAGGAGGCGGGAAGAAGAAGAGGAGAAGAAGAGAAGGGAAAGGAGGAGCTACGGCTGCGGTGGCGGCAGCTGCGGCTAGAAGAGAAGGAGAGGAAGAGAAGGTGAGGAAGAAGAGAAGAAGAAGAAAGGTAGGAGAAGGAAGAAGGAGAAGAAGAGGGAAAAGAGAGAGAAGAGGGAGAGGAGCGAGAGGTGGCAGCAGCTAGGGCTGTAGCACCTCTGTTTCCTGCAAGTGGAAACAGAGGAGAGATGTGGGGTGTTCGAAGAGGAGAAGAAGAAGAAGAGGAAGAGAAGAAGAAGAGGAAGCAGGAGAAGAGGTTGTGATACCTCTGTTTCCTGCAAAGGAAACAGAGGAGAGGGTGTGTGTGACGCCGGGGAGGAGGCGGGAAGAAGAAGAGAAGGGAAAGGAGGAGCTGCGGCTGCGGCGATGGCAGCTGCAGTTGGAAGAAGAGAAGGAGAGGAAGATGAGAAGGGGAGGAAGAAGAGGCTGCGGCCGTGGCTGAGGCTGCGACTGCAGCAGTGCAGCTGGGAAAGAAGAGAAGGAAAGGAAGAAGAAGAGAAAGAAAAAGGGAAGAAGAGAGGAAGAGGAGAAGGGGAGGCAGCTGCGGTAGTGGCAGCTGCAGTTGGATGGAAGGAGAGGAAACAGAGCAGGGGAAGAAGAAGAGGTTGCGGCTGTGGTGGCTGCGGCCATGGCTGCGACTGCGGCTGCAGCTGCGACGTTGGCTGCGATAGCTGCGGCCGCGGTGGTGGCTGCCGCAGCTGCTTTTGGGAAAGAGAAAGAAAGGAAAGGGAAAGAAGAAGAGGTTACGGTTGCGGTGGTGGCGGCTGCGTCTGCGGCAGCTGTGTTTGGGAAAGAAAAAAAGTAGGAACGAGAGAAGGGAGGAAGGAAGTAGTACAGTGGAAGGGGCTGCGGTTGTGTCGGAAGGGGCGGTCGTGGCTACGACTGTGGTAGTGGCAGCGGCGATGGCTGCGATAGCTGTGTTTGAAAAAAAAAAGAAAACGAAGGAATGAGAGTAAGAGAGAGCAGGTGACTATACCTCTATGTTCTACATGAGCTGCAGTTGTGGAGGACACGGAGGAAAAGTAGAAGGAATTGGGTTGACACCTTCTTTGGATCTTCATATCAAAATATTTGAAAGGCAAGTGTTCCGGTCCTTTCTATTGCAAGCTTTCTAATCTTTTCTATTGCAAGTGTTCTGATCCTTCCTATTGCAAGCTTTCTAATCTTTTCTCTTGCAAGTATTCTGATCCTTCCTATTGCAAGCTTTCTAATATTTCCTATTGCAAGTGTCCTGATCTTTCCATACTGTAATTTGATCTCTACATTTGCTTTGAATATGAGGAACTTTAAATTGTTCTAGCTTTACATTTGATATAACTCTTGTTTAGACGTAACGATTCGAATCTGTGCAACGTCTGAGATTCTGACCTTTTGATACTGAACTGCCTATAAGTCATTTTGAAAACTTTGATTTATTCAAATCTTATTACATTGGAAACTAGACTCGTAGATCTTTCTTTTGATACCTGGATTAAAAGATTTAGAGTCCAAATGTCTGCCCAGTTATCTATTGAATCCGACCCTATGGATTATGCAAAACAATGATTTTGTTTTCTGACCTTTGGTTATTAAATCAATTGTAACTCTTTGTTGGAAACTTCAATTCATATGAGACTTATTTTATCTGAAAATAGATTGAAATATCTTTCCACAATATATTTCTGAGTAAATTAGAGCACAATTGATAGTTTGAATCATTTGTTCAATGTGCCTCTTGAATTCTGCCAAAAATTGAGCTTTGGTCGATTTCGCATATTTTGGTTTCATTCCTTTGGAAATTGATTTCATCTAACCTTCTTATTTGAATTGAGCTATAAGTGATTGCTTGGAATCCTTGTATGCTTTTGCTTTCATTTCCTTTCAAATCTAAATACATTTGTGAAGGATTATGTTTGCATCGTATTGACTCAGAAAGGCACATGTACATTTCGTTGTTCCGCATGTGCCTCCGATATGTCCCAATTTATTGTTCACAATACCCTTTTGTACTTTAGTGTTTGTGAGATTATTTGGACCTTTGCCAGAAATGGTAAAGGGTATGTGCTTAGAGCCCGCATTGCTCTAGATTATGTTTGGTGGTTATTCAGAAATGGATGGACCATATAATGTTTGGAATCCCACTTCACCATCTATCTGTTTGATATGAAATTCAGAGCCGACCTAGCACTTGGGCAGGGTGAGAGGGCTCGAGTAGGAAAGGGCTACCCGTGGATGGAGTCGAGAACTCATCACGGCGTGGAGCCACCACTGAGTTAAACCTCACATGCACTATGCTAGGGTACGACGTCTGAGCTTTTGTTTCATATTTTGTATTGATATGCTCCAAAATGTTTCCTATGCCATTGATATACTTCAAAATGGTTCACATACCATTGATATGTTCCGAAATATTCCATTTGTCATTAATATGCTCCGGAATATTTCATACGCTATTAGTATGCTCCAATTATTCTATGCTCCATTTGCTATGATCTGATATGTTCTGAAATATCCTATTTGCCATTGATATGCTTTGGAACATCTCGTATGCTATTGATATGCTCCAATTACTCTATGCTCCATTTGTTATGAACCAAATATGTTTTGAATGACATGACACATATGATTTTGTATCTAATGAGATTGTATCATTGAGAATTCTTGTATTCTGCCTTGCATTATGATATCTTACTTGTGAAACTGTTTCTTTTGTTCTGAATATACTTTGTCACTTGCTGAGCTGTTTTTAGCTCACTCCGTTGTTATATAAAATCTTTCAGGTCAGCTAATCACTCTTTGAGATGTTTGAATTGGGCTGAGGCAATGGAAAGCTATTTAGAATTATGGGCAAGTCTTGTTGGTTATTATGTTATTGTTGTATAAGCATGTTTTGTATGTAATGAAATGTTGTCGATGAATCGAAATGAATATACTGTGTAAAAGTGTTAGAAGATCTCTCTTATTTGGAATTTCGAAATGTTAAGTCTAGTTTATGATGATATGAACTTGTGGTGAATAATTGGTGTTCTGATTGTATAATTTATTTAGCTTGTGGATTTATAAATGTTGTTCATGTTTGTCAAGTTGGCTTGGGTTGCCATAAATGTGAATTATCGAGTGATGTGATAAATGATTATAAACTGCATAGGTTTTATATATGTGAATTTGATAGAATGTTTTTCAGTATCCTCAAATGTTAGTTTGGATCCTGGATTGGTCTGTGATGAAAATTTTAATATCATGGATATTTTGAGGGGCGTGACAAAGGCAGCATTGCCTACGGGCGCTGCCTCGCGGGCAGAACCGCCCGCGGAAGGGGCGGTGCAGTGCTCACAGGGGCTCCCGCCCGCAGGGGCAACGCTACCCACGGGGGCGCCCACCTGCAGGGGCGGCGCCCCGACCCCATTGCACCTGCCGCCACCGGTAGGGTGGTGACGATAGCATCAGCGGTGAAGAGGGAGAGGGGCTTAGGGTTTTTGGATAAAAAGATAGTTTTGCCCTTATGAATTTGAGAAATTTCAGTTTCTGTCTTTTATCCAAATTATGAAAATACCCCTATGAATTCAAAAATTTTCTATATGTCCCTGATTTCATAAAATACTAATTAATTAAAAAATTTATTTGATTATTATTTTTATTATTATCTAGTAGTCCTATATGATGATGATTATTTATACATGTGATGTATGATATGTGGACGGATGATCATAGACCGTGTGATGTGTGTACTTGTGATTATTATTATTGGGGTATGCGAGCCTCCATTATATTTCTCGTTTATCATCGGGCCTGCGTGCCTATGATTAAGTTGTAATCACATGAGGAGGCGCAGTGGGAGCGTGGATGCGATGAGACGGACGATCGCGATGCATGAAGATGCATTGAGATGTCGACGGAACCGACGAGGATGAGATTGACGATCACAGGGCATGGAGATACACTGTTGCACACATAGATCTTGATGTGAGTGATTAGGCCTATTGGCTCGAGACTAATCACATTAGGTTGTGGTCCATGATCATCTGGTGTGATTGCTTATACACATAATATATATATATATATATATATATATATATATATATATATATATATATATATATATTTGCATGCGATATAGATATATATTAAATATGTATATGTGTGACATGTCATATTAGGAGACCAAATCATAGAAACATCTCTCTCGATAATATTAAGTCGGTAAACGTGAGGCAATTAGATTGACCCACATGGCCTTCCATCGTTATAAGTAGGAACCGATTCCTGGTGTAGGTTGAGTTGGTCGAGTCCCTCGAGACTCACCTATATCGCGATTCGCTGTCTTGCTTACGACATAGAGATGTCACCGGTGACCTGAGGACATGGTATGCTTGGTCGAGTCCCTCGAGGGTATATCATCAAATCATACTCATCTTGTAACGAAGGTGTTAACTTAATTGAGCATCATGGTTGGTCGAGTCCCTCGAGACCATGGTGATTCGGAGGTCGAACAGGACGGGAATCACAAGGAGTTGTGATCGGCAAGAGTTATCTACCTTTTAGGCTTAGTGTGATTGGTCGAGTCCCTCGAAGTTACACTAAGACGCTGATTGGATCCTGATCCCCACTAGAAGTCTGTCGGAGACTTCCGTTTCACGTGCTGAGGGTGTCGCATGACTCGTTAGTAAAAAAGTGAGAGCATATTAAGATAGAAGTTCATATCTTGATAGTTTATTTCTTACAAAATCTGCATGTTATTCATTTCTATTGCATCTTTATTTTCATAAAATGTCGGTTTCAAATCCCTTTCGTGGCATACTTGATGTCAACCGCCTCACTGGTCTAAATTATACGGATTGGCTCCGTAACTTGAGAATTGTTCTCATGATGGAGAAAATCGTGTACGTCATTGATACAGTGATGCTGACGCCCGAAGAAGGGGTAAGCGAGGATGAGATCGCTCGCTACATGAAGTATATTGATGACTCCACTCTTGCTCAATGCTATATGTTGGGCTCTATGACTCCTGAGTTATAGAAACAACATGAAAAGATGGATGCCAGATCAATTCTCCTACATGTCTGTAAATTGTTTGAGGAACAGGGAAGGACTCAACGATATGAGATATCCAAGAGCCTCTTCCGCGCTAGGATGATTGAGGGGATACCAGTTCAGAACCATGTCCTAAAGATGATTGAGTGGATATAGAAACTCATAGGTCTAGGAATGGTCCTAGAGGATAACTTTGTATGGAAATTATGATTTAGTCCCTACCAGATTCCTTTTCACAGTTCATAATGAATTTTAATATGAACAAGCTTGAGGTGACTCTCCCAGAGCTCCTCAATATACTGAGGGAGGTAGAGAGTACTATTAAGAAAGAGAAGCCAGTTCTCTACACTAGTGAGACCAGAAAGAAAAGGAAAGTAGAAAGGTCCCTTAAGAAGGGAAAGGGCAAGGGCAGACCAGGTAAAGCAAATGTTGCTAAGAAAGACCCAACAAAGGACAAAGGCCAGTGCTTCCACTGTGGTAAAGATGGGCACTGGAAGAGAAACTACAAAAGTATCTTGCAGAAAGGGCGAAACAAAAGCTTGATGAAGCTTCAGGTATATTCATGAATGTAAATGTGTCCAAGAGGAAATGAGATGAGATGAACAGTGTATACCTGTGGCATTGTAGGCTAGGTCACATCCATGAAAGAAGGATTCAAAAGTTGCTAAATGATGGATATCTAGATCCATTCGACTATGTGTCATATGCAACCTGCGAGCCTTGCCTTCGTAGAAAACTGACCAACTCTCTATTTAGTGGAACTGGAGAGAGAGCCACTGAGCTATTAGAACTCATACATAGTGATGTATGTGGATCCATGTCAACTCATGACATTGGTGGTTACTCCTACTTCATTACCTTTACTGATGATTTCTCAAGGTATGGATATGTGTACTTAATGAAGTACAAGTCCGAAGCCTTTGAGAAATTCAGAGAGTATAAGAATAAGGTGGAGAACTAGACTAGAAAGAGTATCAAAACTCTTTGATCAGATATAGGAGGTGAGTACTTAAGTACAAAGTTTACTCAGTTCCTCAAGGACCATGGGATATTATCCCAATGGACACCTCCTTATACACCTCAGCTCAATGGTGTCTCTGAAAGGAGAAATCGTACGCTATTAGACATGGTACGGTCCATGATGAGTTTCGCTGACCTACCCATCTTATTCTAGGGATATGCCCTAGAAACCGTAGCTTACCTTCTGAACAGAGTTCCAACTAAGTCGGTAGTGTCTACACCATATGAGATATGGAAAGGGAAGAAGCCTGATATTAAGGTTGTTAAGATTTGGGGCTGCCCTGCCCACGTTAAAAGACACAACATCGATAAGTTAGAATCAATGACAGAGCGATACAAATTTGTGGGATACCCTAAGGAAACTTATGGGTATTATTTCTATCATCTCGAGGACCAAAAGGTCTTTATAGCTAAGAGAGCAGTGTTCCTTGAGAAGGAACATATTCTTGGCGGAGATAGTGGGAGAATGATAGAGTTGAGCGAGGTTGGAGAACCAAGCTTAAGCACCACTCTACAACCCGAGTCTGTTCAAGTACCTAATACACAAGTTTCAACTTTACGTAAGTCTGATAGAGTATCCCATCCTCCTGAGAGATATGTGGGACATATTAGAGAAGAGGATGTTGAAGATATTGACCCTCAGACCTACGAGGAGGCTATTATGAGTATAGACTCTGGGAAGTGGTAAGAAGCCATGAATTTTGAGATGGATTCTATGTACTCCAACAAGGTTTGGAACCTAGTTGATGCGCCCGAAGGTATTGTACCCATCGGTTGCAAGTGGATTTTTAAGAAAAAGATCAAAGTAGATGGAAAGGTAGAGACCTATAAAGCAAGGCTAATGGCTAAGGGGTATCGTCAAAGGCAAGATGTTGACTACGACGAAACCTTCTCACCCGTAGCAATGCTGAAATCTATTAGAATTCTATTGGCTATTGCAGCACACTATGATTATGAGATCTGGCAGATGGATGTGAAAACCGTATTTCTCAATGGGAACCTCGAAGAGGAGGTGTATATGATGCAACCTGAGGGATTCGTGTCCAAGAACTACCCAGATAAGGTGTGTAGGTTTCTTAGATCCATTTATGGACTAAAGCAAGCTTCCCGAAGTTGGAACATAAGATTTGATGAGGCAATAAGATCTTATGACTTTGTTAAGAACGAAGATAAGCCTTGTGTATATAAGAAGGTAAGTGGGAGCACTATCACCTTTTTGGTGTTATATGTGGATGACATCTTGATCATTGTGAATGACGTAAGAATGCTATCCACAATAAAGACTTGGTTATCTAGACACTTCTCCATGAAGGACTTAGGGGAAACATCCTATATCTTGGGGATTAGAATCTATAGAGATAGATCCAAGAGGATGCTTGGCTTATCCCGGTCCAAGTATATAGGAACCATTGTCAAAAGGTTTGGCATGAAAAATTTCAAGAGAGGTCTCATACCGATGGGACATAGGATATCGCTTGCTACGAGTATGTCCCCAAAGACTCCAGAAGAAAGGGCGAACATGGATATGATACCTTATGCCTCAGCAATAGGGTCTATCATGTATGCCATACTATGTACTAGGCCTGATATAGCGCATGCTCTAAGTGTCACGAGCAGGTATCAGGCGGATCTAGGCTTAGAGCACTAGAAAGCAGTAAAGTGTATCCTTAAGTAACTTGAGAAGGCCTAAGGATTTTTTACTAGTATATGGAGGTAATAGCCTTAAGGTTGAAGGCTACATGGACTCAAGTTTTCAGTCTGATGTCGATGATAGCAAGTCGAATTCAGGGTATGTGTACACCTTGAATGGAGGAGCAGTGTGCTGGAAGAGTTCCAAGCAAGATACTACTGCTGACTCGACTATACAGGCGGAGTACATTGCTGCATCGGATGCAGCAATGGAGGGAGTCTAGTTGAAGAAGTTCATCACAGATTTGGGAGTCGTGCCGGGTAGCGAGGAGTCGATCTCCTTATATTGCAACAACAACGGGGCGATTGCTCAAGCGAAGAAACCTAGGTCTCATCAGAAATCTAAGCATGTTCTAAAGAGGTTCCACCTTATCAGAGAGATCGTAACCCGAGGAGATGTAGTAGTGGAAAGAGTTCCATCCGAAGGTAACATTGCAGATCCACTAATAAAGTCGTTGTCTCATATTGTCTTTGAGCATCACAGGGGTCTGATGGGGTTCAGACACATAGGTGATTGGCTTTAGGTCAAGTGGGAGATTGCTAGTCATAGGTGCCCAGCAAGCCAATCACGTGAGTGATGGCATGTGTGACTTGATACAGAATCTTTTTTCTTATTATATTTTGGCATATATCACTTTATAACTATTGCATATATGCACATGTATATTGTGATGTCCTTGGATTTGTGCAATGGGAATCGGATCGTGATGAGATCACAAAAATGAGATCGATTCACTTTTAAACATATATCCTAAATAATCCCGGTCATAGGTTACTAGAGAGGGACATCGTGATAACCGGACAGACTAGTGTGCTGTATACCCGTCCATATGATGGATGCAGCTAGTCTCATAGCTGCTCATGTAGGGACACTAGGGATACAGTACAAGTGCTCATTGGAGAATAAGTTCACTGATTAATTCGCTTATGGAATGCTGGATGGTTGATAATGCCTTATTGTCAAACAGTGATTCCGTAGTCTTAGTGGTATATATGGTCCTTAGACTTGAGACACCAAGGATGTCTTGTATGAGTGCTCCACTCTTTGATACCTGACTTATAGGTTTGGCTTTCCCAGATCTAGTATAGCTGGTCATTGGGAGTGGTAGTCGACTTTACGAGGGCTATTGAGTGTCGATAGAGGATCATCCACTCTCGGCATCATGAGAGGAATATCCCATATGTTCTTACTCAGACAAATCCTTGGCCAGGGTCATTCGGGTTGAGAGAGAAAAAGTTCTCCAGGAGAATCCGATTAGAGCGAGACTCGAGTAGAAACCGTATGGGTCTGACAGCACCATGCTCGATATACGGTCTCTAGGATATTAGATGGATGAGGGACTATAAATACACGATAACTGAGGATAGATAGGTCCAATGGATTGGATTCCCTTGTATCGTTTGGGGACTACGGCGTAGTGGCCTAGTACGTCCGTAGTCGATGAGTCGAGTGAATTATTACAGAAATAATAATTCACTGAATTAAAAGGAGTTCTGACAAGTATGACTCACAGCCAGCTCGATATTGGGCCTAGAGGGTCACACACATATGATAGGTATTGCGATAAGTAGAGGTTCGGATATGAGATATCCGACGGAGCCCTTTTCTTATTGGATATCCAATAAGCCCCTGAATTATTGGATCCTATGGACAAGATCCAATAAGAGCCCATGAGAGATTATTGGATAGAGATCCAGTAATCTAAAAGGCTTAGGTTATTGGATGTAGATCCAATACCCACTAGGGGAGAATCCATTAGGGTTTGATAGGAGATCTCTATAAATATGAGGTATTCAGAGCCTAATAGGCTAGAGCCTTTGCTTGCCTCTCCTATTCTCCTTCTCCTCTCCACCTTAGAGCAGGCTTAGAGTTTTGAGGAGCGTCATCGCAGCCCTGTTATGTGGATCACCGCTAGAGAGGAGGACGCTTGACCTCCTTCACCCTCTCCTAAAGATCTGCAAGGAAACAGAGATATACGATCTCCTTATGTAACACAATCTACTCTATATGCAGTTTTTCAGTTTCGTGGATTTTGCGCACCAATCTTCGAACGACGACGAACATCTCTTTGGGAATCGGAGATTTTGTTTTCTTGTTCTTCCGCTACGCATGTGATGTCGCCCCCAAGATTTCCTAATAGGTAGTTTGATGGAGATCCAATATCCAATATGATAGGATCCATTATGGTTAAGTTAATAGGGGGCCTCTATAAATAGGAGGGAAATAAAAGTTCATGTGCTAAAGCTTCTCTTGGTTACCATCTCCTATTCACCTCTCTACTTCTCCTCCTCAGATAACAGGCTTGGAGATTGGAGAAGCATCGTCATAACCCTATTGTGTAGATCATCGCTAGAGAGGAGGACGCTTGACCTTCTTCTTCCTCTCTTATAAATCTATAGGGAATTAGGGATATACGATCTCCCTATGTAACACAATCTTTCATATATGCATTTTTTAGTATCATGGACTTTGTGCACCAATCTTCGCATAACGATGAACATAATTTAAGAGAAATTTAGGGATTTTTGTTTTTCTGTTCTTTCGCTACGCATGTGATATCGCTCTAGATTTTCTTAAAGCCATGAGTTGTACTTATCAGAACTCCTTCTAACTTAGAACTCCTTCTGACTCAAAACTCCTTTTGATTCAGTAAATTATTATCTCATAATAATTCATTCAACTCATCTATCATCCCATAATAATTCACTCAACTCATCGACTATGGACATACTAGGTCATTACACCATAGTTCCCAAATGATACAAGGGGATCTAATCCATTAGACATGTCTACTCTCAATTATTGTGTTTGTAAAGTCCCTCATCCATATAATATCCTAGAGACCGTATACTAAGCATGGTGTTATCAAGCCCATACGAAATCTACTCGAGCCTCGCTCTAATCAGATTCTCTTAGAGAACTCTTTCTCTCTTAATTCAAATAACTTTGCCTAGGGATTTTCTTGAGCGAGAATACATGGGACATTTCTATCATGACATCGAGAGCAGATGATCCTCTATCGACACTCAAATTGCCTTCATAAGATTGGCTACCACTCCTAATGATCGATTGTGTTAGATCTGGAACTTCTAAACCTTTAAGTCTGGTATCAAAGAGCGGAGTAATCATATAGGACATCCTTAGTATCTCAAGTTTAAGAACCAGACACAATTGGAATCATAAAACTATTATTTGACGATGAGGTATTATTAACCATCCAATATTACGTGAGCGGATCATTTAGTAAACTCATTCTCAAATGAGCACATACACTATATCCCTAGTGTGCCGCACAAGTAGCTATGAGACTGTTGGGAAATCTTGGGGCGACATCACATGCGCAGCGGAAGAACAAAAAATAAAAAATAAAAATCTCCAATTCCCATAGATATGTTCGTTGTCGTACAAAGATTAGTGCGCAAAAATCTGTGAAATAAAAAACCACATGTGAGATAGATTACGTTACCTAGGGAGATTGTATATCCCTGAATCCTTGTATATCTATAGGAGAGAGTGAATGAGGTCAAACGCCTTCCTCTCTAGTGGTAATTTATACAACAGGACTGCGATGATGCTCATCAAAACTCCAGGCCTACTTTGAGATGGAGAGAGGGAGGAGAATAGGAGAGGCAACCAAAAGACTCTAGCCTATGAACCACTAGTTCTCTCCTATTTATATAGGTCCCCTATTAACTTAACCTTAATGGATCCTCCCCTATTGGGTATTGAATTTTCATCCAACTACTCAAGCCTATTAGATTATTGGATCTCTATCCAATAATCTCTTATGGGCTCTTATTGAATCTCATCCATAGGATCCAATAATTCAGAGGCTTATTGGATATCCAATAAGATATGGGCTACGACAGATATCTCATATCCAAATCTCTACTTATCATAATGCCTACCATATGTGTATGACCCTCTAGGGCCAATATCGAACTGTCCGTGAGTCATACTTGTCAGAACTCCCTTTGGCTTAGTGAATCATTATCTCCATAATAATTCACTCGACTCATTGACTGCGGACGTACTAGGCCACTACATCACAGTCCCCAAACGATACAGGGGAATCCAATCCATTGGACTTGTCTATCCTTAGTTACCATGTACCTATGGTCCCTCATCCATCTAATATCCTAGAGATCGTATACCGGGTATGGTATTGTCAGACCCATATGGTTTCTACTCAAGTCTCACTCTAATCAGATTCTCCCAGAGAACTCTTTCTCTCTCAATCTGAATGACCCTGACTAGGGATTTATATGGGCAAGAATACATGGAACATTCCTCTCATGACACTGAGAGTAGATGATCCTTTATCAACGCTCAATAGCCCTCGTAAGGTTAACTACCACTCCCAAAGATCGGTTGTGCTAGATCTGAGACATTCAAACCTATAAGTTCGGTATCAAATAGTGTAGCACTCATACAGGTCATCCTTGGTGTCTCAAGTCTAAGGACTAAATGTCTCAAGTCTAAGAACCAGATACACCACTAGGACTACTAAATCGCTATCTGATAATAAGGCATCATCAACCATCCAGCATTCCGTAAGCGGTCAATCAGTGAACTCATTCTCCAATGAGCACTTGTATTGTATCCCTAGTGTCCCCACACGAGCAACTATGAGACCAGTTGCATCCATCATATAGACGGGTATACAATATACCAGTTTATCCGGTTATCTTGATATCCCTCTAGAGTAACCTATGATCGGGATTATTTAGGATCTGTGTTTAAAGGCAAATCGGTCTCATTATCGTGATATCATCATGATCTGATTCTCATTGCATAGATCCAAGGACATCACAATATATATATATATATATATATATATATATATATATATATATATATATATATATATATATATATATATATATATATATATATATATATATATATATATATATATATGTAACAGGTAATATAAAGTGATAAATGTTAAAATATAATAAGCAAAAAGATTACATGTCAAGTCACATGTGGCTATCACTCACATGATTGGCTTGCATGGCACATATGACTAGTAGAGATCAACTACCTCCATTATAATGATAGATATACAGCACATCGATCTGCCCGGCTATCTCGATGTCCCTCTCGAGTAACATATGACCAGGAATGTTTAGGGTATGTATTTATAGGTAAATTAGTCTCATTATCATGATCTCATTTTAATCCAATTCTCATTGCATAGATCCAATGACATCACAATATATTTATTATCCAATATAAAATATAGAAATATCATAATAATAATAACTAAAAAGATTATGTAATGTGTCACACATGTTATCACTCACGTGATTGGTTTACATGACAACTGTAACTACTAAACCCATCATAGTGGGTCCATCCTCCCACCCACGACGGTCAAATCAAGACTTGTTATGCGAAAGTCGCTTCGACGGATTGACACCAATACTCCCGCCCATGACAATCTAATTAAGACCCATTATAACGGAAGCCACTCTAATGGACTGATAGCAATACTCCCACTATGGTGGTCAAATCAAGACCTGTTATGGTAGAAGCTACTCCGACTAATTGATATCGAGACTCTCGCCCACGATGGTCGAATCAAGACTCATTACAATGAGAGCCACTCCGATAGACTGATACCGATACTCCTGCCCATGATGGTTGAATCAAATCCTCCTCTAATGGAATGATACTGATACTCCCACCCATGATGGTTGAATCAAGACCCGCTACGGTGGAGCCACCCCAGTGGACTGATATCGATACTCCTACCTATGGCGGTTGAATCAAGACCCACTATGACGGACTGATACCAATCCTCCCTCTCACGTGGTCAAGCTAACACCTACTATTGTAGAACTACACTCCCACCCAGGCTATCATGCCCCTCGAATTTTTCCGTTCAGGAAGCGTGAACCTATCTTAAAATCGATAATATTATAATTCAGATCAACAATCCAATTCCAAGATCCAAACACACATTTGAGGGGACCTTGAGAAAATATAAGTCATTCATATCCATAATTCCACAAGTATGATATTCTATACAATCACAAAACCAACATGTACTACATGTTTATATCATTACACAATTTTAATATTCTCAAAATCCTAACATGAGAGATACTTTTCAAACATTTACAAGATACATCAATCTAGATTTGTCATTAATATTTCATTATATATAAAATGTACTTATAGATCAACCATCTTTAAACTACAAAAGATTTGTCCAAAAAATCTTCTAGCCTTCCATTACCTCAGCCCAATTTAAACATTTTAGCGAGCAATACATTATCTTAAAAAAATTATATAGCAACAGAGTGAGCATATAAAGCCCAATAAGTGACTAACATATCCATGACAAAGAGGACAGTTTCAAACAAATAAGATTTCAAAATATAAGACAGAGATACAAGAGTTCAAAGATAGCTACTCGACGTATCCAGAATTACAATGTCATATTGTTCGAAACATGTTTTATTCATAACAATGGAGTAAGAGCTAATTGGAGTATATCAATGACAGATGAAACATTTCAGAACATATCAATGGCAAAGAAAATGCTTCGGAACATATCAATGATATATGAAGTATTTCGGAGTATATCAATGACATATGAAGTTTTTCGGGAAATATCAATAACAAATGAAATATTTTGGAACATATCAAAGAACAAATATGAAACAGAAGCTCAAACGTCGCATTTGATGTTGCATACATTTCATTCTTATCCAAAGCACATATAGAAGCATATAACCAAAGCTTTGGATATCATATCAAATAAATAAAAGGTGAAGTGTGATCCCAAATATAATCTCCCAGGTCTGGGAGTGTCATCCATCCACGTTCAGATGAAGCCAGAGAGGGCCGACAAAGCATCGCAGGCTCTAAGTATATACCCTTTACCATTTTTGGCAAAGGTCTAGATAATCCCTTTACCATTTTTGACAAAGGTCCAAATAATCTCTTTACTATTTCTAGCAAATGTTCAAATAATCTTACAAACACCAGAGTACAAAAGAGTATTGTGAACAATAAAGTTGGCACATATCGAAAATATATGCGGAACAACGAAATGCATGTGCCTATACGAAACATTACGATACAAATATAAAGTTTACCTAATAGATTTAGGTATGCAAACACTTGTAGGAAAAAAGTATATAGAAATTTGAAGCAATAATGTAAAGCTAAACTACAGTAAAGATTTTAGTTGAAATCAATTTCCAAAGAGATGAAAGCAAAATCTACCAAAGCTCGATTCTAATAGAATTTGAGAGGCATATTACATGAATTATTTTGATAACAAATTATACTCTAATTTGTATAAAATAGGCTCATTCAAAAGATGTATTAATCTAGTTTTAGATAAATTATGTTTTGTATTAATAGGAGTTTCCAATAAGGAGTTACGATTAATTTAGTAACCAAAGGTCAGAGAATATTATCTTTGTTTTGTAGAATTCATAAAGTTGATTAGAACAAATGATTCAATAGGCATTTATACTCCAAATCTTTTAAATTAGATATATACAAAAGGTCTATGAGTCTAATTTTTAATAAATCATGTTTCAAATAAACCATAGTTTTCAACATAGAGTTATAATAGAGTTATAAGCAAGAGAGTACTGAAAAGTCAAAATCGATAGTCTCTGTTTTACAAATTTCATAGGGTCAATTGAAATAATAGTTTCGGTAGGTAAATAGACTCCAAATTTATCAATCTTGATATCAAAAGAAGAGCTATGAGTTTATTTTTGAAAAAATCTAACTTTTCCAAAATCAAGAATTTGTGAAGAATGTTATGACTAGAATATTATAGAAGGGTCAAATCTCAAAAAAAATCCAGACTCACAGTTTTATTCCCAAACGATAGAAATATCAAGTATGAAATCAAAATCTTCCAAATTTTTCATAATTAAGATGAAATTAAAGATCAAAATTTCTGAAGGAACGAGTTAGAATACTTATCTTAAAAAAGTTTGATTCTCAAATATAGGGAATTGATGCAAAACCTCAAGCAAAGCAAAGCTTCTTCTCCTACTTCAATTCCTCTTCCTTTCTCCTCTCAAACCCACATTGGCTACAACTCTTAAGTTTTTCTCTTTTAATTTCTCCTCTAATGCATTAGATTTAACTAATATAAGAATTACAATATAGTAAGCATGCATAAAGGGGGCTTAGGTATTATCCACAAAACAAACTTAGGTGGCACCATTAGGTTAGCTAGTGACATATGTCCATCATTTTTTTTTAAACCTAATATAAATCTTTTATAAATTATATTATATTTTTAATATTTACATTTAGGTCCCTATATTACAAATAGACCCTTATAAATTTTTTAAAAATGAAAGATGTTACACAAACATGCCCAAATGAACACTCAACTTCTCGTGCAGAAGGGGGAGGTAAAATTGGAGAAGGAAACCTCACAAAACAGAAGGGAAATGTCGAAAAATGAGAGAGAATGAACTCATATATCGAAGGGGAAGAATGAAGATAGAGACGGAGGAAAAGAGAGAGAGGTCCCTTCGGTCAATACTCGTCTAATCAAATGTCACCCCAGTAAAGTACAACCCACCCTAAACAGGCCTCGCACAAACCACCATGGTGCCAACAACGAACCCAAAGCTAAACAGTGATGACATCACCATATAGGAACACAGGAAAAGCAACATCCTTCAAGACCTCCATTTGAAGCTTTGAACAATGCCTTTCTAGGTGGATGAATAATAGGGATAATCCTAGTACTCCCCAACTCCCCTTGTCATGTAAGCAACACCTAAGAAAAAGCCCGAGAACCACCTCCCTATGGCCACCAACAAGAGATCACGTCACCTGCCCCAACTTCCAAGAATAGGCCCACATGTCCCACTCCTGATTAATACATCAACAGAAGTCATGCCTTCGCATTAATGACTGATGGCATATTCTGCCTTCACTAGTTTTCCATTTCCAACGGTCGATGAAGGGACCACTCCCTACCTAACCCAAAGTGGCAAGGAAGTCAGCCTAGAAGCATCCCCCTAACAGATTGCCCTGGGCACCAAAGGGCATACACTAGCAAGTTGCCCTCATTGATGCCTCCGTTGTGCAAGGTATGGGGGGCCTTGGCAAACACACGTCTAAGCCGCTTAATGTCCAAGTATAAAAGGCAAGCTCCGAACTAAGCTGGGGCAAGCGGGCAAGAGCTCTTAACTCTCTCATTTACATTATTAATCTCCCTCTCTGTCTCTTTGACTTAAGCATCGGAGAGGTCGAGCTGAGACACCCCCAACTTAAACCTATTGTGCAAGACCCTCGATACTATCCGGAGATGTACCCAGGAGGTAGCCCAACAATAAGGATGACTTAGCTCTCCAACCTGACTCTACCATACGAGGGTTAGATCGCTCCCAACGAATCACCTTTCTTATGAACTCCCACATAGGATCGTTGTGCTAACTCTTTGTGTTAGCAAGGAGAAGTCACAGTGAAGGACCTATATTTTCAACAGTAAATCAATTGGATTGACTCACCAGTGGATGGTTTCTATGTGTTAACAATCATTTATTTGTATATATAAATATACTTGTTCCTTTGTTGTTCCTTCAAATATCAATTCGCTAATGCCAAAAAAAAAAAAAAAAAGATATTTCCGGGCTTTCTGGGCTTTCATTTGCTTTGTTATTTGTGGATAACTTAGAAATCTGATTTGTGAAGATCGTGTCGGAGTAGTCAACCAAAGTAAAAGTAAAAGCATCAACTGCCGTACGCCGTCCATCACCCGGTGTGCCCCGACGTCAGTCCCCAGCGGAGCACCACTGAGTACTCCGGCAGCTCCCCCAGCCCCGCGAACAGCGACTCCTCCCCCAGCCCAGCCTCCCTCTCCCCCGCCATCGATCCCGTGGCCGCGTCGCTACCGAAATGGAGGGAGCCGTAGAGCAGCTCGTCGGAGCCAGCCGAGGTAGTGGAAGCAGAAGCCACGTCGGAGAACCATGGGAGGCGGCCGCCGTCGACCTGCTGCAGCGGCTCGTTCTTCCCGATCACGACGGGGTACTTCGCCTCCTGCTCGGGCGTGGACTCGAGCGGTCTGAAGCCTGACTGAGCTGGCGGCGCTGGCTCCTCTATGGGGGGCGGCGCCGGAGGAGGTAGGCGGTTCTGGTGGCGGCTGCCGTTCCTGGGGAGGGGACAGAGGTGGTTGTGGTCGAAGGAGTAGGTGACGATGAGCTTGGTGGGGTCCAGGCGGCTGCACTCCACCTGCTTCCTCGCCGGGCAACCCTTGCAGCTACTGCACCTGTAGTAACTCCTGCATGGCCACGAACGTACAAGAAACCAGAGCTCTCTCTCACACACACGCGGAAGCCAAGTACGCACCTGGGATTAGGGGAGCCTTTGATGGGCTTCTGCCCGTACTTCCTCCATGACCATGAATCCGACGGCGGGAACGAGTATCAGACTCGGGTTTATAATATAATATATATATATATATTATAAACCCTTATAATATATATATTATAAGGGTTTATAATAGCTATAAAAAATATATAAAATGTTAAGTAGAAAAAGAGTATCAATACTAATTATGATATCATAAGTGTGAAAAAAGAAAAATATATTGACTTATAATGATACCAAGACTAACTATCCACTATCCAAATCATAAATGACGATAAATCATTCATGTAATCGATCTGATTACGGCTTACAATTTTTTTATTATAGTATAGGTTGATTATGATAGGAAAACGATAAGATTTAATCATACAAGGAATAAAATAGATAAAAATATAACAAACATTGTATACATAATTAAGATATTAGAAATCTTTAATGTATATGATTGGTGATTTTTGATATGAGAGTTAAAGAAGGTTTAGTGTTCAACTATTGATTGAAGTTTATTATCTTCTCTCATAATGCTCCCACTGTTAGAGATTAAATAAATTTGATCAAAACCTCACATACAGTAGTTTATGATCAAATTAAATAGATATTATTTTCTGTCTCACTTTTGTAACTCTTAGTGAGAATATTCCCAAAAATCAATATTTTGTCATCGGATGATGCTTTTTGTTCCCATCTCCATCTCGACCGTCCAACCGTCCAGATTAAGAGACCCGTCCAGATCTAACGGTTCAGACGACGCGGCAATTGCTTTAGCACATTATGTGGAGAAACCTTTATGTTCTCCACCCACCGAAGGCCCGCGCATTCACCCAATTGATCTCAACCGTCCATTAGATCGATTTGGTCAGCCGTGAGTGACGTCAACCGCCCTTGATTGTCGCCACATTTTGCGTTGATGAGGGTGAAGGTTTGGGTATTATTGGAGGGTGTGTAAAGTCTTCTACCATTTCATTTCCCTTCCGTTTGGGTTTGCTTCAGCGCTTCGGTTGAGCGACTGGAAGAGCGAGGGAGGAAGAGAGATCGAGGCGAGGCGATGATGGGCGACGAGAAGTCGTCGAGTCCAATGGGAAATAGGGAGAGGGATCGTGAGTTGCTCATCCCCGTCGCGGACCACGACTCCGATTCCAGGGCTTCCTCCTCCTCCGCTTGCCCTAACCACCACCACCACCACCACCACCACCGCCACTCCCACACCGGTAGAGAGGTGGTCCACCTCCACCGATCTCTTCGTTCTTGTCGATCTTCTATTCGGTTTGATGCATTCCTTTTACGATTTCGTTTTACATTGTTTCCGCTCATTTCCTTTTGGTTTTGTGGTATTCGGCGATCATTGTCGCCTCTGTGATATGGATGTTCATGGACTTGAGTCTGGTTTTAGTTATTGTTTTTAGGGTTTGTTCATGAGCCGCGGAAGGATGCTATTCTTTTGACCTAATTAGGCTTGAAATTGGAACATATAATCGTATCTTCTCGCATATTTGGTGTAAGGAATTGGCATCAAAGAAAAAAAATCCTTTTTTTTTTCCTGTTATCTGAGGTTAACAATGTTCAGATCAATGACATCGAATCGTGTTAGACGTGCCTTGGCCGTTTATCTGCGAGGAAATATGTTGATGGTAGAGCTCATTTGCTAAAATATATGAAGTTTAGCTGCAGCATATACTGAACTTCTCTAATTATTTCGTGCCTTGTACGTCACTTTTATTAGTTGAGCGGAATGCTCAAATGGAGAACTTTAAAGCCCTTGCCATTGTTTCCCGTTGCTATCTCACTGTGGCAAATAGTTTCTGTCTTAACACCATACCCACATTCGATTTAAGTTTTCATTACAGAGCCCGTGATGTTTGCCACTGCATTAACTACTGGAAAAAGGTTATGTGGTTCTTCTTTATGTGCTAACTGCTCTCGTTTTGAAATCCTTATCAAGTATTGTGACGATGTATGTAGACTTGATGCTTATCATTGCAGCTTTTCATAAGAAATGGTTTTACTAATCCATTTCTTCAAGTGCAGGCGTTTTATATAGTCATCCACAGTTGGGCTTCGAAAAAGTTCATGACAGGATGGTAAGCTTCTTTCATCTATATCCAGCATGAACTTACATATGCTTTTAGTTTTGATCTTATTAACTAGTGACCGATCACTTTTTCTGCATTTGCAGTGTGATCCTCTTTCCAATTGCTATCACCTTTTATATCACCTGGTGGTTTATTCATTTTGTTGATGGATTTTTTTCTCCGATCTATGCTCAACTTGGGATAAACTTATTTGGTATGCACATTATTATTTTTTTTTCAAAATATTCTATGTGATTCAAGTGACAATTCAGATGCTGTACATTTATTGTAATGAAATATTTATTTAAATGATCTTTGTAGCTGAGTTTTCCATTACTGGTTTCTGTTTGGAAGTACATGTTCTCAGATGGTTGTTGATTTTTCCTGGATGCTGTTTGAAGCTGAGATTGTTTCACTCTTATCGAACATATTCTTTGATAATATAATACTGGAACCATTAATGCTTCTTTGGACCTTCCATTTTAAAGTCCCTGTCGTTTTTCTTCTCATTCTTAAGCTGCAAAACCAGTCTGGCTAACCTTGCAGTTCACATTTGACATAATACACTTCTTTCATTTGAAAATCTAAAGACTGTTGTAAAATTTCAATTACTCTAGCAAGTAGCAACCTTTAGGTTCCTATGCTGATTGGGCATCACAAATTTTCATTGGAAAGTCCAATGACTGAGGGTTTCATCTTTTGATTGCTCGAGCCATCTTTCTGGGTCTGATGGATCAAATGTATAGAAGCTTGCAGACGTGTACTCTGAAATTAGTACATCCAGGAAGAAGTGGGTGATGTTCTGTTTTGCAAGTAGCTTGCCACGGTTTTCGGTCAATCAACTGGGTCACTTGTCTTATTTAGTGAGGTTGAGCAATTCGTTTTCATTTCTTGTTTGTGATACAATCACCTCTTCATTTTTATGTAACTTCATATGTTATTTAAGTATCTACGTGCAGTGATTGCAAAAGGCGCTCGGGCGCTCGCCTAGGCGCTCGGGCGAGGCGAGGCGAGGCCCGAGCGCCTCGCTAATGTCCCAGGCGGCGCGCTTCAAACAGGCGCCGCCTGGGCGCTCGCCCGAGCCCAGGCGCTGGGCGCTTCGGGCGAGCGCCTGGGTAAACCAAGGCGACCGAACCAGAATTTTAGGTCTGGTTCGGTCCTGGTTCGGTTGTTAGTTGGTTCAATCGAACCAACTAAACCGATATAACCCAAACCCTAACCCAACACTAACCTGCTGCCGCTGCCGCTCTCGATCCCGATCCCGATCCCGATCGCGATCTCGTCGCTCGCTGCCGCTGCTCCCGCTGCTCCCGCTGTCGCTGCTCGCGCCTCCCGCGAGCCTTCCCGCTGCTCGCGCCTCCCGCGAGCTCTCTCGCTGCTCGCGCCTCCCGCGAGCCCTCTCGCTGCTCGCGTCTCCTGCGAGCCCTCCCGCAAGCCTTCCCGCTGCTCGCGCCTCCCGCGAGCCCTCTCGCCTCCTGCGAGCCCTCCCGCGAGCCTTCCCGCTGCTCGCGCCTCCCTCGAGGCCTCCCGCTGCTCGCGCCTTCCGCTCCCTTTCCCTTTCCCGCTGCCGCCGCTCGCTGCTGCTGCTGCTGCCGCTGCCGCCGCTCGCCGCTGCTACCGCTGCTGCCGCCGCTCGCCGACGCTGCTGCCGCCGCTCGCCACTGCTGTTGCCGCCGACGCTGCTGCCGCCGCTCGCCACTGCTGCTTCCTCGTTTCTCCTCAGTATACTCTTAATATTAAGTTTATTTGAATTTTGAAATGATTAATTTTCTGTTAATAGATTAATAATATATTACTTTGATTTTAATGTTGTTAATTTTTATTTATTTGAAATTATTGTTAGGTTTCAACAAAAATGGCAAGTGTAGAGAGCAACTCAATAGAGTCTCCAATGGTATCAAAAAAAGATCCTGCATGGAAGTATAATTATTTGAAGGATCCGAAAGATCCTAATGCAGTGACTTGCATATTCTGCGATAAGACTACCAGAGGTGGTATTTTTCGTGCAAAACAACATCTAGTAGGAAATTTCAAGAATGCAGCAGCTTGCAAAAAATGTCCACCTGAGGTAAAAGAAGAGTTGCTGAATTATATGAATGAAAAGAAGACACAAAAGAATGAATCTTATGGGAATTTACCAGAAGACAATGTTGAACATCTCAGGGATGAAGAAGAAGATTATTCTGCAAGTATTAACCCAAGTGAAAAAAGAGTATACGACAAAAAAGGAAAAGAAGTTATGAGTACTAAGAAAGGTAGAAAAGGACCGATGGATCTATATATGCTTCAAGGATCCCAGAAACAACAAGGGCAAGCAGGAGGCTCAAAATTGAGACAAACAAATATAAGTGATGCTTGTGATAAAGAAATAAGAGGAAGAACAATTCAGCACATTGCTCGCTTCTTCTATCAGGCTGGTCTTCCCCTTAGTACAACTCGTTTAGACAGTTTTAAGGATATGATTGAAGCTATTGGAAGATATGGTGCAGGATTAAAACCTCCAAGTTATTATGAGATGCGAGTTCCATTGCTGCAAAAAGAGTTGAATTATACAAATGACTTACTAAAGGGTCATAAAGAATCATGGGCAACACATGGTTGCTCTATTATGTCAGATGTTTGGACTGACAGGAGGCGCAGGAGTATAATTAATTTTATGGTTAATTGTTCTTTAGGGACTATGTTTGTGAAGTCAATAGATGCTTCATCTTTTGTAAAATCTGGAGACAAGATATATGATTTACTTGACAACTTCGTGGAAGAAATTGGAGAACAAAATATCGTTCAAATCATAACCGACAATGGAAGCAATTATGTTTTAGCTGGTAATATTCATCTTTTGATTTTGTTAATTATTTTATCTTCAATTAAGTGTGTTAAACTCTTAAGTCTTATCATTTTTGTTATCCTTTGTCTCAGGTAAATTGCTTGAATCAAAAAGACAACACTTGTATTGGACTCCATGTGCAGCACATTGTATTGATTTAATGTTGGAAGATATTGGAAAGATCTTAGAAATCAAGAAAACCTTAGAAAGGGCAATTTTTGTTGTTGGATTTCTTTATAATCACATTGGGGCTTTGAATATGATGAGAGAATTTACAGGGAATAAAGAATTAGTGAGACATGGTGTTACCCGATTTGCTACTTCATTCTTGACATTACAGAGCGTGCATCGTCAAAAACATACTCTGAGAAATATGTTTACCTCTGAGAAATGGGTGACAAGTAAATGGGCAAAAGAAGCAAAAGGCAAGAGGGCTGCTGATATCATCTTAATGCCATCCTTTTGGAATCATATAGTTTATATATTAAAGGTAATGGGCCCTCTTGTTCGAGTCCTTCGGTTGGTGGATAATGAAAATAAGCCTGCAATGGGATATATTTATGAGGCTATGGATAGAGCAAAGGAGACGATTAAAAGATCTTTTAATGAAAATGAAGAAAAATATGAGAAAATTTTTACAATCATTGACGAAAGATGGAATTGTCAACTTCATCGTCCCTTACATGCAGCAGGATATTATTTGAACCCTGAATTCTTTTATAAGATTAAATCTGTTGGATTTGATGCAGAAGTTTTGGGTGGGTTATATCAGTGTGTTGCAAGATTAGTTCCCAGCATTGAGGTTCAAGATAAGATTATTCATGAATTATCTTTATATAAAAATGCTGAAGGTCTTTTTGGAATTCCAATTGCCGTTCGATCCAGGACAACTACCTCTCCAGGTATTAATAATTTGATATAATTAATTTCATATATATTATGTTACTATGTTATTGCTAATAATAACATAAATTTTGCAGCTGAATGGTGGAGTCTATTTGGAAATTCCACCCCGAACTTACAGAAATTTGCTATCAAAGTACTTAGTTTGACATGTAGTGCTTCGGGTTGTGAGCGAAATTGGAGTGTCTTTGAGCATGTAAGTATTACTAAATATTTTTATTTTAATTCATTTATTTATTTAGATATATATATTAATATATTTTTAAATTATATGACATGACAGATTCACTCGAAGAGAAGAAATCGGTTAGAACATCAACGATTGCACGATCTTGTTTACATAAAGTATAATCAAGCTTTGAAGACTCGTCATGATTTGAAAAATAGATTTGATTCAATCTCATTGCAAGATATTGATGATTCAAATGAGTGGTTAGTAGGAGAAATGGGTGCTAACTTGCAAGATGCTGAAGACGAGCTTGTATTTGAAGATGATAGATTGACGTGGGGAGATGTGGCAAGAGCTTCAGGTGCTGGAGAATTACAAACATATACAAGACAGATGTCAAAGAGAAAAATGAGTGCAAAAGCATCAAGCTCGGCTCCTGCTATTGTTGAAGACATAGAGAATGAAACATATCTTGATGAAGAGGAAGGAATCGAAGAACAAGAGGAAGAAGACGAATTCAATGAAGATGATTTGTGTGAAAATGACGATAATATTGATTATGATGAATGACTTTGATGTAAAATTTTAATGTTTTGAATTTTGAAACTTTTTGTTAATGTGACATTGTGATTTTGTATATTAGATTTTCTTAATTGAATAGCATATTTTTATTTAAAATTTTAAATAATTATATTTATTAATTATATTATATATTTTTATATTTTAGCGCCTCGCTTCGCTCGGGCGAGCGCCTGGGCGAGCGCCTAGCGCCTCGGGCGTTTTTGGACCTTGGCGCCTTTTGGCGCCTAGCGCTTTTTAAATCACTGTCTACGTGTGTGTTCATCCACATGTCTTGGAGCATGCGCTACACATGCACAATTCTTGGAGCGTACTCAACAATGTGCATGCACAATTGTATCATGTAAATTTTTCTTGCTTTGTCCTTTGTTATGCTTGGGGTGGAACATTTTGGAAGCACTTGGGGTTTTTCACTATTGTGGAGCAAACACAGGTGTAAGATAGCTAAATTTGAAGAAGAGCCTTTGCCATAGATTCTTTTAATTTGTCCCCCTTCCTGTCAATGTTTTGTTTTCTAAATGCTGAATCCTTACCTTCCCAGGACTTGGTTTTGTAACTTCCATAACCTTCATTTTCTTGGTTGGAGTATTCATGTCATCATGGCTTGGTGCATCTGTCCTTAGTCTTGGCGAATGGTTTATCAAGCGGATGCCATTTGTTCGTCACATCTACAATGCCTCTAAGCAAATTAGTTCTGCTGTCTCACCTGGTAAGTAATTTCTACTTGTTCAATTTTTCAAACCTAAGTATATATATCACTGGTTCTTTTTTTTTTTAATACAGACCAGAATAAACAAGCATTCAAGGAAGTTGTAATTATCAGGCACCCTCGGCTTGGTGAACATGCATTTGGATTTATCACTTCCACTGTTGTTCTTCAGGTCTTGTCAGCTGTCATCGTTAACTATTGGTGGTATTACATGTTGCATAATAATTCATGATGGCTTTTGTGGTTCATATTCATGTTTATGTGCATAAACAATTTTGTTTTATGCACTGGTCCAAAGATCTGATTCTCCCTTTTGGTGTTTTACAATAAGACAGTATATCTTACTCTTTACGTGCGTTTCAGTTCATCCTTAAAGCTTGATAAGAAAAGCCTGGTAGTTGGCCAAATCTTCATTAATGAACAGCTGGGATAAGTGTCTGGTGGGATGGAGAGCTGATGGCATGCCAAGTTGCAGCACTGCACTAGAGACTGAGAGAGAGAGAGAGAGAGAGAGAGAGAGAGAGAGAGTAGAATAAGATCATTGGAACAGAGCAGTTCACAAGCAATCCTTTAGGGTAAAAAGTGTGGGAAAATGTCTCTATCATGGTTGGTAGATCAAGATTTACAATGCTTTCTACTTGATAGCATTTATATGAGGGTTCAGGTTTAACTTAAAGTTCTTTTTTTCTAAACAACATAAGAAAACTAGGGTTCAAGTGGACACTTCAAGGCACTTCTATACACATATCGTAGTGCCTGACCTTCAAAACTCATACAGTGCTCCCTAAGGTGGGTTTGATCAATAACAGGGATATGCATGTTGTCAATGATACATATGCATCATTTACCCTAGTTAAATCCTTCAATTCATTGAACTTCTTTTGACAATATCAGCAGGGAAACATCCTCTCTGGTTGCTGCAGGAGTAGGTTGTATACTTTTTGACTTTCCTCAGATGCCGAATTGGCAAGAGTCTCTTGCACTGAATTTGTCTTTTTTTGTCACAAGGAATACCTTGATATGGATGCTAATTAACTTATCTGCAGCATGTGCAGATAACTAGTTAAGTGAAAGAGCATACGACTCTAGTTAACTAAAAGAGAGGGCTTCACTCTGATAGGACAGTAAGGGAGTTCCTATGTTACAGAGATTGTGGTCCTCGAGTAGTAGTCGTATTCAAACATTTAATTAGCTTTAGGTTGACATGGGTTATGTATTAGAATTATTGAAACATTATTACTTATTTGAAACAACCACTATGTTAGGTGACCCCAAATAGTTTGGACTTCACAGGATTTTTGTTGGTGTTGAAACAACCACTGTGTGAACATGCATTGTAGTGCTATCAAGTCAAGTTTTTAAATCATGATCAGATCATTATGCATCAACCATTATTTATTGGTTTGACTAAGTATTGGTGTCGAGACATATAACTTGTTACCGGTATCTATGCATTTAATTTTTTGTTATTTTATTTGATGATACAAAAATCACACTGGTCCTAGGTTAATGAAACAGGCCCCAAACTGGTGTTAAAATCCTTTTATCAAGTGAATAATTCTTTGACTGACCACACATAGCTTAGTTCTTATTGTCATCTTGAATGACGGGCTAAGTGGTTTGATCAACCATAGTTGCATTATTTCCTGCTGGATGCAGATACTGTCTATGTTATATGCATGGTTGCTCCTTTTCTTAAGGCTTTGGCTTCTCTCTATGACCTCAATGGGCTTTACATGGAATGAGTGAACATTGTATTCCAATTTGTGGCCTAGGATGACTTTCTATTAGTCCTGCCTATAGCCTCAGGTCATGTGCCCTTGTCCAAAAGACAAAAAAAGGTAAATAATTTTTTGTCTTCACTTGAATATCGAATTTGCATGTGCATGAGCAACGTTTGGTCTATGCATCATTGTTGTTAGTGTTTGTCTCTATTTCTTCCCGGTGGCTTGTCTGTAGTCTCACATTTCTCATTTCAATTGATCTTCCAACAGAGTTATTCTGGTGAGGAAGAACTCTGCTGTGTCTATGTTCCAACCAACCATCTTTATATCGGTGACATTTTTCTGGTCAGCTCAAAAGATGTTATCAGACCAAATATTTCTGTTCGTGAAGGAATTGGTAGATTTCTGTCCTTTTTAATTGTTTAATGCACTTTGCCTATATTCATTTATCATTAATATCAGTCAAAATTAATATTCATGATATTCTTTTCATGGGGAACGCAGAGATTGTTGTTTCTGGGGGTATGTCAATGCCTCAAGTTCTGTCAGCACTGGATCCACATACAGTACCTGATGGAGCTAGATCTGGCAGAATTTACCCTTAGTTGCTGCTGGCAGATATAGCAGGGCAAAATTTTCATTAGTTTCAGGTAGTGGAAGACTGGCCGGTTTTTTCTTGGAGCGGTCTGGCAATTCTTGATGGCTCTTAACACACTTCTTTGGCTTTGGTTCGTTTGCGACTTGTAAATAGGTCATAAGAAATTTTGCAGAATTCTTCATGCTAATTCTGTGTGTCACCTGAATTACTGCTTCCCGGTGTTCTCCTTCAGCTTCTTCATATCGTAATCGTTAGGTGGTGTTCTACTTCAGCTTCTTCACATCGTAATCGTTAGGTAACGTACCATTTCAGTATTATGGATTGTAGGAAGACCTGCTATGATCTTTTTTACAGTCTTCAGTTAGGCATCTACTTTTTGGTTTCTAGCGACTAAAAGAAATGGTTGGAGGTAATAGGATGCTTCTTCAGTCACTTTGCTCGTAACTCCTTTGAGATGAGAAAATTATTGACTAATTTTGCGTACAAAAGTGAATTAGGTAATCCATCGTCAATATTTTTCTGCCCAGTTTTTGAGTGTGTAGTAACACAAAGTTGTATTTGTCACTGATTGCATCACTTTGTAAAGTTAAATCGTAGGAGTGGAAGCAGCAATGGGTTATTTTTTTAAGAATAAAGAGATAAAAATATATAAAATAATTAAAAGATAATATTAAAAAAATTGGATAATTATTAAATCCGTTTTAGGTCGAGCACACGCAGGATGAAGAAGATAAGGCCTTACCTTGGCACATTTCACAGCATTTGTATTATTAAATATATGATTTGATCTTCCTTTCCTCGAGTAAATTAGGAAATTAGATCAAAATTAGTCATGTCCTCATGTGACAACTTATAAATTTTAAATGAATCAAATTTATTTTTTTTAAAAAAAAGATAAGTTTAGTTTTGGGTGAATGCACTCCAACCATCTTTTTCTTTATTTATCTATTGATCTAGATGGTTCGTATTTCATTTTTTACTTTCTTTCTCTATCTATTCATTCATCTTTTATTTTTATTTTTCTATCTATTCATCTAAGTCTCCGAGATTTTTTTTCCTCTCTCTAGTATCTATTCATCCATCTTGTACTCTTTCTCTATCTATTCATCTCATCTCATGCTATTAGTTGGGGACTTTTTTTCCTCTCTCTCTCTCTCTAGTATCTATTCATCCATCTTTTACTCTTTCTCTATCTATACATCTCATCTCATGCTATTAGTAGTTGGGGACTTTTTTTTTTCCTCTCTCTCTCTCTCTATTATCTATTCATCCATCTTTTACTCTTTCTCTATCTATTCATCTCATCTCATGCTATTAGTAGTTGGGGACTTTTTTTCCTCTCTCTCTCTCTCTCTCTCTCTCTCTATTCGTCTCATGTTGTTGGGTTCGGTACTTGTCTTTCTCTATCTTTTATTTTGGTTTTGGAATTGAACTGCTCCATCTTTTACTCTCTTTTAACCTTGGTTTCGGAACCGAACCACATAGGGCCGATCTCAACAGTTTCGATTCCGATTCGAACCATTTTTTTTATATAAATATTTTTTAAAAATTAAAAATGATTTAAAAATTATTAATTATTTTATAAATCAAAGAATCACCCGTTCAAAAACGCCAATTCCCCAAAAAATCAAGAATCGTAACTGAACCATCGATATCCGATTCCGGTTAGGTTCGGAAGTAACGAATCCCCGACCATGCTTTATATAAATTACAAAAGAGTATACAGCCATCACATCAACCCTTCTAACTATGGTTTATTTACCCACCCACAAGTTAGCAGGTGCACATGAATCGTATATAGCAACAAGAAAACACAAGCGGGAGAAATTGTACAACAAATGTATACATAAATCAAATCCTATACAGCAGAACTGGATTCTGAGGTGCTCTTCTTCTTCAATCTGCTGATCTCATCATTATATGCTTCTGGATCAGACTCGCTGATCGGCTCACTAAATAAGCTGTTGCTCGTATCTTGATTTGCAAATGCCATCCGCCTTAACCTTACCATATGCTCATTGTTTTGGCTAGAATCATAAGTGGATGAAGCCTGGAGAGCACTGTGGCCTGGCAAAACTTCTCCATGCAACATCTCAAGAGATATTTCTCCTTCCAAGTATCGAACAATCTGCACAATCCAAATCAAAAAACTCATTCCTGTTTCCTAAACTTAAAAAGACTCATTAGATATGATGAACATTCGTATTTCCAAGCAGGCCATAAACAAGATCTATTATTTTTTGTGAGAATGGATGTAAGTAGAAACCAGAAAAAAAGATAATATGCAAAAGCAGAAAATTGTTAGATGATCTGCATCTTGAACAAGAACATTGGGAGTGTAAAAGTAGAACCTGATTCGTATCGGCAAGCTTTATTTTTTTTATTAGCAAGATTATCACTAAGCGTGTATCGACAACAAGACAAATAGGCCAATTTACCTGGCTCATCCTTGGACGAAGTTTTGCAGATTGGCGCACGCAAGCAGCGGCACAAGCAATCATACGTATCATCTCATTAGGGTCGTAGTTCTCCAGATGTGGATCGATCAGGGCCTCGTAGTTGCCCACCTCTGCAGCTTGTGTCAGCAAAGGTCTTGCCTGTAACAACAAGTCAATTGCATCAATTAAACAATTATGTATGTTCCAACGACACGAAAGAGACAGAGAGAGAGAGACAGAGAGAGAGAGAGAGAGAGAGAGAGAGAGAGAGAGAGAGGGGCAAAACAAACAGCGTAAACAAGAAAGCTTAGGTCAATTTTAACTTAAAATCACTTAAAATCAATATGTAGATACAATGTGATACTAATTTGGAAACATGAGAGCAGAAGTCAGCTTTTGTAACAACCATGATTAAGAATGTCTTCATATCCTCATTATTTCCACAATGTGGAAGGTTTTCTAGATATAATAGGCATTTCAAACAGTTGGCTTTATTATAATCCATGGGCAACAGCTGTGTAACAATAGAATTATGATCTATAATGATCATGCAGTCTAGCGATAAGCAAGCTATTACAGACGACAACAATAACATAATTTGCAAAACATGGACCTAAATCTTGTGAGGTAAGACAACATAGATGTGCTTCAAAGTTCTTGAACGTGTTATAAATCCTAATTCAGTTTATATCCAAACAGTATGAGAACTACATGCCATTTACGAATTCACAATTGATGAAACAATTGTGCAGTACTAAAATGACAATTCAAAAGCCATGTTATCCAGAAATGTTCACAGTTCAAGGAACGATGCGAACGGTGCAAATACAGTAAAAAAGATTCTATCGGAAAGAGACCAACCCAGGTAACCAAAGACTCATCCATGTAAGATTGATTTGAATAAACAGGTCTTCTTCCAGTGATTAACTCCAGCATCACGACCCCAAAAGAAAAAACATCGGATTTATCTGTGAGTCTGCCAGAAGTTGCATATTCTGGTGCCACATACCTACAGGAAAAAGAACACAAGACATGGTGTAACTACAGGTATCTTGTATCACAGTTGAAAGACTAATATTTTGACGTCTGGCCTACAAGCAAAATTGCATACAGATTTCGTGAATCGAATGACATAATCCAAATGATTAGCAGTTACGAATCAGTTTTTACATGAAAGGCTAATATAACCAAAACAAAGACAAACTGAAGGAAATATGCTTCATCCCACCCAAAAGTTCCCACAACTCTGGTCGAAACATGGGTATCACTTTCACCTTGAAACTTAGCCAGTCCAAAGTCTGAAACCTGCATGTTGTCTTCAACTTAGTAATTCCCAATCAAGGATTTGTCACTGGATCAGTCAATAGTTTATAAACGATCAGGACACGAGAAAGAGATGACAAGTGATCATTTTTCCTACCTTTGCCTCAAAGTTTGAATCAAGAAGGATATTGGCAGCCTTAATATCACGATGAATAATTTTAGGGCGACCTGAAGAAGATCAGAGGTGATGGTATTATGACATAGTTCCATATGTCGTCACATGAGCACGGTCAAAAAATTAGCCTTGATACTATAAAAGAAACAGAGGAACTGACAGTCTTCATGCAGATACGCTAATCCCTTTGCAGAACCCACAGCAATTTTATATCTGGTTGGCCATTCCATAGTTGGTTGATCCTTCCCTGCATAAGAACAAAATTACATTAAAAGGGAGAAACAAACACAAAGAAGCAAGTAGAAAGCAAATACAAATTGCCATTTTGGAGGTCTCGAATCAACAGAATTTTGAATGAAAAGCCTATGAACTGCAGTGCCATAATTCATGCTGCACTTATGTAGAATTTTTTTTCCAGACTACTTCTGTTAGTTCCACATCAACAAGATACAGCCACCACCTTCGAGGTAGCTCAGTAGCAGACCACTAAGCTAAGGAGCTATATATCTACAGGAATGGAACTTATTCTTTTTGTATTAACAGATTGGATGATGTTTTGCTATTCCTTTGGTATTAATGCGTTCGATGGTGTTTTACGATCTCCTGTCAACAACAGGAACTTAACCATGCCAAAGGAAGCTAATTTTAACTATGCTTTTAAGTCATTATTAAGATTGGAATTCATTCAAAAATCATTATACTTCACAGAAAAGAAAATAAAAAATAAAAATAAATATTTATATTATCACCGAATAATATTAGAGAAAAACTAGAAGAAACAAATAGATCAAAGAACACCAGAAATACAGAAACACGAAGAGGTAACATGAAAAAAATCAAGTCATAGGGAAAAACTAGATCGATAAACAGTTAGCATGAACAACTAATATCCACGTAAATAATCTAAGTATCTTGTGTTACTAGTTTCGATGATGTGAAAATATGACATTAATATGCTAAATAAAAGCATATCCATAACAAACTGTCTTGCACTACTTTTAGCATCAAATTCTTTTAATTTCCAATCACACAATGAACTTCAGCAAAAATCATTACGTATCGTATTCAAGTTGCAAAAGAAGCTGATATAATAAACAATGACTAGGTATTCATTCGATTAAAGATTACCATGTAAGTGGAATTCAAGAGTCTTATTCGGAAGATATTCATAAACAAGTATCCTCTGGCTTCCAGAAATGCAGTATCCGACCAATGATACCAAATGTCTGTGGTGAACACGACTGAGCTTCTCCACCTCTGCCCGGAATTCCCGATCCCCCTGTCCTCCTCCGGACATCAATTTCTTGATAGCAATTTCTTTTCCATCAAATATCCCTTTATAGACATGCCCAAAACCACCTTTTCCGAGAAGGTTAGCATCAGAGAATCCATCTGCTGCCATTGCCAATTCTTCATATGTGAAGGCAATCTTCGCGAATGAAAGGGCAATTTCAGGTGAAGATGGCAAAAATGGATTTTCGGGTTCAGAGAGCTGGGAACCAGAACTTAAGTCTTTGCTTCCGACAGATGGCTTTGTGGCAAGAGTATATATTGCTGGTGAGGTTGGAGCATATGGATCAACTGATGATGCAAAGAGAAGATAGGGTGAGTACAGAATATGGAGAACAAGTTTCTCATAAAATCAGAGAAGTATAGATTGAACTAAAAAAGATCTATAATAAATCCTAAATGGTATCCTACAGTTGCAAACCTATCTTATATTTCCAGATAAAGTGATAAATCACAGTCAATTGCAAGAGCCAATTATCCAGAAAATAAGAAATCCATCACTGTGTAAGGAGAATAGGAAAAGCATTATTTTTCTATCCATAATAATCACAAATTTCACCAATTAAATACAGCCATCCTCATCTAGTGAGATGATATCTAAAATGAACAAATTACCACTGCTTTGCTCAAAAAGAAAAAACAGACTCTTGTGTTTCACATTTCAACTGCAGTCGAAGTTGAGTTGGTAAAATTGGATTTGCCAATACAAATGAAAACAGTATCTGCTTTAATTTTTACCAGTATTAACAATATCAATCGTTAGGGTTTTAGATGTTTTATAAGGAATAAATATATGTGTGTGTGTATATATATATATATATATATATATATATATATATATATAGAGAGAGAGAGAGAGAGAGAGAGAGAGAGAGAGAGAGAGAGAAATAAGCACCTAAATATGGCGGCGGAGCAGGAGGCGAAGACCGCTGCCTTCTCCTCCTCCAGTAGCAAAAGAGGAATATGCCCAACAACAATGCGACGATGGCAGCAGCAGCGGCAACTCCTCCAACTATTGCTGCTGTCGATGTCTCGCTTGACTTTGTCGAAGACGGAGGTGGCGGCGGTGACGCATTAAACGGAGGCGGAGGGTTGGAGGCTAAGGGGGCGGGTGGCGGTGGAGGAGATCCCAGAGGCGTCGGTGGCGCAGGAGGCGACGGAGCGAGCGGCGGGGGAGACGGGCTCTTTGGTGGCGGCGGAGGTGGCGAAGTCGGTGGTGATTGTGGGGCCGGAGGGGGAGACCGGCTCGGCGGAGGCGGGGGCGGGTTCACCGGTGGCGGAGGCGACGGTGGAGGTGTGACCGTAGGAGGAGGAGGCGATGGCGACACGGGAGGCGAGGCAGGAGGCGCCTGCGGCGGAGGAGACGCCGGGGGAGGGGTGGGGCTCGACGGAGGCGGCGTGGGCGGAGACGTCGGCGGAATACCGGGCGGCGGCGTCAGCGAAGGAGACGAGGAAGGTGCGGGCGGAGGAGCTGTTGGAGGCGGAGAGGAAAGAGGCGGCGACGTGGGGTTGGTCGGAGGAGGAGCGGAAGGAGGCGGCGACGTGGGGTTGATCGGAGGAGTAGCGGAAGGAGGCGGCGACGTGGGGTTGATCGGAGGAGGAGCGGAAGGAGGTGGCGACGTGGGGTCGATCGAAGGAGGCGGCGACGTGGGGTTGGGTGGCGACGGCGTCGGGCTCGAGGGCGGAGGAGGCGACGACATGGCGGCAAAACCGGGTGCAATTGCCGGCGGGAAACCGGTTCAGACACTACTTAATTCTCGCCTGTTGGCCCTCCAAATAATTAAGTCAGAAGAAGAAGAAGAGGAAGAAGTCCAAATTCCATTTAAATCTTAATCCCCTAAATTCTGCATAATCAGTAATTAGCCAACATCTCCAATTCGTATTTCTCTTAAATTACATGACATTCAAGTGTCAGCGCCAGTAAGTGTGCACGCCGAATACGACTCGTTTGTAACGACCAACGAAGGCGTAGTTGAGAGGCTCCGTCTCTATCGTGATCGTTGAAGTCAAAACCACTAACCTTTCCATAGCGTTGATCCAATGAGTTATAACCGCACACATTTGGCTCTCACTGTGCACATTAGAGAGGCTACAGTGGATCAGATTTAACTAACATCGACAACATCGAACCCACACACACCCACCAAGAGAGACGCATTGGGCAGTCGATGCAACTCACTATCCGCCAAGCCAACTAAAAACAAGACTAATCCCATCAAATCTTTGCCGTTTGTTCATCTGCGAACATCCCTCCTCTTCTCAAGCAGAGAGAAGTTATTTATATTCCCGCGTATTATACTGTCATGTAACCGCGGGAAGGGATGTTTCTTCTTCCAATGCCGTAGTTCTATCTGCCTCCAGTTGTGCAGAGCTGAGCATTCGGAATTAAAATAAATAGGTTGAAGTCAATAGAAGAATCAGCACACGCAAGTGACGTGAGAAATGATAAATACGTTCCCACCTTATGAGAATTATAGGCTGAGTCGTACCAAAGATTGGACTCAGCTTGCTATAGGTTTGATGTCAGTAGGAAAAGCCGCACACGAAACCAATGAGACAACTTCAACTAATCAATTTGTGTATAAATGTCTAACTCCTAAACTTAGCTCAGCGATTGAACTTGATCGAAACAACATACTTGCAAGTATCAACTAGCTTCTTTATGTTTGTAACCACATAGCTTGTCACCAGCAATTTATATATCCAAACACAAAGCTGGCTAATATTTGCAACCAACAGCATATATAATGCTGCAGGCCAACTCCTACAATTGAAGTCATACCATCAGAAGAATGGCACAACTGATCCATGACAGGTTGATCAGATTTACTCATTACTAAAATCTATGTAAATCTTCTTTTTTTTTTTACTTGCAAGTTAAAAAAAAAAGATTTCCAAGTATGTTATATCAACAGCATATTGTAAATCTTTTTTTCACTTGCAAAAAAGAAAGATTTACTCATTACTAAAATAAGCTTTGACACACACACAAGCTAATATATTACAATTCTAACAACTTGACAGAGAGATGCGATTTTAAAGTAAATCATGCTTGAAGGTTCATGCAATCACTTCACAACATACTTTAGATGCTTGTATCATAGAATTAAATACCACAGTTGACCGATGCCAGTTTGACTGGACACCAATAGACCCATACTGTAGTAAACCTTCATATCAAATCCGAAATAATTTCTAAATATTCATTTAGGTCCGCACTGACCATATCCATTCCGTACCAATCCTTGTACATATCAATCCAACCAAGTTCAGGTACTGGTCTCCAACTTGTTCAAGTATTGCTACCAATTCTTGACAGAATGAAAGCATAGATCATCTTAAGTTCAGGTGTCATTACTCCAAATAAGATTCTGAAACTACTTAGTGCTTTCTCAGCATACAATGGACCTTATATAGACTGCAGACTGATTGTGTTTCAGGATCCATGTTCATGTATATTGCTAATTGGCTTCTCCTGTTATTATATCAGTGTGAGATTTTCTTATGTCAAAGATTCATGAAATCCTAATTTGGTCTTTACGAAACAAAACATTGAGTTGAGAACTATCGTGCAGTTCCTATGGGCTCTCTACAGAGAGGAACTCATCATTTTAAGCCACTAGTCTCTGAGTACTTGAGAACGACATATATCAAGTCATTTCTAATTTAGACCGACAACCTCAACAATTCAAAATGTCCTCAAGCACCTGAAGAAAGAAAAATAGTATTACACAACATATGAAAGTAAGTTTTTCAAAGCTACAAAAGCATAGGATTCAAATGGCAACAGACTGCACAACCAACCAAGTCAAAACATACGACATCCATATATCAAAAATGTAATTGCAGCAACGACATAGCTTGACAAGATATTTGGTGCAATTAACCAACATTGTTCATTGTTTGTCTTACGGAAACTACTATTTGACACTATCAGCACTTGCAATGTGAGGCAATTCAGTATCCAATTCCATAAATTTAGAGTGCAGGCCGGGTACAAGCAACTACCAATATCTTCCAAATGATTGAATTCCCAGGAATCAATATTTGATCTGCTTCCTATGCAATTCATCTTATACACACTAACAATGACCAACCTTTTATGTCAGCATGGACAGGTATAACCGGTCGATGAGGACAGGATTCCTATCAATTTCAACTGTGGAGAACATCTCAGCTGTCATCACAAGAAGCTGCTTAATTCACATGAGGGCTCATTATTCTACTAAACATTTCATTCACAGGGTTTGCAGATAGTGTCAGAAATTCATGTCTAGCTAGTCGAGAAAGGACCTTACCTATAATTGCAGCATAACAACTATCAGCAATGGTTACTTCAAATGAATTACCTTATCTTTTATCTTTACTATACACTACCAAGTGACCTAGATAAACATTATAAGATGCACAATCAGAAGGAAAGGGAAACCACAAGTACACCATGGATTTACCACAAGTCATGGTTCTCACACATCAAACTCAAGCAGAATTATGGAACATGATGGAGTAACTAACGACGGATCAGGCAACCGCGTTTCTGAATCGTACAGAACTCTGACGACCAACATCACGACATCGCCTTCAGTAATACTATTATTATTTCAGAAGAAAGGGAAGCACACAACCTTTGACGGATCTCTCACAGGAACTTCCTCAGAGGCCTTCCGGCGTCCTCATCTTGCATGTGCTGCCACAAACACCAAAAACCACAGAGGATTAAGCCATCGATGGCAAGCAATTAGGGGATTTACTTATACTGGTGAGGATCAAGAGGGGAAAAAGAAGACGAAGCGGGAAAAGAAAGACAAGGATGGAGATGAGGAGGAGATCGGTACGAATTCGCGGACGATGCCCTTGTAGACGAGGATGGGGACGGCGAGGCCGAAGATGCCGATGAGGGCGAGGTTGCGGCGGGTCCAGCGGAAGTTCAACTCGAGGTTCTCCCTCGCTGCGTTCCAGTCCTCGATGTACTTGTTCTTGTTGACCTCCATGCCGCCCCCCATTTCTGCCCCGCTCTCCTCTCCTCCTTCTTCCCTCCTCGATAGCTGATCTCTTGCGCTGCTCGGATCGCTGCCGCTACAATGATATGATCACCGTGAAGAGGGGAGAAACTAACCGATGGCTGATACCCTAAACGCCCGTTATGTAGAAACCTAGATCGAGGCCCAACAGACCAATTTAGGGCCCGATAGGTGTAAACGTAGATCGAGGCCCAATAGACCAACTCATGGTCCGATGTGTTGTAGCTTAATATGAAAATAGTTTTTCATTATCTAATATATGATTTTAAAAGGGAAAATGTATTTTTTTTCATTTTCTAACATCATTTTTATAAATATATAAAAAATATTAAAACATTTATTATTTATTATTTATTTTTTTTTATAAATATATGGAATTATATGAGTTATTGACCTAAAAATTGGACTTACTGTAACAGCCCACATGGACGGTGGAGATTGTGTTCACAGACGCGTTCTCGGCTTAAAGTGAACAGTTGGAGGCAGCAACGGCGGTAAAGGTAGGGTTTTAGGCGAGGCTGGGGACGGGAAGGGCTCCAAGGTGCCTGAAGAGCGATCATGGGCGATGAAGAAGGCCAAGGTGCTCACACACTACAGGTTCGTCATCCTCATCATCGTCATCGGCATGCAGTCCGAGCCCAAACCCCAACTCTACTAGCTCCTCAGCCCCGTCTGACCGGTACGCGCTTCTTCATCTGGAAGTCGCAATGCTTGATTTCATGATTTTGCTATTGTTTGTAATGGTCGGTCTGCTTCTTTTCTCTTTGACGGTATATAAGTGCATTTAGCGTACCTCATTAGCTTAATCGTTTGTTCTTGTTCATCTGAAGATGCAGAAAAGATCATGATAATACGTTTTCATTCAGTACCATTGATGTGTAGATCACAATAGCTGTTAAATCTTGAGCTAGGTTTCCAAATTTGCCTTGTGAGGTGGAAAATAAAACTTGATTTCTTATCACATTGGTCGAGGAGTTGCTATGTCTAATTAAGAGTCGATGCCTAACATAGTGACCCTTTGACTCCTCTCTTAAAGATATCTTTTGGAGTCCATCCCAAAAGAGTAAAATCTTACAGCCCATCCCAGAGTGGACATTTTTCTCAGCCTTACTCCCCAACTAAGCCCTATGATAATATCAGACCACATTTAGTCTAACATTGGTTGGGTAATTAGAGTCAAGGCCTAATTAAGATCCAAAAGCGACTTCTTTCCTACCCTATAGTCTTTTGGGTCCATTCCAAAGGTGTAAAATCATGTAAGGTTCAACCCAGAGCAATTCCGCGTGGTTCCGAGAGCTCACACTAGTTATGGCTAATGTGGAATTTATTGTTGGATGAATTATATGATATTAGTATGCACATCTCTCTCCTTTATAATTGATTGATGCTATGGATTGTTTCCAAATGATTAATAGGTTTCATTCTGAGTTGTCTTTTAAGCCTTCTAAGTGTTTGATAACAAGTTATACATGCTGGCAATCATATGTATTCTTTATGAATCCCATGTCTATTTGTCTGCCAACAATTTGTCACTGAAGGTTACATTTGTCTTCTGGTGATATTGTGGACCTGTTTGGGTTTATGAAGACTCAGATAAAGGTAATCTCTTTATTTGTATTGTTATTATTGAATTTTGATCATTCTTCTAGTGAAGACATGAGACCTAGCATTAGTTATCAGTGACTTGGCAATCAACAAATTAGCCTTTTTATGATACTTACTCTGGTAAGACGGTTAGCACCATTAATTATGAACTCATCCTCATCATGGAAAATATACAGTTCTTATTATTGGATATGATATGAGCAAACATGTATTATAGGTTGATATTGGTGTCTGCCCTAAGCTTCTTTCCTCGTCAAATGAAAACAATATGCACCTGCTAATCACTATGATACATGAATGTCCTTGAGCTGGTCCAGATTAAATCTAAGTTTGATGGAGCATAACTATACTATTATTTTGAGAGTGTGCTAATATTATGTGCTTTAGTGAATATATGGTTCATCTTGTAACTATATTGTTAGAAATATATGCTTCTTTTGCCAATTAAAAACTCAAAAATAGATGCTCATGTAAACTCATAAGTAGAGTCAGATACTTAAATTCTCTTCCTTTTTCAGTTGGATAAATTGACCTTCTCACTATTGTTAGTAATCACCAAAGCCAATGTTGGTGTAACAAATCCACCAGAGTTTTTTTGTCAATTCAGTTTATTGCTAGTGATGACATACTGAATCATAGTCTAGCATCCTTTGAGGTTTCTTTTTTTCTCTATGGATTTTGACTTTAAACAAATTTCTCAAAAGAAATTTTTGGGAGAAGGGGAGGACTTGTGCATTGTTACTGTGTACTCGATAAGGTTAGGTTTGTTTTATGTGGGGCTTCATTAGTTGATGAATCATCATTTGTCTATGAGCATGAGAACTCGAAAAGATTTGTTCGCTCTTAGTGGGTCTTGCACGGTTTTGCTGAACTGAGCTAAAATTGATTTTATCGCTTTTAAGGCTTGAGTTTCTTTGATCCTTAGTCGATGTGGAACTAAATGCATTTACCAGTGTCTCGATAGGGGAATCAATGCCACTTGGGCTTCTACCTAGTGTGTCGTTTGATAAGTTATTATTTGACTTCATCGGTTTGAGCACGAGGGTTTGATAGGAATTGTTCATTCTGGGTGGATCCCGCAAAAGTTTATAGTAGATCCAAAAGACACTACGAGGATAGAAGTGAGTATTGTGCTTTGTAAGTTCGTGGTTCTCCTATTAAACAAATGCGATATTAAACATACTTGTCACTACTACTTCTATCTTAGAGTCGGAGGAGGATAAAACCTGAAATAGCAGTGTAAGGAATTTGTTGACTTGCAATATATATCAATTCAAAGGTATTGATTGACCACTTTATATCTGCAAATTTAAGCTCACTGTAAAAGATAGAAATCAGCATATATACCCATTACTAATTAATCTCCCTCAGCTGGTTAAAACTGTAGTTTCCTGTAAATTTTATAATTATATATTAGATCATAAAAACTTTAAGCTAAACTACCGATAATGATAATTAGTTATATACATGAAGGATCTTACTTTATGGAGGGACATCAATAGTTGAGCGCAGACTGGACCGAGAACGTTGTGGACGTTTTTGGACTCCCCATCACTCTAAAGAAAAGGAGAACAAACAAGCTTACTATTCAAGTGTAGAACCTTCGTGTCGACGGGTCCCACCACAGGTTCCCGTCCCCTTCTCTCTTTTCCCCGACGATGGAGCCGCTTTCCATCGACAAAAGTCCTTTTTTCTTGTTTCTACCCGACTGGACTTACACCTGACACACTTGTTTCGTGATTGGAGGCCATGTGCTGCATCTTATGGGGTCCCTACGAACATAAGGTAGGTAACTACGAGGGGAGCGTCGTTCTTTTTGGTCGTTGGACCTGTGCTTTGCTAGTCTTGAGCCGCCACCACTGCAATTCGGCCGCGTGTGCAACGCCAGGTCTGTCGTCGTCCTTCCACCACTCTCCTCCTTTCCTTCATTTGAAAGTGAAGCCATCGAATTCCATGCTCCCTTATCCCTTCCCCGGGTCCGGTGTCGATTCACTCCACAGAAAAGAGGAGGCAAAAGGTCGGCTTCCTGGTCTCTCTTTCTGCCTTCCATCATTAGCTCATCAAGTCCCATCTCGATCGATGATACACGACTGTGATGTAGCTTACTGAGAGTAGAACAGAAGAGCAAGGGCTCATGTAAACGTTGAAGACTCAAGACAAGGATAACCGGAATGTAAGATCTCTTCTACTAGGTTAACAAGTATACAGAGTGGTAATGGAAGATGCGCTTAAAGCAAGTCTTCCAATTGTAGACTAGATTCTCCAAAGATAGAGTAAGATTGATCTCCAGATGTTTTTTGTCTCTCGCTACTGTAGCACCTGCAGACGTAAGGCTAGAAAAATCCTTGGTCGAGCAAGGTGAAGGGGAAGGCTACCGTTGATGATGCTGTCCCTGAACTCGTCCCGCTGAGTCCAAACTCAGGTTGGGAACTTGTTTGACGTGCAGAAAGATCAAAACCACCGACCTCAAGTGGTTTTGGTTCCGTACGTAACGGCTTAAGCATTGCTGAAACCTCATCGAAAGGCAGCAAAGTTGTTGCGGGGGAAGCGAATACCCGTCTCTTCTTCTCCGTAGATAGCTGCTGCTGCTGTTTGGAGCGAACGAGTCTTTGCAGGAGAAGCTTGGGGTCCTCGGCCACTTTGACGAGGAAGGACATAAGTTGACGCGGCCTCCGTTCGGTGGCCTGCACTCGCTTGCTCATGGCCTTCACCTCCTCCTCGAGACTTCTGTGTTGCTGCCGCAACTTCTCGAGCTCCTGCAGTAGCAGCCGCTCTTCCTCCCCATCCACGCCTCCCCTGCCCCTGCTACTGCTTCCATGCATGACACCTTGGGTCTTCCTCCGCCGCCTGGTGATAGAAGGGAGGAGGTGAGCCTGCCCTCTGAGGAACGACTCATGAGCGAACTCCCATCTATCAGGATCCACCTTCCGAAATCCCTGGACACCAACCCAAGAGCACGTATGAGTGAGTTCGACAGGGTGGGAGAGAGATGGTGGTGAAAGGAGAAGTAGGGTCAGCAGACATAGGTGTTGAGCTGGCGGATGAAGGTGGAGAAGTTGCGGTGCTTGAAGGAGGGAAGGAGGAGCTGCGAGAAGTCGTTGGGGTCGACCACGAGGAAGCTGTTGTTCTGGTTCCCCCACCGGATCAAGGAGTCCAACCTATGGTCGCTCACCATCTGATACGTCTTCTCTACGAATGGCGCCACTTGTTCTTGGCAGTCATGGCAACCTCTGCTCTTCCCTTCCATCCTTATTGTCCCTCTCTCTCTCTCTCTCTCTCTCTCTCTCTCTCTTTCCCTGATAAGCCGCAGCAAGACATGAGGAGAAGACCTCTCCTGGGAGTTTTATGGAACAAAGCACGGTTCATTGCGATAATGGGAGCGGACCAAAGAGCAGTCGATAGGGGGGGTGTAACGTAGGACGCTTGTCGGCTTAAAGATCACAACGTGATCGGACGCGAGGCACTGTGTGTGTGATCCAGAGTACACTTTTAGGGGCCCACCGAATGGCGTCGTCTCACAATTTTAATCTTAGATTTTTTTTAGTTAACAATTTAATTTTTTCAGAATTATTTATCTTGAATTTAAAATATTTTTTATGATGTTACATTTTTTTTTTATTTGTCTGATTTTTAATCAATACAAGCACTAAGAAGTACGGCAACCAAATCCTTACATACCTCTCTTCCCTTCTTCCAATGACCAAATTTGATCCAATCCTGAAATTATTCGGCCCAGTGTCAACTTTTGGGCCTTAGTTTTCAGATACCCTTGGCCCAAACTAGGTTCATGACCTTGTTTCTTTCAAATCTACACTGAATCCACTCAAGCTTATTTACCTCTCCTTTGTGATATATGAGGAGAGAGAGAGAGAGAGAGAGAGATGATTATATATATTTTTTCCTTATAAATTTTAGTATGATATGTATAACCTATTAATTTGCATGTCCTTGTAATCAATTTCTAGTGTTTGATTGTCATGTTTGTCAATTTGCTGAAACTCTATGTATTATTAATAATAATAAAAATAATAATATTAGAGGTGTTTTAGATACTTTATATATTTAGTTTTACTTGCAGTTAGAAATGATTGGTTTGAGTTTTTAAGATTAATATATACATGAAGGATGTTAATATTCGACATACATACATATTAGATAATGTAAATATTTTGAGATAAATGGTAAGCACTACTTGGAGTAAAGGCCTGAATCCAAGAATCATCAAGGGAAATTTTGAGATATGAATCATTCTTAATCCTCTTGACCAATAACGGATGAAAACAAAAGGTTGAGATCATATAGCATCCATTCAGCATTAGAAATGAAATCAGATGCTTCGGAATAATGGTTCAAAAACCCTACATTAACAAAAAAAAAAAGTTAGCTACTTGGAAATGGGGAGGTTATTGATCCTTGGGTCCTCCCTCCCAAGTGCTAATACAAGAGTCGTCGGATCCAACAATCTTCCTGAAGCTAGTTTTAATGTTGGAAATAAGAGAGAAAACATTTTTTCCAGTTGAAAGAGAAAGGCTTTGGCTTGTGGTTGGCCCATGGGTTGTATTTTGCTTTAAAGACCCCAACCTATGTCGTGTTGTCATTGTTTAGAAGAGAAAGGTATCTTTTATGCTTAGTGACATAGTGTCAACTAATCAAATTCAACCCTTTTGAATTAAATGAACTAGACCAGAAAAATTCATTCTTTAAAAGACATACAATCCTGTTGAGGATATAGTCAAAAAATATATAGTTCATAAGATAGTAAATAAAAATAGAATTGATGACTAGATTAATTAAGATGATTTTCCTAGTTTGAGAGAGAGGGTTTTTTTTTGCCAATCTTGAATCCTAAGGACTTTGTCCACAAGAGATTGTTGAAGAGGAACAAGAAGTTGCTTGTGAGACACAAATGAACTAAGGTATCACATTGGCTAAAGTCCTTTATTGATACCCACTGATGAGCATATTCTATGCTTGATTTAGGAGTTATAGTATCTTGAAAAGAATAATTTAGATTTGATATATTATGGTCATAGGGAAAAAGTAAAGGTCAAAGACTTTTGCACAAGTTGGAATAGATTTTAGGGGTACTTCCAAAGACAATCAGATTGTGAACTTTATTATCAAGGGGCACAAATAAGACTTACTGCATCACGATGAAAAAATATGGTAAGAGAGGGCCACCTTGTCTAATATCACTGTTATTCCTAAACCACCTAAAGGCATAGGCATTCCCAAGGTAAGCAAAGGTAGATGAGGAGATGTAGGCTTGAATCCATTTCATAAGGATATAGAGGAATCCTATACGAGAAAGTGTTTCAACAATGGCAAACAAAGAAATACTATCAAAATCCTTAGAAAGGTTTAACTTAAGAATAGTAAAGGGTTTGTTGCCCTTGATGTTGGTCATGGAGTGGGTTAGCTCTTGCAATAAGGGTATTATTTTAAATGTTATGGCCTAGGACAAAAGAAGATTGAGAATCATTTATTAGGTTGTTAAAATAGGGCTTGACTCTATTGGCAATAACGTTAGTAAGGATTTTGTAAATAACATTACAAAGCCCTATGAGTCTATAGTCTTCAATTCTAGAATAATTAATCTTCTTGGGGATAAAAATCAAGTGAGTTTTCTCCCGACTAAGAGGAATAAAACTAGTGTAATGGAAATCTTTAAAGACTTGGAAGAGAGTTTCTTTAATGGTATCCCATGAACCCCTAAAGAATTCATATGTGTATCCATCAAGGTCAAGGTTTTTACTAGAGCCCATGTTAAAAACTATATAATGGATTTCGTTAAGCGAGAACTCACAAATGAGTTTGTTGGAGTTAAGGATATTATCGAGGATAGGGATTGAGTTCCAAGCCCTAGAGAGAGAGAGAGAAGGGGTCAAACTTCTAGAGGTCCAAATACCAATTGGCAAAGCTGGTCGTAATTTTCTGATTGTTGGTAATGATCTCATCACTAGCAAGATTAATCAAAGAGATGAAAGATACCTTTTTCCTAAGTTGAGTAGATCACCAATAAAGATGATCCCGCTTGGTAAGGGTTGTCAACCTATTATGGAGAGTTTGCAAGGTATGACATTCTTCCTCACTAAGAGGATGAGAGGATTGCTTTTTCTCAATGCAGGTGATGGAGTGCTAAGTTTTAGTAATAGAGCGAATAAGGTTGTCACCTCCCTTTTGTTTTCACTCGGCTAAGAGGAAGTGAAGTTTACATAGGATTTAGGAAATAGAGATCATGGGGGAACAATAGGGTGGAGCTTAGCTAGGCATTGGAGATGAAGCTTTTAATCTTAGGAATGTCATTCCAATGAGTGTTAAAATGGAAGATTTTCTCATAGATTTTGTGAGTCATATGTTGATCGACAAGAATAAGGAATTGGAGAAAGCATGAATTCAGGAAAAATTAGCATAGGCTTTGTTTAGGCAGGCAAAGATCCTAGATTTACCAAATCTTTTATTTGTCTAGATAAATAGGGTACTTTTAAAACCCAAATCGATAAGCTTTGAATTAAAAAATATAAAAAATTAAAATCGAATTGTTTAAACATAAGGGTTGACCATCAATTTTTTCATAACTAGAGATAATGTTTGAAATCTCCACAAATCATATATGAAAAACCTTGTAAATTGAGTTTACAGAGGCGTATCTAAAACAAGTTCTAAACGTAAGCTTTTGTACTCACACAAATAGAGGAGAGAATATAAGGAGGCTTATCGGCTTCTTGGGCTATGATAGTTATAAACTGAGAGTCCTTACCGATGATCGAAGCCTTGATCATATGTGATTACCAAGCTAGAAAGATTCCTCCCGATCATCCTTGCTTAGCCACATAATCCTCTCCTAAGAGAACCCCAATCTTTTGAAAAATTTGTTATTATGTTCTTCCTGCATGTGAGATTTCAAGAGCATAAGAGACCAATATTGTGTTGTTTCAATAGAAGGAACACTTGTTCCTTGCTTTCTTTCTTCCTAGTGCCTCTACAGTTTAGAATTGATACTTCATAGAGAAATTAGGAGGGAGAAATGGGGGGTTTTGGAAATCATGCTTCCAAGTAAAGGAGCTAATATCTTGTAAAGATCCATTTTTTTCTTTTTATTTTTGTGTCTAAAACATTTAATGGAGGGTAAAGAGACTCCTTGAGTAACGTATTGGTGAGCTCTAGAACCTTCCTGTTGTTTATAGTTTGTCCACTCCAGTTTAACCTCCTCAAGAAGGAAGCTCGCAACCCTTCCATCAACATCTGTCATGATCCTTGTAAAGACCTTTGCCATTATGGCCACCAAACCATCAAAAGTTCTAAGGTTGCCATTATGTTCTAGGGAGTCAATTCTATCATCTTCTCCACTTTGAAAATGAATTTCTTATCCATGAGGTCTTCAATCATCGGACTAGGAGGAGGAGGGTCCAGGTCCATTGACCCTAGGGCAAGGAAAGGGTTTGAGAGGGGGTTAAGCGTTTGCTTCCCTTTTGCTCTCACAGTAATCAAGGAGTTATATGCAACCTGGCATAGAACAGAAGGAGAGGAATCATTAAGGTTAGTTGGGACGATGCCCTTTGGAACAAGCACTGTCTTGTTGTGACGGGAGCAGCATCCGAGGGTGGCTATCTCGGGAGAGAACATGAAAAAAGACGAACTAGCTATCATACGCCTCTTAGCAAATTTCTTGGGTAGGTTGCCTTTAGGTCCAAAGATTGAGGATTTTTGCACATCATCCAGGAATGGTTAAGTACCTAAGGACTCAAATTTTAAGTTTGATTGGCCAGTTTGACCCATTTTGGGTTCAACATTAGTTGAGTTGACAATGCTATTTGAGTCCTTGAATTAGGAAGAACCCTAGTCACCCTGCCCTTTGAGTGTGGCTCGGTGATGGACCTTGACCCAAGGTTTATAGAGTCTGTTCTCCTCCATTGACTTTACTATATTTTTATGGTTACCGTCAATGGAGCTGACTTTCTCCTTTGATAAGGGGCAGGACTCTATTTTATGGTCAACTAGGTTGCAATCAAAGCAGAAGGTTGGGATGTTCTCGAAGATAATAGATTGAAAAAATTAGGAGTCTCCGATCGTGACCTAAATCCCTTGAGGAAATAATTTTGAGAAATCGAACAAGACATAAACCCTATCGAACTTGGCTCTATAGCCAAACCGAATATTCTTATCAATCTTATGGGGAATGATTAACTTTAGCAGCTATCTCAAAGAGGAGGTCAGGGTGAAAGAGTTCTATGGGAGCCTTAGAAATTAGGCTCAGGTAGGGGGCCTTTATGAAATTTTCAATTCAATATCTTCCATGCTTAAGTCATAAGAACAAAATAATTTAAATATTCACATTCATTTGAACTATCATTTTTTGTAGTGGGATGAAATATGATTGAACAAACACATGTCAAACTACTATTGGGATTAATATACTATTGGGATCAATATTTCTCCTATCTAAATGTCAATTATAATATTTAGACTTTTATACCTTCAAATTATAAATAATATATACCAGTCAACACAACAAGCCATCTAATTGTCCGTATATAATACCGACTGACGCACGTATTTGATGCGGAAACCTTCATATCCCAATCAACTACTCATACTCACAAAAAGGTAGCAATAATTTCGACATACAAGATGGTCCTAAAAGTAGGGTAAAACACATGCTTGTAACTTATAATTGTCGCGACCAAAGTTGTGGGGCGTATTTACTTTTTGACTCGATATATATTAAGCGGAGCAGAAGGGCACGACATCGACCGCCGCTTACGGGGCGGCTTCCGAGCCCACGTCACGCTCGCGTCGGTGGGCTGTTCCACCGTCCCCGTGCGTAAATTTGACACCGGTGGACACGATTTGGAACTCACCTTCGCGACATACCGGTTGGGTGTCGACCAGTCACTTGCGACTCTCGGACAGCACGTGTTCGAGAAATATGAGATCATATGACGTGGCAAGAGGATCGCCTCGCGATTGCGTCTCGAATGGGACGAGTTCTCGTGGCACACGCGCGTGGCCAATTCAGACGAGCTCCCACGCGGAAGTCGCTCGCGGACGCCTTTCCGCCCGCCGGCCTCCTCCGTCCACCGTGCAAAACGTGGTCAAGCTCTGCACCTTCCGTTGTCTGCACGATATAAACCCCTCCATACCACAACCCATTTCCCCATCTCAATCCCCACGCCTCCTAATAACACATCGATTCCTCCATCTTACATCTCTCTCCATGGCTTCTCTCAGTGCTCCATCTCTCGGCTTCAGTCTCTCCAACTCCTCGAGGAAGCTCTCCGGCCTCCAACAGAACACCTCTCCTGCATCACTCAGGCTCGGCTCCTCGCCGAGCAACAAACTGCAGCTGAAATCGATGCGTGGAAGGCCTCAGTCATCCGCCATCAACGTCTCCCTTTCCTCCACCAACCACCCATCTCTCGAGTCCGGTGGTGGACCAGGTAGACCTCTCTCCTTGTGCTGATCAAATGCTTTCGGTGCTCCCTCTCTTGAACTGACGAGCGAAGCATTCTCTTGGTCTTCGTCAGCTACCAACGTGCAGGAAATGTGTATCTACGAGATCAACGAGCTCGACCGCAACAGCCCGGCCTACCTTCGTTTGAGCCAGAAGGACGTCAACTCCCTCGGCGACCTCGTCCCCTTCAGCAACAAGGTAAGTCCATTCTTCCAACGCCGAGCGATCGTCACTAGCGTAAGTTTACGAAGGGAGGGTAACGAGAAAGAGGAACCACGAACAGGTATACTCCGGGGACTTACAGAAGCGGCTGGGAATCACGGCGGGGCTGTGCGTGCTGATCCAGCACGTCCCGGAGCGCGTCGGCGACCGCTACGAGGCCATCTACAGCTTCTACTTCGGCGAGTACGGGCACATCTCGGTGCAGGGGGCGTACTTGACGTACGAGGACACGTACCTGGCCGTCACCGGTGGGTCCGGCGTGTTCGCGGGCGTCCGCGGCCAGGTGAAGCTGCGCCAGCTCGTGTTCCCCTTCAAGATCTTCTACACCTTCTACCTCGAGGGCATCCCCGACCTCCCCGAGGAGCTGCTCTGCTCTCCGGTGCCGCCTTCGCCGGAGGTCGAGCCCACGCCTGCCGCCAAGGCCGCGGAACCCCACGCCGCCCTCAACAACTACACCAATTAGTGGCAAGAAAGCTATTATTAGGAGGAGATATAGGAGATGCGGGCCCACAAGAAAACTTCCAGCCAAAGGGGCAAAATTGTCACTTTCTTCTTTCAACCCTTTTTCTATAAAAATTTTCAATTATCGAGTAATTATATTTTAAAAGCGCGCGCGCACACACACATATATATATATATTATCTTCTCCTCATAGTGGTTTGCACGTTACATTTTCTGTCATATTATATATAAATATATATAGCTCAGCTTCCCAAAAAGTAAATTATTTATAATTAAAATGGTCATGAAAGCAGACTGATTTGATATGAGTATAAAATATGTTGATATTAAAGCATATTGTTTGATTGCGACCTTACTCATAAGCCAATTAAGTTGTTCATCGCTGTATTCCTCGTCGTACTTTAAGCTTCTTGTTGTGGGTACGCGAACGACGTCCTGCTCTACCAAACCCATTCACACAACCACCGACAGTGTTGCTTCGGCCGGGAGATTTTCCCGAGCCATGGAACCGAGCCGAGCGCTAGTGAGCCTACACGTGCTCTGCACGTGATCTTGGAGGGGTCGGGGCGCTCGCACACGGATTATGAGACGGACGCAGTTTTAAGCACCAAATCTTAACCCGTCACCCACATTCCCGACCTGACTTCTGGTTCCGTGGCCCACTACGTTGGTCGCAGCTATCCAATCGTAAGACAGGTAGTCCGTCGTGGTGAGTCGTACGTGTGTGTTAGGTTCGGTCGCACCGTCACGCGCGTCGGCGTCGACACACGGTCTCTGCGTGTACACTTGTCGTTGTGCGACCGCCCGTCGAGAGATGACACGTGTCTAAAGCCTGTTTGCTGTCTAGTAGAAGGTAGCCGAATGCTGCACCGGAACAGTGACGCCGTCTACTCCACGTCGGACTCTTCCTCGTTCCACTATTTTGGCCTTGCTTCGATCCGACGGTCCCTATCGCATCTCCGAGACCGATAAAGACCCTCCTCGCCGCACGCCTCTCGCCGTTTCGTCCTTTACGAGATGTCGAAAGCGTCAGAGGTGGCGGAGGCCGTCGAGTCCAAGATCTTCCGCCTCTTCGGCCGGGAGAAGGCCGTCCACCGGATCTTGGGTGGCGGATAGCGTATGCGCTCTTTCTTCCTCATCTCTAAATGTCTTCTTCATTCATTGGTTTCTTTAGGTGATCTTGAACCTGATCTTGGCTAGTTTGACAGTGGAGCTGATTGTAGCTGAGATCCATGGAGTTGTAATTCGATCTCTCACATCGTTTCTTGTGGCACGACTTGGGATTTGCATACGTTTTCTTGAAAGGAAAAAAGAAGAATCCTGGGACGTTTGGCCGTTGTTATTAAATGTTCGAGAACGTAAAACCCTAATATGGTCTTTTTGTTCCGGTGATGATCCACGTCGTCCTCGCTAGTCAATTGTATGGAGCGTGAAACCCTAGGTTGATCTTTTGACATCACGGATCATAAAGATCCACATCGGGAGAGAACACGAAACCCTGATTTGATTTTGGTTGATCAGCGTGAAACATCGTTTCCATCTTCTTTTCTTGGTTAATGAGATCATCAACGTCTGTATGTACTGGATTTCTTGGAGAATTTATTTGCACACCACTGTTGTTGTTTCTCATAAACGGTTGAATCATATGCAGCGGCTGATGTTTTCCTATGGAAGAAGAAGAAAAGCTCGGCCGTTGTGCTCAGTGGGGCCACACCCGTGTGGGTCTGGTTTGAGTTGATGGAATACCATTTGGTTAGTTTGGTCTGCCACTGCCTGGTATCGTCCCTTGCCATCCTTTTCCTGTGGTCCGATTCCTCCACCTTCATCAACAAGTGAGATGACCACTGCGAGTTGTGTTTATCCTCAATCGACTCCAAATAAGATGCAGCTCTCTGATCGCTTACCTTGTTCGTGTTGTAGGTCTCGGCCTCACGTTCCTGACGATCTGGCAGTGAACATTGAGCTTTCTCTCAGATAAGAGATCAACAGAGGGTTTGGCAGTTTAAAGGGAAATTGCAACAGGGCGTGATCTGAAGAAATTTCTTGCAGTATGCCACTTGATATAGTGTTTTGGAATAGGTGATTGCTGGGATGTTGGGCTCTCTCTTTCAATCGTTGGGAGCTGCTGCAATTTCTTGACTTTGTTTTACATAGGTAAAATGATCGTCAGATTTCTACTGGATTTCAGTTCACCTATGTCATGCTTCACACTCTGTCTTTTCTATATGATTGAGTATGAAGACCAAGAGTTTGAGCAAGATTCAATAGATAAAAAAAGTTTCAATAGATAAAAAGGTATTAATTGTTTTAGATGGTTACTTGATAACTTCGATCTTACTATTTATTTCATTTTGAACTCTCTTTTTAGTCCTAAACAAGGTGTCTGGTCTCTGACAGTTCCGATGGGATAGATGGGAGCAATTCAGGTTTTCATGACATGGATCATACTTATGGTGCCATAGCCATACTAAGCATCAGCAATCCATTGTATACCATTTCTGCTGAAGGTCTAATTCCACTGAAATATATATATATATATATATATATATATATTGCATGTCTTCTTGGATGATCCAGTAACCAATCAGATACCATAAGAATTAGTCCAAGCTTGAAGCAGGGTCCAACAAATATTACTGTGCAAGTCTTCAGTTTTTTTTCTTCTTTTTTTATTGTTTGTTGACGCATTTTATGATCGGTGAGTTGCTTCTTTGCTTCTGACATTGACTATGTTCGTACATTACTTTTCCTTGGAAGTTTGCTTTAGTGTGTATGCATGCATCTTCAAGAAAAGCTATACACCGTTCGACTAACCAATTTTCCTTTGTTTGACTTGAGATCCGCCTAATGACAAGTTCCAATGCAGTGATTATTTGATGATACTGGAAAATCAGGGTTGCAATCTTTTTTAGCATTCGGAACCCTAACAAAAGTCTGTAAATTCTTTGGCTTGTTATTATTATCTGTTTGCCCTTTTTTGTTTTGGAACATTAATTTTCAATTATTCATTTGTCCCCATATTGTTCGATGATGATGATGATGATGATTCATAACATTTGATTACCTCTATGGTGCTAAATTTAGTTACTATTTCAAGAAAAGATATGGATAAATTGTGTAGGTTTCATGTAGTTAGTATTATAGCTGCCAGATGGAAAGAACATGTTAATGACATGTTTAGCTTGGTACATTGTTTTATTATTATGTTAAGTGATATTAGATGACACAAGTCAGCATATTAGTCTGGTATACTGGTACTCTACTGGTCCAGTGAGAAGTTGAAACAGGTATCTGTGTGAGGTTTTAAACCTTGTTTCATATATGTAGGCGTATGCGTTAACAGAATCAGCTTTTGCCGATCCATGCTTAGTTTTGATACTACCATAAATAATGACTAGTCGTCAAAGGGATTCAAATCCAAAAGGAGAAGCATAATATTTTTACTCAAAGGTGACTAGATGGTTTTGTGGTAGGATTTGACATGAAATGTGATTTCCAATTTTTAGTTATCAGAGTGGATGGATGGTTTCCAATTTTTAGTTATTTTCATGAATGATGACAACATGGCGCATATAACTATGTCCTGAAGACCTGAAAACTTCATACTATTTGAGTCCTAAGAAATTTGTTCCTTAAGCATGTCATAGTAGGAAAGTACATAATTTCTTGGGAACACAACTTAAGCTGAACACATACAGGGGGGCGGCTATATACCATTTTTATTAGTTGAGTTTAGTGGGAAACATTAATATAAATCATTTAGAAAGTGCTTATATATATTTGCCAAAAGGTATCCTTTAGGCTTACCTATGTTATGTCTAGGTTAAACCAATCCCTGAACCTGACCCAGCCTAAGGCCTCCGATTTCAAACTAGACCTGGGCTTTAGACTATTGCGTTCTGCTTACCGACTTTTTGTTGATTCAGAATCATTGCGACTGAGGGGTGATTGAGGAAGGGGAAGTTTGGATGCAAACTTGTGAGGCGGAAGGTCCAGGGATTGGTATTCAGCGGAAAAAAATGGGCTATATGGACATTGAAGGGGATTGGAAGGAGGAGGATTCAGTCTCGGAAGAAGCGGAAAGAGGAGGGACGACTACTTGGCGGCCCACAGGGACAATTGCTGGTACAAGGAGAGGTTGCAGTTGGCCAGAGAAAGTGATCAACACGGGCAAAGTAGAGTAGTGGTGCTTTCCATGCGGGGGCAAATATCGCATGGTCTTTTATGCTGGCAAAGCGGAACACGTTGGGGTATTTTGTCCCAAAACCATCTTGCTTTGGAAAAAGAGTTAGATAAATAAAATAGAATAGAAACAATTGTTCCCTTATTATGAACAAAAAAAAAATTAAGAAAAAAAAAGAATGTGCACTCACAGGCAATTTTCTATCGTCCATGTTTCGATGGCAATCTTGAATCCGTTGGCGAACTGCTGCTGCTACTAGGTATGTTGGTGGCATTCTCTGGGGCTTTCGAGCATGTGCCTCCCCCGGCTTGGCTGCTGGACGCACCCGATGCTTCCGAAGATTCCCTCCTCTCTCTGTCTTCAGTTTCTTTGAGAAGAAAGTCAACCCACAGGTCTGCAAAAGACTGCCAGACGAAAAAATAAATTAACGTTATGGATGTTCGCTCGTTTGTGCCAAACAACACTTAGTTACTGTGCGGAAACAAACACCAGGTGTGGTTTCTCTAAACATTTTTTGTGCCCTAGCTAGCTTGTTCTTTAAACATTTTATTTTTAAAAAACTTTCATCCACTCATAACCATTAAAAGTAAATTATTTGCCTAAGATTTGATGTAACAATTAAATGGAAACGTGAACATAATAGCCAAAAGTAAATCAAAAGTGTCAAAGGTTTTAAAAGAGAAATTTTACCTGATTATCTGAAGATGATGATGTTTCAGGTGAATTTCCTCCCAAAAAGCCTCCAACCAGACGCCCTGTCCGACCTAACATGCCCCTAACGATGCCTTTGCCAGCAGCATGTTGTGCAAAGCCTATCCTTCGCTTGTCTTCCTCGGTAAAACCCAGCATGCGAACTATAAGGTCCAAAACCTGGCTCGTGTTCGGAAGTTGCAAACAGGTTTGTCATCTACAAATAATTTAAAAAGATTCTGAGTCTGAAACATGTTACCTCTTTGCTGTGGTTCCGCTGGAAGTAAGTCACTAACAATTTGATCACTATTCGCCTGTCAGCAACACAAACATCACAATCAGTCATATAAGTATTTGAAATATTCAATTTGCCAAAGTAAAGTTCAGCCATAGAAACTTTGTTCAAACAAATTTGGGTGGTGGAGCTCAAGATTAACGAACAACTATTTGGATTATTCTAAGCTGATATTTTCCCATCATCAAACTCTTTCGAGGGCAATATAAATAGACAAATCAGAGGCCATAAAATATGTTCTTATTGATTTTTACTGTAAATTATTCTACGTCTTCTAGGACCTCTGATCTGAATATACTATCTTATTCCTCTCCAATGCATTTAAGTCACTCTTTCTTATTCCAATTTTCCTGAAAAATAGTTAATAAAAGAAGACTCTGATCCACAACGTAAACATTTAGCCATGCAATCTGATATTCAAGTAACAGGGTCAACAAGCAAATACGCAATGTGTAAAAAAATAAAATAAAATAAACCCAGCAAGTGAAATAACCTGTCAACGCAGTTATCTGAATCCAGAGACATTCTATTTACTGTTGTCATGCTCTGCTCAAGGGCACGGCGTAACTTTGCATTATCCTCCTCAAGTTTACGTATGAAGTGCTTTCCTTCTGATACGGTCCTCTCAGTCTGTGTGAGTTTAGCAATCATCTCATCTTTTTCTCTACTTGATATTTCCAGCTCATTGTTTGCAGCCTAGAAGACAGTAACATTTTCAATTCACAACTCAGAAACATTCGTAAAGATAAATAACAACAGCAGCATAAAATCTGTATTTAGTGAAAAACTATAGTCTATGACAGTTCCGCATAAACCATCCAGAATTTTGAAGTCACTCCTGGTAGTAGATAACTATATACTTGGTGACTTTTGATTATCTGAATGCTGGGACAGAGAATATAATGAGAAATTTAACTCCTGATATTTGGTTGAGGGGAATCAGGATTTTACTCTCAATCTTAGCAGAATCCAACTCCATATTTCAGAATATTTAAAATTCAGATTAGTGGCATTCCAGCTGGGAATTAATTCTTGAGCCAGACTGAATATGCTGCTCCTTTTTAATATACTTTAGCTAATCTACTCCTTTATACAACAACCAAATCCTACATCAGATCTAATGAACAGTCAAAAACGGTCTGAATGCTAGAAACTGAATCCTTTCAACCTACTTATACAAATTTTGAACTTTCTTATAGGACCTATATATGTACTGCCTATATTCGAGTGACATGCCAATGAGTGCAAAGATCATTCATGTTATTATATGTACTGCCTGTATGAATAATAACATGCCAATGAGTGCAAAGATCAATAGTATCAACTGACATTAGATAGAAAGAAACTAAAAGTCATAATTTCATTGTACCTTTAATGAGTCAAAAAATTTAGCAGCTTCTTCTCTTACCATAGCCAAATCTTTTGCCAATCGTTCCTATTGTCCGTAACTCCAAATCAAAAAAAGATATTATATTATGAAACACATATCATTGAAGTAATGAACAGGGATAAAGGAGAACTCGCCTTGGCTTCACTTTCAGCATAGTACTGGCCAAGGGCAGTCTCAAGGTTTAGCAATTCAACATTTTTTGAGTCAACTATGCTCCTACAATTTGCAAGTTTTTGCATCAGATCGATAATTGCTTCATTTGACTTATGAAGTTCATCATTTTTAAGTTTCATAAACTCTTCTTTCTTCTCTATTTCATGCTTTAGAGCCTTCTCCAACTGCGATATGTGAGTTATTTGGTGTTGACAGTTTGCCTGAAGTTCCTCAATCATTTTACTATCCTCATCCATCTTGTCTGAATCTTCAAGTTCCTAATATATCGAAAAAATTCTTCAATTCAATGACCTTGATTCATAGATATAGCTCGATGCAACATTTTACTGAATCTAGTAAAAGATGCTCCAATAGACAAAACAGATATCAAGCATTATACAATGCACAAAAGTTGGCTTTAATTACATGTAACAAAAAGAATCATCTAAAAGAAATCTTAGCAATTTCCTAGAAGGCCTGTCTTGTTCTTTTACAATTCATTCAGCACATGCCCGAAATTAAATCATCATATATAACTCTATTCCTTGCAAAGAAAGAAAAAACTCTCTTTGGTAGATAAAAATCATTGTAAGATACTAAAGTTTAAGCTACAATTTAAAAGCATGATTCTTGTCATCCTCAATGGTACGTAAAATTTCAAAAGCATGATTATTGTCATCTTCAATGGTAGGTATTATCTAAAAGGACATACCGGAAACTAATACAGAGTTTAAAAAAAATAATCAAAATATTCAACAAGTACAAATGAAAACCTCTTGCCAATCTTTTGATGACAATAATCTTCATATACATTCACGCAAATACACATGTTTCAAAAGTACTCTAGGACTGAAAATTAGTCATTGATATGATTTGTTGATGAAATGATCTTCTGTTAGGATTCCTAAATTTTAGGAATCCTTAATTTTAGAGAATTGATATTAATCTTTATTTTCCTATTTAGTTTTTCCTAGTTCTGGTAGGAGTTTTCAAGTTTTTCCTAATTATGTTAGGAGTCCTCTAATGTAGCAAATTAGGAATTACTATTTTTATTTTTGTTAGAAATCCTAGTCCTAGTTGACTAAGGATTAAATAATTCTCAAGTGATCAAATACAACTCAAAGCCTTTGGCCCACTTGGAGATTGATCACCTCGAAGCGATCAAATCCCTATCTATTTTCTTAGATAAAGTCCTAGGGTTTTGTCATCCTCAAGGAAGAAAAGGAAGGAAAACATTACCTTCTCTAGTATGTGTTGCTTAAGTCGGGCCAATTCCTGTAATGCTTTGTCTCGTTCTGTGCAGGTCTCTTCTAGTGCTTCCTCCAACTTTCTTTTTGAAAGTGCCATATTCTCTGTATCCTTCAAAGTTTTGATTAGTAAAATGCTCGTCAGTCACAAAATAGTCTTCCTATATCATTGTCCACTCAGCATGATAAAAACAGCATATGTACTAAAAGCAGACTATATCGGTAAAAGATGAGAGAAGTAACAACTCAAATCACCAGTCTCAGAGCAGATAAGTTGGAGGATATTCACAAAAAAAAAAGAAGAGAAAAACAATGAATTAAATATTCAGATCTTCTTGGAATATCACACAGACAAAGAAGATCTGGACTATAAAATTTGATGATTCTCTTCTGTGATAACATGATCGAATGAAATAACTATTGAACATAGTTTACAGAAAAACAAAGCACAGAAACATTGTTAACAGTATAGGTCAATAATAGAAGCAGGACCTGTAGATTATCATGCAAGAACAAATTCACTGTGGTAAGGATTAGAATCATATCGGTGAAGAACTAAATTTGATCAAATTTTCAGACAAGGGCAATATGGGCTTAACATTAACTGAATGATTTAAAAGAAGCAGCAAGGCAAAATGAACAAAGCGGTAAAAAGAAAAAATGAACATTGCAAGAAAATGCAATCAAGCACAATCAGTGTTCTCGTAGTTGTAAATCGATATTATTCACTCAAGTACATTAGGAGTTCTGTTGATTTTGAACACAGCCATTACCAGATTGCAGAAACAGGATACAATGCCTGTACAATACTAAGACCTACTCCAGAATTTTAGTTGTTTCATGTTTCACTAAAGCATAAAAGCCACTGAAATATAAAGAACTACCTCATTGGAGCCAATACCTCAGAGTCAACTGTATTCTCAACTGAACTCTTCATGCAAAGTTTCATATTCTTCTCAAGTTCATCCTTCTCTATCTACACAATATAAACTTTGGATAAAATTCGAAGTTACTGGAAAATTAGAACAAAGAACTCAAAACAATAAATTACAATAGTTCACATGTATAGAGATAATATAAGAAAAAACACATAACTGAAGGAGTTATTTTTCTGTCTGCAAGTATTTACCTTTAGCTTTGCATTTTCCTTCTCTAAAGTCATAATCATGCTTTTTGCATTCTCCATAGGAATATTATGTTCTTGTTCCATGTCTCTTTTCCTCAGTTCCGCTTCTAGTTGTCCTAATTCTGTTATCTTCTTATTTAAGTCCTTTTGCAACTCTTTCAACTCAATGGAGCTCTGCATGTAGAACAAAAACAATTATCTGACAGAAAACAATATGGAAGAATATGTTTAAAGAAGATAGATTATAGTATCACTATCAACTTACAATCCAATATCAACATATGCACTCAGTGCATTTGCTATCAACCCACATACAGCAGTAACTAAACTACAGTTTGAAGTGTATGCACCAACAGCTCAATACAAATTGTGTGCATCAAGTAATACAAAGGCTTCTTAAGACCAAAGGATCCTAAACTAACTGAGATAGTGTTTTCTGTGTGAACTTGAAGTAAAAATAACATGGGTGTTGCGAGGGAGGTGAGCCAACATGCATGCATGGGGATGGAGAGAGAGAGAGAGAGAGAGAGAGAGAGAGAGAGATTTTAACCATAAATAAAAAAAAACAATGAAAAGGAGGCTAACTGGACCAGACTGCCTGATCTGTGTGTGATTTTGTCAATACCAGTAAATACCGCTTGGTAAGTACCGGTCAATGTGATATATAGAACCATGGACCTAAATACCACAAGATACAGAAAGCTCATAGAGTTTATCAGCATGAAGTTGAAACCTCTAAAGGTAAATGTTTAGTTAAGCTTTTATACCAATTATGAAAAGCATAATGAATAAATTAATTGTGTAGCCTATTTGTATACGGAGATAAATTAATGGACTTGGTAAAATTATATGATAACTTATAATAGACTGGTTTTAGTGAAAATCCTGAAAATTTCTAACAGAACATGTATCAAACTGAGGATTTAAGTGAAACTCGCCCTTTTTTTATCCATCTTCAGATCATTAAGTTCGCTCTGATAAGACTCATTCAGCTGGCATTCCTCTGTCAAAAGTTAAATATTAAAAAAAAAAAGAAAACCGAATAATGCAATGACACAAAGACCCAATATAAGAAATATAACAATACCTTGCAGTTTCTGTTTTAAAAGTAATGCACTTTCGTGCTCTTGGTCGAGTTGCTCCCTTAGTTGTTTAATTTCAGCCTCGAGGCTAACCTTTACTGCTGCCAGAGATATGTTGGTCTCTTGAAACAAACCTGGATGCTCCTACATAGCAATCATCAAAAGTCATGCATGCTTAAACAATAACTGAAAAAAACAATGAAATTGATCATACAATGACGAAAACAATGAATAGCGGATAAACCAAAGAGTTGAATAGTCACGAACCAATGAATAGACAGTATCCATGCAGAATTTTCTTCAATTAATTTACTTGAAGATAAATAAATGTGTTCTGAAATGTAGTGTCAAGAAGTTCCTAGCATTTATGATATGAAGGACAAAACAACAATTACAACCTGTCCATTGCCCTGTGAATTTGCATATGTCAGCTCCATATTTCGTTTCACAGCATCATGCTCTTGCGTTTGTATGGCCCCATTGCTGATACCATCCTGCTTGGGAACATTAACCTTAGATGAATGGTTTCCCATAGGATGTGGATTCTGTTGGGAAATATGTATTTGCCATCTATTGGGGGACACTTCATCATTTCCCTGCAAAAAATTTAAGCTGAATGATTGAGAACTGCCTAAAACCTTTTCATGCAGCCCCAATACCTAAAACCTTCACCAACACATGCAGCAAATGTACTTCAAATACTAATGATATAAATTAACAATCCTACCTTCAAGATATCATAATGAATAGATCAGAAGTACCATTACTTCCAAAAGGAGCCATATTCATATCAATCATCATTTGACATTAAAAAAAGCTAATTCAAATAATGAACAAGCACATTCATACCAAGGGAAGACAACTATAAAAAAAACATCCTACAAAAGTTTAACTCAGGCGGGCAATGGAAAAGATGAGGTTTCAAAATGTTTCAATGTTCACAAGTTACTAAATATATTGACACAAGAAAAAAAGAATAATAAAACCTTTTGTCATTACTCATGGCCAAGTGACACATGCTTCTATGAGAACTAGAAATTGCTATGGTTCAAGATTAGAATTTATGAATACTGGATTTTCTTTTTAGTTTTAATTTGCATTAAAATATAATCCAAAACAAAAACTATATCAAAATACTGATGAGTGATGACCAAGTTACTTAAAAACAAAAACAATACAATGAAGGGTGTACCGCACAGTACACTTGCCATAACAAATTGCCTGCTTGGTTTTTGTGTGGGCAGTAAGCTTGGATTTCATAGAAGCTTTGCATTATTCTCCAAATCAAGAAACAAGGAAAACTGAAAGCAAATTTTTTAGTTTCTTTGCTTTTTTTTTCGAATAACTTGTTTCTTGTTTCACTATAGATGCATATGTTAATTGATGTTTGCTTCTAATACATGCTTTTCTTGTTTAATTATGCTGTACTTGTTTCTAACAGACTTAGTTAGATCTAAGTCAAACCTCGATAATTTGCATAGAACCAAGATTAGAACCTCAATGATTTTTCCTAGATCCATGCATATTCAACACATCCATGTGGATCTAGGCTAGATCCTTGCAGATCTAGCCAGATATATGTGGAACCGATCAAGATTGATGTACATCTAGCTGACAAAGATGAATAAATCAAAGCTAAATTAATATGCATTAACTAAAATTAATGCATATCTAAGCTAGATCCACTCAGATCTGACCAATATTGATGCAAATCAACATTACATCACATGTTGATCTAGACTAGATATAACCAATCTATGAAGAATCTACACCAATCTGATCTAGATTGATGTAGATCTAGTCTAATCTGCATAGATCTAGGTCATATATCCAATACTCGAGCATAATTATTTTATTGTCCACCTGAATTTGTTTATTAACATTTATAGAAAAATGATACTAAATCAATAAAGTACTAAATCGGCATGGTGCCACCATGATATTTGAAGCATCATCATCATTGATAGTGCATCTACTACTACTACATCAGTAATAGTGAAGGAATAACAAGGCTGAAACAGTATATGGCTGGTGAATTCTCTGACATGGTTGATTGCACAAGGTCCCTCACTAAGTCAAATTTCTCAGGCATCATTGAATTGAAAAAAAACTTGCTAAGCAAGTATCTAACAACTTGTATATATATCATAAGTACGAAGTGTCACGGACAAAATTGTAAACAAGATGTTTGATATAATGCTTATGTATATCCGTGTCTTTTGGTTTATTCATGCTTTGCACAGCATGTAGAGGGACGGTTGAAGACTTAACAACCCCATTTTAGTTGGGTTTAGTGGTCGTTTTAGGCTTGTAAATAAAGATTGTGTCATGTGGACACTTGTGAGAGATGTTCGGTCTGTAGTGGACCATTTTGGACCCTTTGTTGTGCAATTGTTCAGGGTTTGTAAAGTTTGTTTGTAATTTGCACTGGCTATGAGTGTTTTCTGAAATAAAGGCTTGTGGATCCCGAGTGAGACGCTTTCTCTAACCCGTTTTCTCATTTGTAGATCCTAAGGGACCATAGGAAGTTTCGGGGAGGCTGACCTTTGCGGACGAACAGACAAGGGTGTCGCACGACTTAGGCAAAACCAGCTAAGTTTGTAACAGATGGTATCAGAGCGGGACAAGCACTCATAGAAACACTTAGCATGAAAACATGGGGGACCTAGCGGGGCTGCGTTGAGGGCAGCCAGCATGCGCGATCGTTTGGGGGAAAACAGGCATGGAGATGTAGGGAAAGGAATCGCTCAGAGGAGTGGGCATCTGAGATTGACATTCAGAGGAATGGCCAACCCTTCGCGCAAAAGGCACCACGAGGACAAGCAAGCTTGGAGGAATGCGTAGCGTACAAAGGTTAGGATGGATGAGTTCGAGCTACGGCTCGACGCTGACAACCATATACGATGGTGCTCAAGGCAAGCGAGGCACTTGGTAAAGGATGAGACCATGTAAGATGGAATGGGTTGTTCAGCGACCGAAAGAATTGTGCAAAGCTCATAGAGCTGAGAGGAATTGCTAACTCGAAGAATTCAGTACTCATGCAAAGGCTTGTATGCGAATGATAGAGTGTTTGTGGTCATCCCAAGGCAACCGAAATTCGGCGCCATGGAGCATTGAAACTTTCTCTTCAGCGTGGGAAGGATACGTCCGTAGGAGGCTGAAGTGTGCAGCGAGTTTAGCATGTTGCTAGGCCTTGAGGGGTGCAGCGGGAGCTGTATTGACGTGGAGTCGCAATCTAGCAAGTGCGTTTGCGGGAGGCAGAACAATACACAGTTTGTTCAGCAAGGCAAAGTAGTACAAGGGGATGGTGGTCTCCGAAACTTTCAAAGAGAAGGAAGCGAAAAGAAAAGTTGCTCCAATGGGACAGATATCCATGAAGGATAAGTCCCGGCTCTCCAAAAGGAGAACCATGTGCAACAGATCGCACATATTGAGGAGTACCTCAAAACAACTTCATAAAGCTCAACGGACCGAACGAGTGGCGAGGAGTCGTCGCATGATCTTGCTTGAGATAATGCATTGGGGGAATGCATTGCGAGATCAAGTGGGGGAGCGACCCAAGACAACACAAATGAATGTACACTTTGAGCCGATATGGAGATCAGACTCAATGGAGGGCTGACCCGTGGAATAGTGGGCACGAGGGCCACCATTAACTCAATACAAAACGAGGAGCGAAGCAACTTGGGTGTAACTTGGCGAAGTACCCAAGCCGCATGAAGAGAGCTGGCATAGAAGATGAAACATGGAGTGGAGGCACAGAGCTTTCCTTGAACAGAGGCAAGAACAGGATCATGTCGTTCCATGGGTCCTTCGTTCTGATGGAGTGGACTCATCTTGTATGGTGCCAAAGACGAAGGGAGTTTATGGGCACATACACCTTATCTCGGAGAAGCATTTGATGGAGGAACTAATGTGACTCAACTTGCGGAGGCAAAGTTGGGTTCAGAAGGCCATGAGACGGGGCAAGAGGACGCGAAGGCAGGTACTCTTAAAGAATATGCCATAGTGCTATCATTCAAGTTGTCATGAAGGAAGCGGTGTGCAATAGAGATTGTGCTGGTAGGGGCAGAGGCCCAGGATCCAGACAATGGTGCACTAATTTCAACAACGTCAGTGGACTTCGGGAGCTACTAGGCGACAGACTGTCTTAGAGCTGTGCTTCGTTTGAGTATGACCCAAGAGCGGGTGGATGAAGGTCGATTGTCAAAGGAGCGAACACAATCGAAGGTGGAAGAGGCCTTGCGATGTGTTGGCAGAGGCCACATATGGAGGGATCACAATCCGAGTTCATCCCATAAGGATCAGAATGCAATGGGGATGTCATCAAGAGGCGACATAGTGTAGCGGATCATGGTAGAACAGTTCGTGACAATACGATACACACAAATATAGTCCCGTGAGGGACTATATCATACGGAGGTATGATCGGGAGCTATTGGGAGCTCCATTTCGATGAACAACACAACGGCAAGAAGGACTATGGATTCAAGGAGTGAAAGTCATGGTATCGCAGAGGAAGGTCTTCCGTGCGTGCATCAAATTTTGCATCGGATGAAAGCCTTGGTCATCAGCATATGAGGGTTGTATACTACCGAGGGAAAAGTTCAAATGCAAGTACCAGTAAGTCTCATTGAAGGGACTTAATTATGCAGAGGTATGACCGACGTGGTTGGAGAGTTGGACTACTCCAGAGCTCACATTCACTTAAGGGAGCCCGACAAGTTAGAGGACAAGGCCGAGTAAGCGAACGTTGCTACCAAGAAAGCTAAGGAGAACAGAATCGGTGCGAACCCGACAACATGATGACAGAGGTCATATATAGGAGTTGTATTCTGTCTTTCCATCGACCAGGGAACTACTTGGAGAACACAGAGGTGTTGAAGTAAAGGGTCGAAATGGGTGAGGAAGCGACGACGAGTCTAGAGGGACTTAGCTACCCAAAAACAAAGCATCGGTTAGAATAGATATGGATTCAGAGAAGTGCCACTGAGACATATCTACCGATCGTGAAGGGATGTAGATATGAGGCGACAGATAGTAAGGCCATGGGCATGGCAGTGCCAAGGTACTATAGAGGCGGGACTTCCGTGAAGTCATCGATCCCTTGCTCTCATAGAGGGAGAGCGCTTGGTCGTGAAAGGGGCCGAGAAAGTGGAGCATGCGGAGGCAAACTCCAAGTACCAAGACAAGGCTGAAGAGTAGAGCCCAAGAAACTTCATAAGACCGGTGTCAATGAGCTTCTCATCAAGATAGCCGAAAGTGAAGGACTTCGACTTCAGGTCGTGTAAGAGTGCATGACCAAGGAACGAATGAACGAAGTAAGCAGTACGCGGTGTTGTACCTTTGCTACTCAATGGAGTAGGCGACAGGATTGATGGAGAAGACGGTACAATCCCAGAGGCGATCAAAACTATTAAAAACTTACTCCAAGTTAGAGTAAAAACTTCCTGCATTCCAGAAGTTCGATGGCATTGAGAAGGTGAACCATAGTAGTAGCTAACTCAACGCAAGGAGTGCAAGCACTTCGAGTGCTTCAGAAGTGTGAGCAAAAAGCAGGCGAAGGCCAGTAACCAACTCGATGCATGGAGTACAACCCTCGAGTAAGCGGGCGAAGTCAAGTAACCTTTGCCTTCTCAACTCTTAAGAGAATGAGCGAAACCGAGTATCCCAATTCTCTTAGCTATCCAGCAAAGGAGCTCTGCACATGTTCAAAGACTCATCGAAGAAACAAAATGAAAGACGATAGTTGTCAAATCCTCACCAATGGTGATCATTTCTACTTAGAGTAGATTATCCGCTTTATTTTCCCAAGAGAATGCCAATCGAAAGCGAAAGTGATGCGAACCTACTTGAAAGTGACAACTAAGTGAAAGAAGAGTCGATAGGCAAATTTTGTGGAGGAATGATCCAAAAACTTCAAAAGTTTACGAGGCGATGCTCGTTAAAGCTCCAACAAGCATCCACCCAATTCAAGTAGTATGAGGCATTTAAGAGACTGACGCATAGTAAGGATGGTTTTTTCCTTTATCTGAAGGATCCGTAGGAACCAACAGGGATCAACACAACTCAGCCAACCCCACATGAGAGTCAGAGTTATTGGTGAGTTGAAATAGCATGACGGATCAAAAGTTTGACTACTAACAACAACAGCGGAGAGCAACTGGGAGCCAAGAGGCGCATTGCAGCTGGAACAGAAAATTGAAGACTCAGCAAAGGCGAGGAGTTGTAGTGTCGGTAAAGTCTTCGACGAGGACGTCGAAGGAATAAGTTGACGAGAATGTCATGGACAAAATTGTAAAGATGATGTTTGATATAATGCTTATGTATGTTCATATCTTTTGGTTTGTTTATGCTTTGCACAGTATGTAAAGGGATAGTCGAAGGCTTAACAACCCCATTTTAGTTGGGTTTGGTGGTCGTTTTAGGCTTGTAAATAAATGTTATGTCATGTGGACACTTGTGAGAGATGTTCGATCTGTAGTGGACCATTTTAGACCCTTTGTTGTACAACCATTCAGGACTTGTAAACTCTATTTGTAATTTACATTGGCTATGAAGTGTTTTCTGAAATAAAGGCTTGTGGATCCCAAGTGAGGCGCTTTCTCTAACATGTTTTCTCTTTTGTAGGTCCTAAGGAATCATAGGAGGTTTCAAGGAGGCTGACCTTTGCGGACGGACACGCAAGAGTGCTGCATGACTTAGGCAAAACCAGCTAAGTCCGTGACAGAAAGTTGAAAAGACAATGTTTATGATAACTCCCAACTTACTAATATCATCACTGCATCGATGAAGCACTATTACATGCTTGAGGATGCCAAGGAGCACGATCATAGTTATGGTTCATCCCAGTATGAAAATGATAGTGGAAGTGAACCTGCTGGTGATTAACAAATTATCAGGATTGCCAATGCGAGGGATTTAGTGGCAGCAGAGGAATTGAGGGGCCTACTCAATTAAAAAAGGGTCCTGTATGAGGTAGCCAGCCTCACCCCAGGGCGGGTTGGATGTTTCTTGCACTTTTTCAGTTGAGGTCAATGTCAGATCTCGTAGATATTAACCTCATGACATTGCCCTCATAGAGTGCTAAATAAACCAGGTTTGACAATTGCAATGAACATGATGAGAAATAAATATATGTGATTAAGCTTCAACTATATCCCCCTCAGATTTTGAAAATTAAGGGATGAATCTCAGGTTGAAGCAAAAATACTATTATTGTGTTGTTGCCAAAATCCAGATTATGACAATTGCAATAGACATGATGAGAATAAATATATTGGTAAAGCAATCGTGAAGTTATTAAACTTCAACTATATCCCCCTTAGATTTTGAAAAGTAGACTCAGGTTGAAGCAAAAATAATAGTCTGGAGTTCTAGCCAAAATCCAGATTGTCTTGTTAGACCCCACTGTTATATGGAAAAGTAACACAAGAATCTTAGCACTCAAGCATTTGTGTTAGGAACCAAATCAATCATGATTCTAAATTTCTAATCTTCTAAATCTAATTCTTCTCCCTTGGACCACATTAAAAACCCTAGTAGTGCCAAGATCCTTGCAGAACCAAAGTCTTATGCATGTGCATAAGCAAAATCCTGGTAGTATCAATTCTTTGCATCATTCTAGCTGCACCGCATAAACTTGCAATTCATTCCTCACAAACTGATAGTATGCGCAAAGAAAAGCTGCGTGCAATGAAGAGTGCACTTTGGACCTCTGAAAACAGAAATCTACAGTTTGTATTGTATTCAGGAAACACCAAGAGAAACATTGAACAAAAAAGATAATTAATACAGATCTTCGCTGTCTGGAAATTCTGAATCATAGTCCAATACCCAATAAACGCAACTGCAATCGACGTATCATGCATTTTTTACACGCTCTCATAATTACTCAGATAGATATCCCAAATTTCATCGCAAGTAAATGATCGAATCACCCAGCAGAAATGCAAAGGCACAAAAGAGAAAACGGTCACCGGGATGGCCTATAGAATTGCAAGATCTTCGGTTATATTCAACGCATAGCAACACCAGCCATGGTTCTTGAAACGCAATTAGCAATAGATACCCCATTTTTCAAGATCTTGATATAGTATACGCTTAGAGTCTAAATCCATTGACCAGAGAAATGAATGTCATCGTTCAGCTTCACAAACTGGGCGTACCTCGTCCTGGCGTCCGGAATCGACCCCATTGGCGATGGGAGAACCAGGCGGTGGCGATACCCTCGGCAGGCTCCGGCGGGGAAACCGACGTGGCGACTCCTCGCCTTCGGTGGCAAGAGCCTGGGGGCCGTGGGGCTCGTCGGCAGCGTCCAAGATCCCGTCGGCGATCCGGGTGAGGCTCTCCTTGTAGGTGGCGATCGAACCCCGCATCCTCCGGGCCTCCTCGGATCCGACGACGTCAGTCGACAGAGGGTTTCGATGGATCAAGCAATCTTGGGCAGATCTGACGAGCAAAGAAACGAGGGAGGGAGGGGGAAGCAAAGCGTCAAGAAACGATCGTTTCGACGCTCGCCCTTCTAACCGTCTGTTTCTTGCTTCGAGGTAATGATGACGAACACGGGCGTAGTGACTTGGCCACCGCACGGGAACCGATGAGGTGGCTCATACACTAGACCCTATTAAATCGGGTTCGATTACTTTTAGTTGGGCGAGACCCGAGTTAGCATGGAATAGTCTGATTTGGATTTAGGTGTCTAATAAGTAATTACTCGGAATCGTATTCAAAGACTGTTTATATATCTCTAAATGGGACCTCTCCGCTGCAACGGCAGCACATATCGCCATTTCTCTCACGTCCTTTGTTTCATCACTCCCACCGAGCTTTGTGCTCTCTCACCGTGTATGGAAGTCGTGAGCTTCGCACATGATGCTTGTGATAGCCTCCTATGTCATCCGAAAACGGAAAGCATACTCTTACCTCACACGCATGGTGTGGGGGTGGGTAGGAGGATGACGTGCCGTAAAGAACGGATCCCAAAGATGTTCGGTTTTCGTTGCCCGAAGAGGGATGTTTGATAAGATAAGTGATACCATGGGCATTTGCTGCGGGTATACTATAGCATAATTCACATTAATATTAGATCTGTGATCTGTCACGAATTTAATGTAGATATCAACTTACTAACTTGTATATATATATCTCATCATTATCCAAGTTTTTTTTAGTAGTGGTTTTGCTTCAGGCTTAAGGCTCGGCTCGGTTAAGAGCAAGGCAAACCAACTTTGGGGGAACAAGCTATCACTACCTTACTTCGTCGTTGGAGGGAGGAGGTGGAGCCCTGATGGACCCCGCTTAAAAAGTGAAAAGGGGGCCAATAACTTATTATTATCAAAAGTATAATTCAGTACCCCTTAAAATTAAAATTTAAGGGGGATAAAATGTTATCCTCATAAACGAATCTCCCACTATAACTACATGAGATCTAAAGGTTAAAATGGTAAATATGATAAAATATCCATCCGTAAAATCCTTGTATATTGACGCTCCTTCCTATCTCACAACCTTCGTTTCCATCTCTCTGATGACCCCTTCCTAAGATAGGATCGTTTTCCCTATAAAAACTTTTGTTTCGGGGAACCTTTTCTCCTCTCTCTCTCTCTCTCTCTCTCTCTCTCTCTCTCAACCACTCGCCTCGGTTGCGCACGCGGACTCCATCTCTCTGTCGCAATGGCTCAGGAAGGCGAGGGGGAGAAGAGGTACATCACCGTGGAAGAGCTCCGCAAGCACAATGCCGCCACCGATCTCTGGATCTCCATCCAGGGTGGGGTCTACGACGTCACCGACTGGATCAAGGACCACCCCGGCGGCGACCTCCCCCTCCTCAGCCTCGCCGGCCAGGACGCTACCGATGCGTTCGTCGCCTACCACCCCGCCTCCGCCTGGGCCCACCTTGGCCGCTTCTTCGTCGGTTACCTCGACGGCTACTGCGTTACCGACGTCTCCCGCGACTACCGCCGCCTCGTCGCCGAGTTCTCCAAGTCCGGCCTATTCGATGAGAAGGGCCGCGTCGCCCTCTTCACCATCTGCTTTATGCTCTTCCTCCTCGTGACCGCCGTCTCCGGCGTGCTTCTCTCGGAGAGCGCCCTCGTCCACGCCCTCTGCGGCGGCATGACGGGCTTCCTCTGGATCCAGTCCGGCTGGATCGGGCACGACTCCGGACACTACCGGATCGTCCGGAATCCACGCCTCAACCGGGTCGCCCAGATAATCTCAGGAAATTGCCTCACGGGCCTCAGCATTGGGTGGTGGAAGAGGAACCACAACGCCCACCACATCGCCTGCAACAGCCTCGATTTCGACCCCGACCTACAGCACATGCCCCTCTTCGCGGTGTCGTCCAAGTTCTTTGCCTCGATGACATCGTACTTCTACGAGAGGAAGATGAACTTCGACGCCGTCGCGAGGTTCCTGATCAGCTACCAGCACTGGACGTTCTACCCGGTGATGTGCTTCGCCAGGATCAATCTGCTCGCGCAATCCATACTGCTGCTGCTTTCGAAGAAGAATGTGCCCAATAGATGGCAGGAGATCACCGGGGTTGCCGTCTTCTGGATCTGGTACCCTCTGCTCGTCTCGTGTTTGCCGAATTGGGGAGAGCGGATCACGTTCGTCGTCGCTAGCTTGGCGGTCACCGGGATTCAGCACGTTCAATTCTGCTTGAACCACTTTTCTTCCAGCGTCTACGTCGGGCCGCCGCAGGGCAATGACTGGTTTGAGAAGCAGACGATGGGGACGCTGGACGTCTCTTGCTCGCCATGGATGGATTGGTTCCATGGGGGTTTGCAGTTCCAGGTGGAGCACCATCTGTTCCCTCGACTGCCGAGGTGCCATCTCAGGAAGGTCTCACCTTTTGTGAGGGAACTCTGCAAGAAGCATAAGCTGCCATACAATATTGCCTCGTTCTGGGAGGCCAATGCCATGACTGTTCGGACGCTTAGAGCTGCTGCATTGCAAGCTCAGGACTTGGCAAACCCAGTTCCAAAGAACTTGGTCTGGGAAGCTGTTAACACCCATGGGTGAGAGTTTTTAGAGCATGCACATCCATCTTCTCTGATTCAAGTGAGAGTTTGAAGGACTCGGTGGTGGTGGTTGAGATCTAAATCTTCCTATAGCCTATGCATGTTAGTTTTTGCTGCATTCCTTCCTTCAATTAAGTTATTATAGAAACTTTGTTGTAGCAGGGAGTTTTGGTTATGATGGGTGTCCAGTATCATGTTAACCTTGCAAGAAATAACTTAGTTCTGCAAGGGGACTGGATTTCATTATGGTTTGTCATATGCCTTCCTAGTTGATGTATTCCACTATTGTTTGACTATGGCATTGCAAAATCTCTGGCTTTAGTGGGGAGTCTTTGTTATGAAAGATATCCAGCATCATGTTAAGAAATAGCTCAGTTCTACAGGGGGAGGGGCGGGTTGGATTCCATTATGATTTGTCATAATCTTTCCTAGTTGATGTTTTCTGCTATTGTTTGATTATGGCATTGCAGAAACATTGTTATACCAGGGAGTTTTGGTTATGATAGATATCTAATAGTATGTTAAGTTTGGAAGAAATAACTCACTGCTGCAAGGGAAATGGATTTCTTCATGTTTTCTGCTATTGATGTTTTCTACTATTGCTTAACTATGGCATTGCATAAACTTTGTTCTAGCAGGGAGCTTTGGTTATGATGGATACCCAAGAACATGTTAACTTTGGAAGAAATAGCTCAGGGCTGCAATGGACTGGATTTTATTATGATCTGTCATATAGCCCTTCCTAGATGTTTTATTACTATCTTTTAATAATGGTATTGCAGAAACTTGGTTCTGGTAAGAGTTTTGGTATAAAGTATATCCAGTATCATGTTAAACTTGGGAAGAATAACCCCCTTCAAGGGGACTGGATTTCATTGTGATTTGTCATAATCCTTCCTAGTTGATGTTTTCCACTATTATTTGATTTCATTTATTTTTCTTCTCTAGATGATTAATGTCATTTTTTTTCTTCTAGAATTATTGCAAAGTCAAATCAGTGAATGCCTTCTTTTTGTTGAAATGACATAACTATGTTTCCACTCTGTTTTCTGTGTTTTTTAAATTTTTTCTTAGCATACTAACTTTTTGTACTACAGCTTTCTTGTTATCTAAGAATTCAAATTGCAACAACACCAAATTTTATTTGTAGAGCATGAATATGGTAAGGAACTCTGTGGAGGAAAGCAGCTAGTGTTTAATTAAGTGGTTTTTCCTTTTCTACATTTATTTTAAAGCAAAATATATCTTTTCTACTTCCTCTCATGAATCCATTATGAACTGCCTCATGCGGTCAGTAACTTACGATTCCAAAATAGTGTTTCAGATTTTTGCCTTGTCAGTTTATTCATCTGTTAAATTTTGTATATCAAAATCAGACTTTGCTGACTCTTTTTGGCCACTGATCTGAATTTCCAACTGGCAATTTTTATGGTGCCGATTAGCTTATTCATGTTATTGGTCTATCTGATTAGATCAAGACAAGACCAGTCTGTGAATCATGTGGGCTGTTTCATATATGGTTGATGGAGTTTTGTCATTCATATTGTCCACATCCTAGAGGGTTCTGTCATTCATATTATTATCTCTTGTTGTTCCATCCAACATCTCATATCGAAGTAGATGGACCCAAGGTATGTGTATTTGGAATATCCAACCTTGTTTTGGATATCCCATACTTGTTTGATAACATGGATTACAGATGATTTTAGAATCTGGAGTGATGATTTTGTTGCTTACTTTTAAGCATCTCATTTTCAGAGTATGCTTCAAATCATGCTAGTAACTAGAAGATGGACTCCATCTCCAAGTTGGACAACTGGAGACCAAGAGTTTCATCATAGTTGTGCTTCATGGAATTTGTTTATTTTTTTATGGTTTCACAGGAAATTAATCTCTGTTCTCATTTCATCACCAGCCAATGCAGATTGTCCGTACGGTAGTCATCTGCCAGCCTATATAGAACACAAAAAGCCAGAAAGAAAAGAATGCAATGCTTGGTGAACCACACCTTCAATCCCTTCTGTTTGTTTTAGACCTTCCTACTAGTGTTATTTCTTCCTGTGATCAATTACTACTGAAGAAAGCTCAAAGCAAATATTAGGAAACTAGGGCATACATGGATCAGTATATTACCAGCTGCTCAGCTATTGTAGTTAATGAATTTAAATATTTGGAAATTTAAAAAAATGGTACCTGGACTGTCAATTTGTTGCTGTGTCACACTGGTTGCACTAGAATAACTTAGTTCTTGAACCCTTGATTCAGCATCTCTGTTAGACAGTGTCAGGGGAGCTTGATCCATGCACAACAAATGATATCTTGAATAGTATAAACAATTTTATAGTAACAATGCCCAGCAACACACTTACTTGAAGCAAAACAGTCTTTAACACCATCTAAGCTGTTGGTAAGGCTTTTAGCTTAGTTGCAACCTTTTCTCGTCTGAAACTTGCAAGAAAAACAGTATATATATATAGGAGGTGGGAAAGAAGTAAATCTTTTCTGTGAAATCTAACATGATGGTGAATTTAGAAGCACCTAGAGAACCCACCAATAAATGAAAATACACTCATCAAACGGTAACACTTGATATCAACTTTAATGTTGGAAAGTCTTTTAGGTAGACAGACAATATGATCAGCTGGAAGGGAATACATCCAGCAGGTGGAGGACAATTACCAAATATATATTTCCTGGCTATGTCACCAAGATACAGGGCTTCGGCAAAAAATAACAGTGCAACAAGTTGTTCTGGGAAACAGAACCTTTGATCAGAATGAAATCCATCAGGGGACTGAAACCTTTCTTGTTTTGAAGGTTTTGTTTTTGGTGAAAAATGCTGAAAGCATGCTCTTACTGCGAGAATGAGGCCTATATATCTCAAGCTTACTGAGACTGCCAAAGGTTTTGGATGTTGATGGCTTTGAAGCCCCCAAAGGATCCTGCCAAGAAACATGTCAACCACTGGTTAGATGTAGGGGAAGAAATAATTTAGATAGTAACTTCTGCACGTAGTAAACCAACTAGCAGCTCCCAAAAAGAGGAAAGGATGGCCCCATCCCAACTCTTCCTCTCCATGTCTATCTGGTGCTCGTGGCAAAAACATCTTTGCATGGTGCAGGGTGGCACCAACAATGGCACAATAGTGGTAGTCAACAAACTACCTCCTCCTGCGACCAGCATCCTATCTTCTATGTTGGGAAAGGGAATAACAATATCATCAAGAAAGGACATTTGTAGCCTGGATTGGTCGAGTTCACCTGATTTTGCCCAAATTAATACATATCCTATACCAGCACCCATCTACATGGTTGTGGTGAGAGTGGAAAAGCCAAGTCCTAGCATCATTGGAACTAACATATCTAAGAACACATCGTAAAGCATTTGTTTAGTGTGATAATTCATATGGATGCCAATGAAAAAGAATGGCTCAAGGATAATAAAACTCATTACCAAAAGTACATGAATAAGTCTATATCTCCCAAATATCCAGGAGCCCTCAAAAGTTATATCTCATAATATTGAAACATTAAGAACAGAGCAAAACTAGGATTCCATTAAGTTGTAAATTGGTCTATAAGATAATAGTTGATATGAAATTTACCATCGAGCCAAATTTGTCTGAAGTCATATCAAAAGTCACATTTCCGTTAGATGCCCGAGGATGACTTGATAAGGGCAGTGATGGAGCAGGCTCTTCTGCAACTGATATTTACATATCCTTGCAAATCAAAAAATAGCTTCCAACAATACAGGTGCATCTTGGCTAGAAAGCATCAACAAATAACAATACCTAAAAGGTGGAAGACTTCAGAATTCACTTTAGGGGTTTTAGCGTCCTGAGTGCTGCAAAAAAAGCAATTGAAACATATAAGAGAATTACCTAAATTCTAGTATTATCAGGAGTTTATTGGTAGCAAAATGCAGAAGCTTACCATGGTGCTGTAAGGGGAGATCCATTTGATGCAGAATTAACTTCTGAAGCTAGGTGCCACGAAAGAGTTTTTGATGTGGATTTTCCTTTAACAACAAAAAATGGAAGTTCTCATGAGGCATCAACATATGATACACATGAAGATACGATCAAAAGAAAAAAGAAATGCATAAAAAGCATAGCTTCAGACCTGGAGCATGAGAATGAGATTTTGCTTGAATAGGATTCACATTGCCATCAGCTGGTATATGTGATTTATTCTGCACATCGTTACCGACAGAATCTGGCTTCGATTAAACAAAAAGGTCAGATATATGATATCACTGTTCCCTAGAAAAAGGGTAACATCATTATTCTGGAACATACCTGGTAAAATGTAATGCTTGTGATGTCTCGAAGTTCTTGCTGACATTTGAAGCTGATTAAGACCTTCTTTATCAACATAAGCTTGGCAAGTAAAAGTTCGCTGAAACACAAGCAGCAAAAATTACCTCTGTATGAAATGTCAGGTGTACTACCACTTGAACAGAGCAAACATACCTCATTTAAAGATGAAATCTTCATTTCTATGGTTGATATATCAAGCATTTGTTGTTCAAACAGGTCTGTCAGTTTGTA